>NC_133782.1:23141894-23265205 GCF_003597395.2 Chelonoidis abingdonii | reverse complement strand
GGAGTACAGAAACCGGTTTAAAGAACCCTTTATATCGATGTAAAGGGCCTCGTTGTGTGGACGGGTGCAGGGTTAAATCGGTTTAACGCTGCTAAATTCGGTTTAAATGCGTAGTGTAGACCAGGCCTGAGTGACGTCATCAAGCCAGCCTAACCCCTTGTGCAAACAGCGCTGGGTCAATGGAAGAATTTTTCCACTGAGCTAGTGACTGCCTCTCAGGGAGGTGGATTACCTACGCTGACAGGAGAACCCTGCCCATCCCATCACTGTAGTGAGTGTCTACGCTGATGCGCTGTAGCATTTTAAGTGTAGACATAGCCAAACTTGGCCCTGATCAGCCTGTATACATTTACAGTGGCAGTACCTGCTCCTTAGAGCTTACGTTGCGATCGTGTGTCTTAGTGCAGTGGTTCTCAAACTTTTGTACTGGTGACCCCTTTCACACAGCAAGCCTCTGAGTGCAACCCCCCTAATAAATTAAAAACACTTTTTAATATATTTAATGCCATTCTAAATGCTGGAGGCAAAGCAGGGTTTGGGGTGGAGGCTGACAGCTCACGACCCCCCATGTAATAACCTTGTGACCCCCTGAGGGGTCCCGATCCCCAGTTTGAGAAACCCTGTCTTAGTGTATTTATAGGTAACTGCATGTATGCGTTTGTGTAAATGATGCTGATCCTGTACCCCCTGCGACTCACTTATATTCATTCTCCTCACTCCTCGGCTTTGCTCAGATCCCACTGGCTGCAGTTCTCCCACTTCCCTGAAGAATGCTCTGATTCCTTATTTAATACCAGTTGCTATGGCAGCTGTCAAGGTAGCTCCTGATGACCTATTGCAATGCTCCTGTTTCTCTGGTGTTTGCTTTCCGCTGGAGCCTGGCCATGTGTTTCCCAAGCTGTAAGTAATCTGAGTTTGGGAAACCTTATCACCTCTTAAGAATGAGTTGGGGAAAAAATCAGATTCTGGAAGGATTATTAAAAGTGTCCCGAGTCTGGCTTACTTTATTCCCCATCATCCCATGGCTAGTAAATACGCCAGCAAACAAGCCACAGTTTAACACTGCCATGCTGCCAGTTTAACTCTGTTATCTCTAGGGCCAGGGGAAAACCAGTACATTGCTGACTTTCCCAGCAGCCCTTAATTAGGAAACAATAGATCAGATGCGGCCTGCAGTAAGAAGAGGCAGCTTCCATTGAAATCAAGGGGGGCTTGCCGCTACTTATCCCTGAAGTTGCCCTCCAGAAAATCCCAGACTGGTGTAAACTGCCCTCACTTTGAACACTAGCTGAAGGTGAAATGGGGTCCAGCTGTAATATTTTTCCCTTTACATTCAGCATACACTGTATACCACATTTCATAGTGTCCCAGAGTTTGGCTTATTATCTTATGCTAAACCCGTCCCTTTCGTTTTTCCAAGTGGGCTATTGACCCACCTGTTCTCCCAGGAAGGGAATGCCCCCCTTTCACCTTGCCTGGGCCGAGTCAGAAAGTCAGTTTGCTCCTTGAGGCAGGATGCCAGCCTGGCTGCACCAAAGATCTGATTCACCACAGGAAACTGGATGTTTCTAGAGATCATATTAATGCTGCTGCGTATGCCTGGGCATTGGGGAGGCAAGAGGATAGGTCCTTTTCATAAGGACGAATCTTGTCCAGTCTCTAAGGAGAGGAGTGAGAAGAGCAGATTTAATGACCGACTGGCTATTGGAGTAAAGTTGAAAGCAGCTCCACCCAACCACCTTGCTCCTCCATGTTTTATCTTAATCCTGGTTCGTAGCAGGGACTTGTTAGCTTCATGGTGCTGTTGTTTTGTCCTAATTAGTTGCACAACTAGAGCTGTTTTGAAAAACAAATTTCCTTTTGTGGAACGATGCAGCATCTCAGAATGACTCTCCCTTCCTAACTGGAACAAAACCTATTAACATTCTTTGCAAAACAAAATTCCCAAGTTTTCAGTTGGAAATATCCAGATCGTAAAATTTTGATGCTGAATGACCCAAGATTTAATATGTCAAAATAACCATTTTCTTTCCTATTATCCAGATCAGAAAATCTCTTCATAAGAAATTCCATGGGGGAAAATGTCTATTTCAATAAAATGACATTTCCAGTCCCAGAATATGACCCACTGCAGACAAGAGTGAGGAATATCTCAAGAGGAAAAGGTCTGCAGTGGGCAGCGGCAGCTCTTCAGTATTGCACTGATTCCACCTGAGCATGTCAGGACAAAGCAGTGCTTTCTGGCAGATTTACACGGATGTCCCTGATCTGAGTCTGTCTGCCCACAGCGGGGGTAATTGTGACATTTTCTTGGGGTGCCAAACGCGTAGGTCACTGTGTAAACCCCCCGCCCCCGTCTCCCCGAGAGCGATTTGCTGCTGCTAAACTGGGGGACAGCTCCCTGTCATCTCAGTCTGTAGCCACCCCAGATAAACTTCTCAGGACTCTGCCAGCTCTTTACTTCACCTTATGGGTAATGTTTGGTGCACCTCAGTTCCCATGCTCCCTGGCAAAGCACTCCCCTGGAGTATCTAGCCTATGTCACTAGATTCTCATTGAAATTACTAAGTTTGCTATCTCCAACGAGACAGCGTAAACTCCAGCATGTTTGGCTGAAGTAAGAATTCACACTGTATAATATTACAGTACTGAGATCTAATTACGATAAAACAAAGAGAAGTTTATTAACAAATACAGAAATTTAAGTGATATTGAGTAAAGATAGCTTTATTTATAACCAATATTCTTTCCATTATCACATACTTTTAAGATACTAATCATCACTTTAGCAAGCTATAATCCTTAGGCTAAAAGCAATTTTCTCCCCCTCAGAGTTTTTCTGCAGAACTGGCTGATTTTTAAGGATATGATTCTGTCACAGATATCATGGATTCTGGGATTTTCTAGAACTGTCATGATGTCTTCCACAGTGGCAGGGCTGGAGCAGCTGTCAGCCCCAGGGCCGCTTGAGCAACAGCACCGGGGCTGAAGAAGCGACTGGGGTTGGGTCAACCACGCTGGAGCTGCAGCGGTCAGCTCTGCCACAGGAGTAGTGGCAGGGCTGGAGCAGCTGCCAGAGGTCAGCCCCTGGCAGTGCTCCAACTCTTAGTCCCCCGTCCCCACCAGGGTATTTTTAGTAAAAGTCAGGAACAGGTCACGGGCTTCCATGAATTTTTGTTTAGTGCCATTGACTTATCCCTGATTTTTTACTAAAAATATCTGTGACTGAATCTTAACCTTATTGATTTTCAATCAAATCAGGGCCCAGATTGTCATGGTTTTTCATGCCATGTCCCCCCAGGAGTCACCTCAGTAAAAGGATAACAAAATGTCTTTTTGCTTCGCCTTATGTTTCCCCAAGACACATTGTTTTGCCCCCAGAGACAAAACAACTCCTTGTAGCTGTAGTCTCTTGTGTCTTCCCATGCTGATTTAACATCCCCCAGTCAACCTGGCTTTTCCTGTTGACTTACATGCAAATACCACTGGGACTGTATTTGGCTTCACAATGTTGCATTCGCATTAGGGACAGGGAGATAACTACCTATCTGGAAGCAAGCCTGTTTCTCGCTTTGGTTACAGACTATAAAGCATAATATCAGTAAGTGTCCATAATTCCTCATATAGTGTTACCGCATACTTTTCACAATGATATTAATGACCGTGTGGTAACGGCTTTCCTTCAATACCTTACAAGGCACTCTCTACAGATAAATATTTTGACAGCAATATGTTAGGTGTAGTGAATTTGTCAGGGCCAATAAGAGTTGCTGACACATAGTGACACATGGGCCTCTATGTTACAGTAATATTGATGGCTTTTTTACTGTTGCAGATCTGAAGTACACTTAAAACTGAGTGTGCTAAACGTCTGTTTAGATTGTCGTCAGTGCGCAGAGTGCTTTAAAGACAAACATGAAGACAGGATCCAGTTTAAACAGCCCTATGAGGTAAAGGCAGCGCTTTAAGATAACACATGTTCTCAAAATGTGAGGCACATAATAGAAATAGGAATCAGATTTAAGAAGGAAAAGAATAAAGAACAAGTTTCTTTTGTTGTGTGTGTGAGGGTGCCGGGGAGGAGATTTCAGTCACACACTTAAAAGAATAAGTTTTAACCTATTTAAGAGTTCAAAGTCCTTCTGTGACTTTTAGAACTTTTCAGACCTGATTTTTTTAAACTCTGTATGTTTCTCTTAATTAGCACAGTCTGTCAGACCTCAGGAAAACTCCTCGGGCAGCTAAATGCACTCTTCTTTTTAATTAAATTTGGTTGGGTTGCCTGAAATAGCCCTCTTTAAGAATAGGGTGTTCCGCCAAGGGAGGACAGTCCCAGTGGAATCTATAGACGGGGGCAGTCTCCTAACTCTCTCATGCACGTGTTTTGAAAGCTTTTAAATAGATACCAGAAAGATATCAATGCAGGTCTGGAGTCTAAAGCTAACTTCCATTGATGTGGGCAGCAACACTGATGAAATACCAACTTCACTGCTGAGTGATGTCAGAAAAAAACCAAACAAATGTGTTCTGGCTTTGTAATAATACAAATGCTGCACTCCTTAGCATAGATCTCGATGGGTCACGAGCTGAACAATCTATGTTTTTACCTACTGTAGCCATCAATACAGAATCTAAGCACTAAAGAGCATGGAAAAAAAAAGAATCCCTCTCTATTTCAGTAACAGTCCTGGCTCACAAAGGACTTCCATGTTGGTGTGATCGTGAAATGATCACTGGGCTTGGCAGGGTTACCAACTATCATGATGCTCTCTGAAGGGTGCATAGTTGGACAGTTATGCAAACTGGTCAGGCACAGGCTATGAGCCAGTGTCCCATCCCAGAATCCATTCTTATCATCTACCATGTTGCAGCCATTTTAAAAGCCGTAGAATTGAGGCACATGGGGAATTCAAAGTTCACATTATATTGTAGAGTCCAGGTTCAAATCATCATGTCCACCAATTTTACTGGGTCACTGTGTGGTCCAAGATTTTTGACTTTATTCAGTAAGCCCGTTAATACTTGGAGAGTGGACACTGAAATGATGATGGTGAATGAGAGCATGAAACAGTTCTTTTACTTGCATTCAGAGACCTGTTTTCCAGTTAAGGGGCACCACTTGCCAAACAGTTTCCTAAGACTAAGTAGTATTGACAGCCTGAGTTTACAGCTGGAGCTGGGGGAAATTGCTACAGGATGTGAACTAGCTGAAAATGTGCTGGGGCAGGGACGCAGGAGATGTGAGAGTAGCCATGACTGGATGTCTCTGCTGGATGCAGTCTCTCACACTCTCTGGGTTTTCCTGAAGCAAAATGCAGGTTTATTCTTACTGGGTCAAATTCCAAGATGTGCTGAGCACCTACAAGGCCTGGTGACTTCCGTGGGAACTGCAGGAATGGCATCCCTGGTCATTTGGCTCCTTAAGAATAAATTACTCAGAGTCAATGAATCAATGCGAGTAGATGTTAGTGCAAAGCCTTCCAATAGAAACACTCCTTGCCCCTGGTACTAATCAACCCCAAACTGGAGTTTTGTGCCCATCAGGAATGGATTCTGGATGCACCCCAGCTAGTGCTGGAAGTTTCCAGCTCCTGTGGGAGTGACTTACCAATTAGCAGAGGGATGCGGGGGAGTAGTTTCCATTTGGCTTCAGTCACCTTATTTTGGAAATTGATTCCAACAGGATGGAGCCTACACCCTTCTCCTTCCCTTAAACAGAAAGTGACTCTGGGCTTTCCAGTCATGGGACAGGAAGGAGGTAGGAGAAGCTTGTTAAATCTCCCAGCAAGAGTGGCTTAATTGTTAAACTCTGTCATGCTGTGACACCGGTCAGAATCAGGCGCCTGCCCGGTATTCTGGGAAGAATTCCCAGGTCTGCAGCACCCTGACCAGCAGTCCTGAAATGCCACGGCTGGGGCCACTAGAAGCAGCTTCAGTAATATTCAAGTATGCTGCCTCACTGGCGCTGGAGAGCCACCTTAGCTGCTGGCTGATCAGCCAATTGAAGAAAAAGCCTATCATTTCATAACTAAAACAGCCCGTAGGCCTCTGAGACTAGCCAAGTGTCTTTGTTGCTCATGTCTGAGTAAGCAGAGCAAGCAAAGCCTAGGATGGGGTATTGGTCTTTACATGTTGCTCTCTGCTGAATAGGGAACTAGGTGGAATATAGTTTTCCCTCACTGCTGCATTGTGTTGAGCTTGGCTAGTTTTATATAATATTGCCCTTTAATGAATGGGATCGAAGCTATCTGACTGCATATCACAGTCGAACGGAGTCTCGTCTTCAGCACAAGTGCTTTTGGAGCCATTGTATCTGGGTTCTATCACTGCCTAACTGAGTAGCAGTGGTGTACTGCATAATGACAGGCATGACATCCATCCTAACTATTGCTGTGTTCACCTCTAGCGGAATCTGTAATAGAAAAAAACAGCTAAGGGACACCTCTGTGTCCAAATAATGGCAGCTCCATTTGGATAAAGGGGATGTTATTTTATATAGCTGTGTCATGGAGTCACAGGGCCAGTGCTCTGGAACTACTCCATACGAAGCCAGCCAGAACTCTGGGGGAGCATGCCTCCTCTCTCTGAGCATACTGTCACCAGGGCAAGAAGCTTACACAGCTTCGACCTTCCTGGGTCTGACCTCGGAGCATTCACATCCCTTTCCTCATTGTGCGCTTCCCTCAGCAAGTCCACCCAGGCGGGGCTCCTGGGGAAACCAAAGGGCCGTGCACCCCATCTCTGCAGTCAGCAGTGACTCTCAGTCAGCATAAAAAGGAAGGTTTATTAGTCAACAGGAACACAGCGTAGAACAGAACTTGTTAGCACAGGAATCAGTGACTTTCAGCCAAGTCCTTATTGGGGAGTCCTGGGCCAGATGCCCTGGACTTCCCCTCTTCCAGTCCCCCCAAGCAGACTGCTAGCTTCCAGCAACCTGACCTCAGACACCCCCATTGCTGCTCCTCCTGGTCTTTGTCCTGTTTCCCGGCCAAAAGGTGTCACTTGGTCGTCACCTGGTCGCATCCCCCTCCTGGATCTCAAGTTACTAAGGGCACCGGCCATAGCTCACCTGCCTGTGAGAGTCTCAGCCAAAGTCACACACCCTTATTCTCACCATAGAGGCATTGATGCAGCACACAGAGAAACTGAGGCACACACAATATTCATGCAAAACAGTAAACCTCACATAGTCTTAACAGTAAGACTCACTTAGGCTCATGTACAGTATAACAAAGGAAAATCCCCTCTTCGTCACAAGCTGCAATTTGATAAGTTACAAGCAGATATACACGTGTAAAAGGAGATACCCTTGCTTCCAGATTTGTTGTGGGCTGGGAAGGGCAGAGTGGATTTTCCCCTCAGCCCAAGCATTTGCTGTTTTTGCGGTGAATATTTTACACTTTGTTAGGAGCTCGATATGTTTACATTGCCTTACTACAGTTGCTGCTCTTTGCTCCACCCAAGTGGATGTGAATCCACTTCCCAGCAGAGACCCCCGCTCTGAAACGAAGGTGACTCTGCAGCCTCCATCTGAATTTGTCTCCTCTGGAAGATGTGGGGTGGCTCTATTAATTGTTGCATCCTTTGTATGCCATACTTGTCCAATGACTATAAGGGACGTTTCTGTCTGACTATACAGAGTTTAGTCAAAAGGGGCTGTAAGGGAAAGCCAGCAGAAAACAAAACTGTAACTAGAGATGAGATACCTATGTGGGACAGCATTTAAGTGACAGAGTCCTGGGGCGTCTTAGAGACTAACATATGCATTGACGCGTAAGCTTTCGTGGGTGGAGACTCACTTCATCAGATGCTCCAATGCGTCTGTTAGAGTCTATAAGGTGCCCCAGAACTCTGTTGCTTTTTACAGATCCAGTCTAACCCGGCTGCCCCTCTGACACTTAAGGTTTAAGTGGTCATTAAGAAGACACTGGCTGAGCTGTTAATTGGGAAGGGCTCACCTTCCAGGGCTGGGAACCTAAGATCAAAAGGTAACTGAACATGTAAAGCCCCTCTCTGAAGAGAAAGGGGGCCCACCTCTGCGGTGTCTGTTAATCTGTCTAGTCCATAGCTGGCTGTACAGGGTTTCTTGCACTCACCCCTAAAGCATCTGGTACTGTCCCCTCAGACAGGATACAGAACTAGATGAATCACTGGTCTGATTGATATGGCAGTTCCTGTGGTGGTTACTGTGTTTATCACTGATATCTGGGCACCTTTGAGGGCAGGGATGTGACAAACTGAATCCACCAGAAACCTGCCATCCTGCTCCACTGTGTGGGTCCTGTGCTCAGTCAGTGGGCTCCTACAAGATGTAGCCCTCTCCGAAGAAGAATGGCACTCTGTGGAAACTGAGGCAATTAACTGAAGCCCAAGAGAGATGGTGACTCATCAAAGACCCCGCTACACAATGAGTAATGCCAGCCTCCCTTGCAGTGAAAGCACCACACTCATCCAATCAGGGCTTAAATTCTCACTGAGTATTTCCTGGAGCTACCCATGAGGCTTCAGCCTGGCAAGAGCTTCTGCCCTGCAAGAAACACTGGAGCTCGGAGTCTTCAGCCCAGCAGGAGGCACTGGTGCTCAGGGCTTCAGCCCCGCGTGGGGCGCCAAGGCTTGGGGCTTCTGCCCTGCAAAGGGCACCAGGACTTCTGTCCCGCTTGTTTAAAAACATTTATCGGCTCCACTCTGGACAGCTTCAGCTGAATTTAAGCCCGGCATCCAATGCTGGGAGTGAATTATTAACAAGGTATTTGGAAAGGACAGATTTTTGAAGACTTCTGAAAGCAGCAGGACTGGCGGATCAGCCAGCTTCCAACCCATTCCTCCCTTGTTGCTAAGTCTGCTATCACCAGATGGCCATCATGTTAATAATCAGCTCCATGGCTGCAATGAGGGGAGAGGGGTTTGGGGTAGCTGTTAAAGATTGACCAATGGAGTGGGAGTCCAGGAGCCCATAAAAGTTCTTCATTATGCTAAGCAGCCTTGTTTAACTAAAATTAGCCCTTGGTAAGTGGCATTGACTGCTGTGCATAACAATGAGCTAATCTCACTAGTGAGAGGGTTTAGTAGAGGAGGATCCATTTGCTCTCAGCTGTCTGGTTGTGTTATCTCTGTATGTTACTAAACCTAGGGCCCATGGGATGTAGTCAAGTTGTACTTTGAGACACAGGTTTGAATCCTGCCTTGTATCACAAGTGAAATGACTTTGAACTATGGGAAAATGTCTTGTCCATGTGCACCTGTAACCTTGCTTAGAGGAGAGAGAGCTGCTCATTAGTCCAGGACTGAAGGAGGATATTCCACAGCATTTACCTCTAGGACTCCTGCTCCACACTAGTCAGAGTTTTTTGAGGTCATCACCTGTTAGCAACTTTGTTCTGCTTTACTTCTGCTACAGCAAGTCTTGTGGAGGAGGGCTGCTGATTAGCGAAATCTTCATGTCTCTGTGTGTTCGCATGGCATTCTCATACCAAAGAGTTATAGTTCATGCAGCTCTTGGGTTTCCCTAGTGGCTGTACGCAGTACTCACGGAGGGGCCACCTCAGAGTCATGTTGAGAGGGATGAATGATCATTAAGGCTGCAATTTAGTCACGGAAGTCAGAGATTCCATGACTTCCAAAGACCTCTGTGACTTCAGCCAGCCGCGGCTGGGAGCTGTAGGGTCCCCTGCCGCTGGTGGCAGATGGTGGACCACCCGCAACTCAAAGCCACTGCAGGCTGTGGGGGGGAGGACCCCTGCAGCTCCCTGCCCCGCGGGTGGCAAGGGGAACCCCTGTTGCTTCCCACCACCATGGGCAGCAGGGAGGACACCTGCCACTCCTGGCTGCCACAGATGGCAGTGGGGACCCCCGCAGCTCTCCACCACCGTGGGTGGCAGGGGGGATCCCTGCAGCTCTCTGACAGGACGGACCTCCAGAGCTCCCGGCCTCCATGGAGTGGAGGCCAGGGGAACCCCTGGAGTTTGGAGCCAACAGCTTAGGGGGACCCTGGAGCTCCCAGTCCACCTGCAGCTGCCCAGGCTCCTCATTTTATCATGGATATTTTTAGTAAAAGTGAGGGACAGGTCACAGGCTTCTGTGAATTTTTCATTATTGCCCGTGACCTGTTCATGACATTTTACTAAAAATATCCGTGACAAAGTCTGAGCCTTAATGATCATACAAGTGCTTTGAAGATGAAAATTGCTATGTAAGGGTTAGTGGCTGTCTCTTTCAGGCTCACTCTGCAGCTAATAGGCTTTCCTACCCCCTGTGGAGCTACGACATAGGTCCTGGACTATGAACGTATCAGTGATTCTGTCTCCCTTAAATCCCAGGAGGGAACAGTTGAATCTTCCAAGAGACTGTTTTTTGGTGGGTGGGAAGGAGGATGTTTAGCTATTTGCAGGCAACCAAGCAATCTCCCAAACCCAGAAGACTTCAAACCTACCAGGACCCAGGGCCGGTAGGGATGGATCACAGGATGATTGTCAAATAATTTGGCTGAGTTGCGGACAAAACATGGAAAATTGCAGAAAACTAATAATGGACCTTTATTAATTTCAGTAATTTGGAAAAGCCAGAGCTATTTGTTTAAGAAAAAATTTCTGGAGCAATATAAACAGTCAAGCATTATGTTATGCCTGCTAATAGTTTTGATAGCCAGACATTTTTGCTGCAACTTTATTACAGTCATTAATTCATGAGGCTGACAGCGGGAGCCCCGCCATGCAAGGGGCTGACAGCCCGAGCCCCAGCTGCTGTCAGCTTGGATACATGGGGTTCTACTGCACCAATGGGGTAAAAAGTGTGTGTTGCAAAAAATAAAATGTATGCAAAATTGTGGACTATGCACAGTAAGCTAATTAAAGTCAAAATTGCAGTGGAAGCCTAATATTGTGGGGTCTGCAATTTCTGCCGTTTCGCAGATTAAGTAGGGCTTTAACCATAGCTTAATCCAGACCCAGTTTGACCTGTTGGGTGGTATAATCCCTTTGGGCTGCACCACCAAAGTGAGGGTGATGGTGCCTGGGCACCATCTTTTGGAACTCCCAAAAACAGTACCGGGCAATCCAGAGCCAAATCCCAGCTGCAGAGTTGGCTCCTTGTCTCTTGTGCAGCTTGGGCCCATCTCTGTTCAAGGTTAAAAGGGAAAATAATAAAGCTGAACTACAGTGTGACTTAATCTATTTAATTTAATTACGCTTTTTCAGGATCTTTTTAATGGCCTCTTTTCTGGAGAGCAGTTTAACTGGGAACATGAGCTGTCAATGGAGGTGGGGTGCCCTAATTAAAATGGTTCTTCTGCAAGCCCTTTTAGACTATGAATCTGAGCCAGATTTACCAGTATGTTCCAGATGCTTTCTGCAGCTCTGGTAAAGCAAATCAACCATAAACCTGGGTCTGCAGCTTTTTTGCATTGCTCAAGTGGCAGAAGGCAGCCAGAGCATTCCACTGAATCTGGACCAGTATTTCTTTCCCTCCTAAACACCTAATTTTCTTCTAGTTAGTGTTGAGTATTGAGGAGTGCTGCAAAAATGATCAAAGGTTTAGAAAACCTGACCTGTGAGGAAAGGTTAAAACAACAGGTCATATTTAGACACTTGAGAAAAGATGACAGAGGGGGCACCTGATAGCAGTCTTCAGATATATTAAAGGGCTGTTCTAAAGAGGAGCGTGATCAATTGTCCTCCATGTCCATTGAAGGTAGGACAAGAAATAAATGGCTTAAATAGCAGCAAGGGAGACTTAGGTTAGATAGAAAATGCTTTCTAACTACAGTATTGTACGTAAGTATGGAGTAGGCTTCCAAGGGAGGTTGAGGAATCCTCATTGGAGGTTTCTAAGAACAGGTTGGACCTGTCAGGGATGGTCTAGATTTACTTGGTTCTGCCCCAGTGACGTCACAAGGTCCCTTCAGCCCTACATATGATCTTCCTCCCCTTAAGGTAAAAACTCCGAATGAGCTTTGCTTGCTTGTATCCTCCAGCTCATTCATGGCTGTCCTCTGTGATGCTAGCCCAACTCTGAGCTGTCTAACTCTGCAGCAAAGTACAGTATAGAGTAATTTATAAACAGCAGCTATTGTTTTTCATTGGCTATTTTTGCAAGTCTTTTTGTTTTTTAAGTGCTGAGCAGATTCCTTTTTTTTTTTTTTAAACTAACAAACTCACTAGATTTCAAGTCTAGAAGTCACTCCCCACCAGATAGCAGCTGTTTAGAGGAAAACATCACCGATTAGCTATTCTGTATCTTAGGTATGCACTGGGCTCGGGACTTGCGCGGTGGGGCTAAAAATAGCCATGTGGATGTTCCCAAAGCAGGAACATCTACACTGCTATTTCTAGCCCCATAGCTCCAGCCCAAGCCAGTTGACCCGTGCTCTGAGACTTGCGGCCACAGGGGCGTTTTTTGCTGAGTGGACGTACCCTTAGAGCTAAATAGAGCTAGTTATTCTAGTTCTGGAATTAGAAATGAATCAATACATTCTTTAGACCGCTTCTTTTGTCAGTGTTTTAGTATCTCTAAATGTGAAGGTCCCAGCAGAAGCAATAGCCTGACATAGTTTGTGATAGAGCTGGAGTGGAAAAGCAGCTCAGCATTCAAATATGTGACAGCCTGCACCTTAAAAATCACCTGTTTTTCATAACTGTAGGCATCAAAATACAAGAAGTTACTGCTAATTCGCATACTTACTGCACATGCAAATTACTAACCGGCCATCACTTCTTCATGCAGTTACTGGGCTTGTACACACAGCTGCAGTTTTTGCGCACATGCAGTAAGTGTGCTGTTAAATAAGTGTAATTCTGAAACTTGAGGTTTGGTGTTCTGCAAGGCAAGACAGCAGTATTTCTGGAAGATAACAGAACCTCCCAGGGATTTGACTGTTGAACCACATTTCCTGCAGCTCACAGAACAATTGCAAGAAGCCAGCTTCCTCTTGGATCATTATTTTTTAGTAGTTGGACACACTTTAAGAACAGTTCTTAGTGATTTGTTCTTCACTTTAATTGTATGAAGTGACTAAAATATATTTTATTGCGCTGCAATTTTCTTGTCTCAGTAATGCTCTCTGAGTGACCAAGAGGGAATGAAGATAAACCAGAAAGGACCTCATGCGAAGACAGGGATGTGCAGTCACTTCCTGACTCCAAATTGCTTTCATTTTTCTCCTGCAGCCAGTGATAAGCAAATCACAGATCAGCAACTTTTTCATCAGATACTGTTTTTCTTGTGAAAGGAGAGTGTCATTTGTGAATGAGGGTTAATTTCCTGTATGAGCAATTAACAAAGTTAGGGCAGATCTAACAGCATGACTCATCAATGTATGTGCCTAACTTAATACCCCTTCCTTGGCAATTGAATCCTGAGGAATATTCTTTATCAAGTATCTGCTTATTCTGGACTGTTCAAAGGATGTGGAGAGGCAGGCAGATAGCAGGAGCAGCACTGGGAAGGAAATGGCAGCCAAGGCATTTTGGGGACCTTTCTAACTCAAGGATGTATTCAGAGTGACTTTCTTTCAGATGCTGACTATAATATTGTGGGGACATGTTCAAAGCATTGTAAAATCTTACTAGCAGCAAATGTAGGCTGGAAATCTTTAAAACTGGTTCTTAAAAAGTCTTTTCCAAAATCTTCTCTTTTGCAATCTCAGTTTCAGAATCTCGTGCTCATGACGGCAAAGCCACTTGGGTTTTAGTACAGAGGCAAGTGGGAAGGGTAAATCCCAGGTCATTGGTGTAGGTCTAGTTCTGATCTCTCTCTCTCCAGATCAACCATGCAGCTATTAGAATTCTCTGAGGCTGTCAACAAGCTTAAGCCAGTGGATATAGTGTACTTGGACTTTCAGAAAGCCCTTGACAAGGTTCCTCACCAAAGGCTGTTAAGCAAAGTAAGCAGTCAAGAGATCAGAGGGAAGGTCCCCTCATGGATCAGCAACTGGTTAAAAGATGGGAATAAAGAGTCGGAATAAATGGTCAGTTTTCACAGTGGAGAGAGGGAAATAGCTGGGTCCCCCAAGGATCTATACTTGGATCACTGCTGTTCAACTTATTCACAAATGACTTAGAAAAGGGGGTGAAGAGTGAGGTGGCGAAATTTGTAGGTGATACAAAATTACTCAAGACAGTTAAATCCAAAGCTTACTGGGAAGAGTTAAAAAGGGATCTCCTGAAACTGGGTGACTGGGCAAGAAAATGGCAGATGAAATTCAATGTTGGTAAGTGCAAAGTAGTGGACATTGGAAAAAATAATCCTAATTATACATATAAAATGATGGGGTCTAAATTAGTTGTTATCACTCAAGAAAGAGATCTTGAAGTCGTGAATAGTTTTTGGAAAACATCAGTGTGCAGCAGCAGTCAAAAAAGCTAACAGAAAGTTAGGGACTATTAGGAAAGGGACAGATAATAAAAATAAAATATTGTAATGTCGCTATATAAAAACATTGTACTCCCACACTTGGAATACTATGTGTGGTTCTGAGCACTCCAAGTCAGAAAAGATATATTAGAATTGGAAAAGGTGCAATGAATATGATTAGGGGTCTGGAGCTGCTTCCATATGAGGAGAGATTAAAAAGACTGGGACTGTTCAGTTTAGAAAAGAAAAGGCTAAGGGGGGCATATGATAGACGTCTATCAAATCATGAATGGTGTAGAGAAAGTGAATAGAGAAGGGTTATTTGCCCCTTCACATAACAGAACTAGGGGTCACCCAATGAAGCTAATAGGAAGCTGGATTAAAGCAAACAAAAGGAAGTACTTCTTCACGCAACACACGGTCAACCTGTGAAACTTGTTGCCATGGAATCTTGTGATGGCCAAAAGTATAATTGGGTTCAAAAAAGAATTAGATAAGTTCATGGAGGATAGGTCCATCAGTGGCTATTAGCCAGGATGGTCAGGGACAAAACTGCTTGCTCCAGGTGACCCTAAAACTCCAATTGCCAGAAGCATCTGGCACTGGCCACTGTTGAAGACAGGACACTGGGCTAGATGGACTATTGGTCTGACCCATTATGGCTGTTCCTATCTGTGTAACTCCAGTGATATGAATGTAGCTACTGCTGAATTAAACTGCTGTGATTAGGTACATTAGCAGTCCCACAGGCTTGGAATCAGGCCCTGTGGGGATGGGGAATGCTGACTCCCTTTGTATCAGTTTATCTGCTTTTTTTTTCTAATGGCTGTCATGTAAATAACGGTTACTGTGATTTACTGCTCTAGGCCTGCAGTGGTGTTAGAGCTAAGTGAACATTTCCTGGCCATACTGTACATTTATTTCTGTCCCTCTATGGGCATTATTTACTGGGAAATGCAGGGATGTGCAATCATCATTTTAACATCTTCACTGCTGTTGTATATTGGTATGAAAGGCACAATATAGCTGGGCTGCTGTCCCCTGGACCAGCTCTTGCATGTTGGGCCCATCAAGGAAATGTTTCCTTTCAAGATACTAAGGAATAGTCCCACTGATGAAGGCTACAAAAGATTTCAACAATGAAGGGGTTAATTTTGTCTTATCAGGAAACTATTTGAATTAATGACAGCTCTGTGATCCTCCTCTTGCACTTCTCCCTGTTAGCCCCAAAATTGACAGCTGTCCCGTCCCCCCCAGCCCTGTTCTGTGGTATGTAGCTGTTAGATCAATGAGGACTGGATGCAAGTTCATTAGGAGCCTGTCATCTGTTTGAGTGCTACCTTAGGGTATGTCTACACTGCAATTAAACACCCATGGTTGGCCTGTGTCAGCTGACTCCGGCTCGTTGAGCTCAGGCAGCAGGGCTGTAAAAATCTGGTGGAGATACTTAGGCTCTGGTGAGAGCCTGAGCTCTGGGACCCTCCCCACTTGTGGGTTCCACTGCAGTTTTACAGCTCTGCAGCCCAAGACCCACAAGCTTGAGTCAGCAGACACAGGTCAACCGTGGGAGTTTAATTGCAGTGTAGAGATACCCTAACAAACCAGCTGGGTGGAGGTGGCAAGGCCAGAGAGGTGGGTTTTGCGTCTGATGCCTCGAATATTCCCTTAATCAAATGGAGGTGCTTGTATTGGGACACAGAGGCCCTTTCAGGGTTCCTTCCCAACTCTGAACTCTGGAGTACAGATGTGGGGACCCGCATGACAGACCCCCTAAGCTTATTTTTACCAGCTTAGGTTAAAACTTCCCCGAGGCACAAACTCCTTCCTTGCATTAGTATCGCTGCCACCACCAAGTGATTTAACCAAACATTCAGGGAGGGCCACTTGGAGCCCTACCTTCCTCAAATATCCCCCCAAGTCCCTACACCCCCTTTCCTGGGGAGGATTGAGAATAATATCCTCACCAGTTAGTACAGGTGAACACAGGCCCAAACCCTTGGATCTGAAGAACAATGAAAAATGAATCAGGTTCTAAAAAGAAGAATTTTAATTACAGGAAAGGTAAAAAAAAGAATTACCTCTGTAAAATCAGGATGGTAAGTACTTTACAGAATAACAAAAGACTCAAAAACACAGAGGATTTCCCCTCTAGGCAAAACTTTAAAGTTACAAAAACAGGGATAAACCTCCCTCTTAGCACAGGGAAAATTGACAAGCTAAAACAAAAGATAATCTTAACACAAGAGACCCAGACAAAAAAACCTTCCCCCACAGATTTGAAAGTATCTTCTTCCCTTATTGGTCCTTTTGGTCAGGTGCCAACCAGGTTATCTGAGCTTATTAACACTTTACAGGTAAAAGAGGAATTAACTCTTTACAGGGTAAAGAGGGATTTTATGCTACCCTTAGCTCAGGGTTTCTCAAACGGGTCGCTGCTTGTGTAGGGAAAGCCTCTGGCGGGCCGGGCCGGTTTGTTTACCTGCCCCATCTGCAGATCCGCCGATCACAACTCCCATTGGCCGCGATTTGCTGCTCGGGGCCAATGGGAGCTACTGGAAGTGGCCAGATTTGGTGCCCAAATCTGGGAGAGAGTCTTGCTGGGTGTTTCTGGACCAGCTGGCCCAATTTCAGATCTTTCTGGCTCATACTTAATAACATGAGATGTGCAAGGAAGGAACTGGTGTCCCTTCATCGCAGGCTGAGTAAGTGCTTATTGATGGGCTAGTAAATGTCCGGAAGCGGGTTCACTTCAAACTCCATGTGAAACACAGGAAGCCTCTTTTCCAATGGCAAGAG
The DNA here is from genome assembly GCF_003597395.2 of Chelonoidis abingdonii. Taxonomy (NCBI): domain Eukaryota; kingdom Metazoa; phylum Chordata; order Testudines; family Testudinidae; genus Chelonoidis; species Chelonoidis abingdonii. Next base: position 23,248,063 of record NC_133782.1, on the reverse strand, counting down.
CAAAAGTCTGAAATGTCCTCCCTTCCCCGACTTTGTATTAGAACTGGCTGCCTGAAAATGAGTCTTTTATTTAAGAAGTGCGACTGTGGGGTTCTTTTTTATGAAAATCAAATACAAGACAAAGGTGAGGCCAAAACCTCCGCAAGGAGAAGCGTTAGTGGCTTGAGCACAGGACTGAGAGCCAGGACCTCCAAAGTTCTCTCCCAACATTGACTCCAGTGGCCTGGGGCAAGTCACATGTCTGATCCTACCAACACAAAGACAGGCATAATTTTATGCATGCCAGTGGCCCCGTGAACCTTAGTGGAACTTCTCATGTGGGGAAAGTTATGCACGAGCTTAAGAGTTTGCAAAACTGGAACGTTACTCTCCCGGACTCTGCCTCCCAATCTGTAAAATGGGGGTGATCCTTGGAGCCTATGAAGATGATCTCATGTTTTAGAATCACTTTAAACTTAGAAAGGAGGCCTCCTTGCACTGCCAAGGTCTGCTGAAGCCCCATTCATCAGTGGAGCTTTCCCTCAGCATTTCGAAAGGGGACATTACTTTGTCAGGCCCAACATACAAAAGCTGGCCAAGGGACAGCAGCTCAAGTGTGCTGTGCCCTTCCCACCTAATACATAGCAGCACTTGCCCAGCATAACCCATGTTGACTTTGATGGAAGACTTGCCTGTGCAGGGAGTGCTGAACAGAGCACTCTGGGTCTAAGCCACTGCCCATTTTAAAATCAATGGAAACATTCCATTTGGCATCAGACGGACTGACTGAACGCACAAAAGTGCTAAACATTATTAGTGTTTGCACTGACTGCATCCAGCTACTAACAGCCTGGCTTGTAACACATGAAGCTGGAGATATTGCCTCATTTGATTTGGGCAGCACACAGGGAGCAGGGGACCAGTAGACTGTATATGCGTACAGTGCCGCTGAATGGCACAAAAAATCATTTCAGTGCAGAACACCAATCTTTGAGCCCTCACCTCCTAATTAAAACTGACTGATGGCTCCCTGGAACGTCGACATCATCCACCTCCGTAGCAGGTAATTAGCTCACCCATCAGCGGAGCAGTATAAGCAACCATTTAAGCATTAATTAATTAACTTTAATGAACTTACGAAAATGGGCTTTGCTACCAAAGCATTTTGTTATTACTATAAATCTTGAATGCAAAAGATTGTGCTGTGGGATTGCTGCCAGGTCATGCAAAGCACCGGCCTGACTGTTGCTGTATCTTAATCTCCGTCTTGTGGTATCATCTTAATGTCCGATTCGTCTTGTCCATAACAAAGAATTGATGCTGGCTGTTATGCTTCTCAAAACTGTCAATTTTAAATGGTTCCTGTTTATCTCATGTTCAAATATTAGGAGCAGAATGAACCTAGGACAATCAGTAATTAAAATCCAGAAGATTGACATTTTTTTTACTATTTGTTTTGTGGCAGCACCTAGGGCCCCAAGTTATGGGCTAGCACCCAATGTGCTAGGTGCTGTACAAACACACAACGAAGAAGTCCTGCTCCAAAGATCTTACAATCTAATTTTCTAGTAATTAAATATATGGAGCAGAATGAACTGATTAATTAGCAGTAATGTCCTTGCATTATTTCATGTATTCTGCCCTCAGGCAAATCACCATAACTTTATAGAAGTCAATGGAGTTCTTCCAGACTTATCCCAGTGTAGAGAAGAGAACTGGCTCCAAGGCCACTGACAGAGCTTCAGCAGGACTTAATGACTGCATTAAATGATTTGGAAATTTGCTTTATTTCTCAGCTCAGTACTTTGGAAAGGCAAAGTTTTTTGATAAATGAGAACGTTTGTTCATTGGCAAACGAAGGAAAACAATAATCCCCATTGGTGTGCTACTACTAGAGGAGGCTTAGGGGAGATCTGACTCTTTGAGTTGGAGCATAGGCCATTGAAAATGTCATCCACCCTATGACTGAAGCACTTCCAAGGGCTAAAGTGAAAACAAAGCATCTGTTTGACTTTGTACACTTTCCAGTGCTACTTCTTGGTCTGTTTCCCACATGTGATGGCATAAGGTCACATGATGACACTGAACCTTCATATATTGTCTCAGTGTTACATGATATTGCATCAGTGCATGTGAACCCTGAATTTCAGTGTCTCATCATCCATGTAGTGATTCAGTTTTATTTCATTGTATCAACATGTGGGATGGTCAGTGCAGGGGCACGCTAGTAGTCACATTTGTCTTCATATTCTGTTGATGCATGAGGAGGTTGTCCGTTGGGGGAGAGAGTGTTGCTTGTTCATATTTTTTGAGAAAAAATCCCAAAGTTGTCAAACTGTAACTTCTTGTGTTGGTGTTATCATACCAGGAAACTTGATTATGGCACCCAAGTTTCAGTCCATGTGGATTGATCTCTAGCTAGGGTGACCAGATGTCCCGATTTTATAGGGACAGTCCCGATTTTTGGGTCTTTTTGTTATACAGACTCCTACTACCTCCCACCCCCGTCCCAATTTTTCACACTTGCTGTCTGGTCACCCTATCTCTAGCTAGGTCCTGAAGGTGGTCTAGCTAAATGTTCAGTCTGTGTCCATCACTGGTGATCTTACCATGGCACCGAAGCTTTTGGCAACCACATGCTCACCACATTGTGGCAGCATTCCATGGTAAACATGCTTTGTAATGTATTGGTCTCCCATCCTAATAATATCTCCATACCAAGAAAGCTGCTGAAACTGAACCAGCGCTGACAGGGGTTTGTTAGTGGGTGCAACTACATGTATCCTCAATGTTGGTCTTGTCCTGCCACTTGATATAGAGCAGCAGAGAGAGACGACTCTTGCCAATCTTGCAGGAAGCAGGACACAACTCATAAAAATTGTGACAATCTGATGAATTTCAGGGAGGTGTCAACCTGGCATTTCCAGGCAGGTGAAACAAATATTAAATTAAATTATTCTGTACTCAGGGCACTTTAATAATCAGGACATGGACCGTGCAGGCTCTGGACATCTGTCCACTTGAATGATATACTTAATGATGTGACTGCATTTGGAAAGCTTCTCTTTTTATTCAAGCTCTGGGCAAATTCTAAGCTCAGCGGGGCTGAGGTCCGGCACCTCAGTCAGGGCATGGGCTGGTTGGGCTTGTTAATGAAGCAAGATGGGGATTTTGGAAACGTATTCAGTGTGGAGAATGAAATTATAATAGTTTCTCAAGTAAGAAAACTAAACTGGTACCCTCAGTTTCTGAGATCTTGGGGTTTTCCTTAGCTGTTTGGCTTTAATTTGCAGGGTGTGGTGAGCTGAGCCATAAAGAGGAGCTATAGATGTCTCAGCTGGTCCATTCTGTTTGTTGAGTCCAACCAGTCTCTAGGGCCTGGTCCCAAGTGCACAGGCTGTCTGGTTTCAGTATTACAGTTAGAGAGAACCACGCTGGCAGTTTGAGTCCAGCAGTCTTATTAAAGAATCCCCGCTATATACAATACATCAGCCCTGTTTTCTCTAATACAAATCACTTGTCAGAGTCTGACTTCTGCAAAGTTTGTTAGCTCCTGGGGCAATATAAGGGCTGATTTCGGCCAGACTCCATTTTTAAAGTATGCTTCTACTACACATGTGTCATTTGAACGCTTTAGAGAATTGGAAAATATATTGACTTCCCTGACAATATTGCCCTTTGCCAAAGAGAAGTGACTTTCCCTCTTTCCAGTGGAGTAGAAGCCACCAAGGTTCTCAAACTTACCATTCTGCTTGTTCAAACTCCATCAGTAATGGTCCTGATCCTGAGGGGAACCTGCCACTGACTTCAGTGTGGAGTTTGCTTGTATAGAGGATTGTTAGCTGTAGGCCTGTGAAACCCAGGTTTTCCTTTTAGACGAACTCTTCTTGTTGGTGGTGCTCGTGTGCTCATCACCCTACCGGTTATTGCACGTTGTGTATTTGCATGCACAGATCTGAAAACCTGACTTTGACAGTGGGTCACACTCTAATTGATGCTTTCTCTTTAACTGTCTAGCTTTGCATAGTTATCTGGTAGCTTCATTGCAGCTGCCTTTACCATGGTATCATTTACTGGAGCCAGGCTGCATGGGGGGGTAGTGTTGCAAACAGGGAGACTGTAAATGCTGTTATTTCTTTCCGATGATCCCAGGGTCTCTCTTTGAATTCCAGGCGTGTGAAAGGCGCTTGGTCTGGAGAGCAGACTAAATGCATCATTTTGTCAAGCCCTTGAGAGAGACGTACTAGGCAGATGCAAGGATATTAAGTTGCTGACTCTAAGGGCTGGTCTACACTACGGGATAAAATCGATTTTAGATACGCAATTTCAGCTACGTGAATAACGTAGCTGAAGTCGAATATCTAAAATCGATTTACTCACCCGTCCTCACCGCGCAGGATCGATGTCCGCGGCTCACCATGTCGATTCCGGAACTCCGTTGGGGTTGGTGGAGTTCCGGAATCGATATAAGCGCGCTCAGGGATCGATATATCCCGTCTAGATTAGACGCGATATATCGATCCCAAAGCAATCGATTTTAACGCACCGATACGGCGCGTAGTCTAGACGTGGCCTCTGTGTATTACCTTTGTGGGACATGTGAGCAGGTTCAGATGAAAGGGGAAGTGACTTGAAGCTTTCAGGAAAAATGAGGATCTAGCCTGCACCTAAAATTCTCTTGCATTTCCAGGTCCATGCTATCTTGCTGACATAGATCAGGGAAGCCTGTCTTGTGGGGGTCTTGTGGCTAAGCAGCTGTGCTTTTGGAGGCGCCTCTTCATTGATGACTCTTGGGGCTCAAATGGACATGTCTTCTATCATAGCCCTCTACCCTGACTCAACCAAATGCGACCTGCCTTTCTTCCTTAAGCCTTTAATATGGCTCCCACTTCTGCCTTTGGGCTCCAGCTCCCCACTCTGGCACAACACCCATTCTTACCTTAATGCAGCTCCTCCCCCCAGTACCGCCAATGCTTCATGTGGGGTTTGTCATTGGTAGCAGGGGAAGATGGTGAGGCTGAGGTGGGAAGGGTATCTCTGACAGTAGAGAAGATAGATCAGGATGGGGTCTTCCCCAGAGTTCAATTCTGATCCATTTCCCAACACAGCCACCCCTTAGGTGACCCATAGCTGGGGATAACCATTAATGTAGGATGAACTACACGTTTCTCTCTTTAAAATGCTGCCTGAATTTGATCAATACCAGAAGTCAAAGTGCAAAGCAGGCTGATCTTCTGACTTTTCCAACTTGGATAAACCTAGTACAGTAACTCCTCACTTAATGTTGTCTCGTTACATCACTGATCTATTAGGGAACAAGCTCATTTAAAGTTGTACAATGCTCCCTTATAACGTCATTTGGAAGCTGCCTGCTTTGTCCACTGCTTGCAGGATTCTCTGGAAGAGCAGCCCCTCCTTGTGGGGATTAGAACCAGGGGGGGCAGCAGCCCTCCCCCCAGCTGCCCTAAATTCCCTGTAAGGTATGTGGCTTGGCAGCTGCCCAGCAGCAGTTCAGTTGGCCCTCCTCCCACTGCCGTGCTGCTCCCTGGAGCTCCCTGCTTGCTGTGGGTGGGGGGAGAGGGATGCTGATATCAGGATATCTCCCTGCTCCTGCTCGCACCCCCACCCCCTCTCCACACAGCAGAGGGGAGGGACAGAAAGGAGGGAGCTTGCTGGAAGCTGTTGCTTCTTGTCTGAACTGACTGATCTGCTTAGAAGGGCAATGTACTTGAAGTGGGGTCAGCTTACTTAAAGGGGCAATGCACCCCCCAGCACTATGGAAAGTCAGCACCTGTGCGGCCGTGCATGTGCTGTCAGGAGGAGGGAGTGGTGCACTCCAGCTGGCTAACATGGGCTCACCATCATGTTCAGTTTTTGCAGGGAAGTGTTTGCAGCTACTTCCCTGCATCTATTGTGTTTCCCCTCTCCTGCCTCAGTCCATGCTGCCTTGTCGCATTAATCCTTGAAGGTTCAGCTGAGTGCTAGTTCATCATTTAGCAGTAAGGCATTCCCTGGGAAATATTCCACCTTCTTACTCCACTACCTCAACCAAACTTCACAATCATTTGTTGCTGTGTAGAATATTATACAGTATAAGTTTTAAACAATTTTAAACAGTTTATGTATATACTGTCTTTTGTCTGGTGAAAAAAAATTCCCTGGAACCTAAGCCCCCCTATTTACATTAATTCTTATGGGGAAATTGGATTCGCTTAACATCGTTTTGCATAAAGTCACATTTTTAAGGACTATAACTGCAACGTTAAGTGAGGAGTTACTGTAATTCGTGGAGATGTCACAAGCCCTGAGATTTCCAGACTAAAGGAATTGGGCCACATAGCTGAAGGAAGTGCTACCTAGTGCTTAGAACAATAGACTGGGAATTCAGACTCCAGAGTTCTAGTCCCAGCTCTGTCACACATTCCCTTTGTGCCCTTTGACAAGAAGCATGACTCTCCAGAGCTTCAATTCAACTGATTAACATCTCAGGAATTTTTAGGGTTTACTTCACTAATGGCAGTGAAGCTTCCTGACATCCTTGAATGAAAAGTGCTTCAGAAATTCAGAGTATTCTGGAAGCTTATTCCAACCTCTGAATCACTTAATATTATCTACAGAATACTCGTGTGTCATGAAAATCCATTGCTATTTCTCAGATAAACTTCAGGCCTTTTATAACCTCACATGAAAGTTTCCTTTCTGTCAATGTTTGTTTTTAAAAGGAAGTTGAACCACAATCTCTTTTTACAGCAGCAGACTTCCTATTTCAGATTCGTTTCCTTTTGGTATGTCAAATATAGTAGAAAACAAGCCCATGAAACAGGTGATCTTGTTCTTTACCACTTGAGTGCACCCAGCTGCCCATTGCAGATTCCAGAGTCATCAGGACCACTGTGATCATCTAGTCTGACCTCTTGTATAACACGGGCCAGAGAACTTTCCCGAAATATTGCTAGAGCAGAGCTTTTAGAAGAACATCCATCTTGATTTAAAAATTGTCAGCGATGGAGAATCCACCACAATCCTTGGTAAATTGTACCCATTAGCCTCACTGTTAAAAATTGTATGCCTTCTTTCCGGTCTGAATCTGTCTAGTTTCAACTTCCAGCCATTGGATCGTGCTATACCTTTTCCTGCTAGATTGAAAAGCCCATTATCAAAGATTTATTCCCCATGTAGGAACTTACAGACTGTACTCAAGTCATCCCTCAACCTTCTCTTTGTCAGACTAAATAGATTGAGCTCCTTGAGTCTATCACTATAAGGCCTGTTTTCCAACCCTTTAATCATTCTGTGGGGTCTTCTCTGAACCGTTTCCAAGTTATCAGCATCTTTCTTGAACTGTGGGCACCAGCACTGGACACAGTATTCCAGCAGCAGTCACACCAGAGCCAAGTACAGAGGTAAAATAACTTCTCTACTCCTACTTGAGATTCCCCTGTTTATAGATCTCAGGATTGCGTTAGCCGCTGTGTGGTGCAATTTTGTGTGCATGGTGAGTGTTCCATAGCACATCTGTATTATCATATTGCATGTATATTAAGTGTCACAGTTTTCTATCAGGTCTAGTAACCTTGCTGTTGCAGTGTCACTTAACAGTTTCAGAGGCTCTGTTACAAAGCATATCTTGGCATAGTACACAGCTCTAAAGGCCTGCTTATGCGAGGTGCCAAGTGTCATCAGCTTCATTGTGAGTTAAGAGAACTGAGAACCTTGAAGGATCAGTCCCAAATATGCTGTCTGATCACTTGGCTTCTTAAAGCTCCCCATCCCATTTCTGCTTCTCTGGAGCCAAATGGAGGGCAAATAGTCGGGAAGAATTGGCAGTCTGTGCAGAACAACAACAGTGTTGCAGCCACTTGTTGACCAGATGCAGCTTAGGGGTAGGAAAGTGACTGTATAGCTCAGAGCAGCTGGAACCTTTGTTAAGTAGGAATAGAGGGAGGGAGCAGAATAGAGGGGGGGCCCAAAGAATAAGAGCCTCTAACAATCCTCTGTAAATTGAACAATTCACGTCTGTTGGAGTCACTTTTGGCTGCCAGTTCAAGTGACTATTGCTGTCGTTTGGATCACTATAAGGGGTCAACATGGGCTGCCTTGTGGCAGCGTGGCAAGCAGGTACTTTCCCCTCAGCCCTGCCATCCTGTACGCCAAATAAATACAAATCTATAGCTTACAATTGCAGAGAATCTTAAAAAACCTAAACCAAACATCAGTGCAGTGATAACTACCTGAGTCAGAATGCCTGGAACAAGAGCTCTGAAATGGGTGGCCTGCCCCTTATTTATTTCAGTGAAGTGTTAACTCTGGACCCTAATGCCATTTAAAAATGGCAACATTCACTATTTCATGATATAGTTATCTGCGTGTCTGCTGTCAATGGAGCTTGGGAGAGTATCATTGTACTTCCTCAAGTCTCAAACACTGATCATGATCACTGTTGTTTCTGATAGCACCCATGATGTGCTGGATGCTGTGCTAACATGAAAGAAAGTGCAAGCCTTGCCCTGAAGAACATGCACTCAGAAGGTAGCTGAAACTTTATAACTGCCCCGACACCACTACTTCCTTCCTCTCTCATGCCAAGATATGTCTGTGAACTGCTTTTGTTTCTTGTCTAGTCAGTTTCCTGCTATTCTGTTATTTCAGTGCCCTGAGAGATTGATTTTCTAACAAGTTTTGTGTAGACCTTTAGATGAACATTGCTACAAGTCTGTCTAGACGGGCTTTGGTACAGTACATAGGAAGTGTTCTTTGAACAGGTTTTTAAGGGGGCTCCATTGTACTACTCCAAAGGGTTTGCCACCATTTCATTTGAATGTATTTGCACACATTTTCATAGCTTCATCACCAGCCAAGCGTCTGTTAAAGTGAGCCTGGAAACTGTCACTCAAGTTCTTCACCCTGCAGTTCCATACGAACAAGTTTATATTTCAGATGAGTAGGCTTATAACAGAGTCTTGTCCTGGAAACTATATAGCAACCTTAATTCCAGGGGCCACTTCTACTCTTGCAGTAGTTTAAGTACATCTGTTCTTCCCGGCTCTCCCCCCACAGAAATCCTACTGACGTCATTAGGATCCAGAGTTTATAATCATCATGTATCCCTTAAAGAGACACAATTGATTTAAAAATCATACTCCTATTTGCCTGTTGTTACTAGTAACAAGAACTGAGTAGGAGATTTTTGTGAAAATAATATTGATATCTTTGGTTTTCCTTTTTGCTTTTGATAGTGCTTTGTGTGTAGTCCAGTTTCACTGTTCCTCTCTGTAGTCGGCTAGTCAGTTCCCTAGTCGTGTGGGTCTTTTGTACAGCAAAAAAAGGGAAATGGACACAGAAAAACGTGATCGTAATGCTACAGATTGTCAAGAGGAGTTTGGCAGATGTAGCATCTGACACTTCTAATTCACTTCTTTTTAAACTGACTAGGTTTCACGTTGATTGTCCCTTTACCACTGCTCACTGAGGGTATGTCTACACTATCCACCAGATCGGCAGGTAGTGATGGAACTATTGGGGATAGATTTATCACGTCTAATGTAGATGCGATAAAATCAATCCCTGATTGCTCTGCCATCGACTATGGAACTCCACTGCGCGCGAGTGGCAGAAGCGGAGTCGAAGGGGGAGCAGCAGTGGTCAACTCGCCGCCGTCCTCATGGCCAGGTAAATTGACCTAAGATACGCCAACTTCAGCTACGTGTGTATCTTAGGTCAACTCCCACCCCAGTGTAAACCTAGGGCTTGGCTACACTTCAAACTCCAAAGCGCTGCCGTGGGAGCGCTCCCGTGGCAGTGCTTTGAAGTGCGAGAGTGGTCGCAGCGCCAGCCTGCAGGTACTCCACTTCCCCAAGGGGATTAGCTTACAGTGCTGGGAGCCATGCTCCCAGCGCTGGGGCACTGTTTACACTGGCGCTTTACAGCGCTGTAACTTGCTGTGCTCAGGGGGGTGTTTTTTCACACCCCTGAGCGAGAAAGTTGCAGCACTGTAAAGTGCCAGTGTAGCCAAGGCCCTAGCCTGAGAGGAGTGGCTGATCTTGCAAACTGCTCCTCCTCTGAGAGTACACTTGCACTGCAGCTGGGAGGTGTAATTCTCAGCTCAGGTAGTGCACTAAAACTGGCAGTGTGGCCACAGCAGCTCGGGCTAGCCACATACTCAGGAAGTCAAGCGGGACTGTACTAGGGCAGCTAGATTCTGCTGTGGCCATGCTGATGTTTTGACTGCGCTAACTCAAGCAGAGCTAGTGCATGCGTGTCTCCTCAAATTGCAGCTGCAGCATAGATGTAGCCTGATTTGTCCCAAAAGGATGGTGTCCATCTCAAAGGAGGGGGAAGGCTTGAAGCTCAGGACAGCGGAAGAATCTTTCAGGCTCCAACAGGAAACTTAGTGCTGGTGAAAAATGTGAAATTCACGGCCTCTGGAGACTGAAGTCTTACAGATACAGCGCAAGGGCAGTCTGGGAAGCAGCAGTGGCCTCTCCCCAACAAAGGAGAGAATGTTGGTGATTGGTATTAGTCCCCTTGTTCGATTTCCGAATTGTTTTCTAGGAGGTACTCTGATGCCACGATGATATTTAATAATTGGTGTGAGAACCAGGATAGTTTGTAATGCAGAGACCTGCTCCCTAAAGGCAGGACTTGGACTCATTACACATTGGTCACTAAACAAATAAGTATCAGCTGCTGACAGTGCTGATCTTGTGGCAGAATAAAATCACATAAAGTCTGCATAGGGACCAAGCCCCAAAGCACACAGCCTTGTTCAACAGTGAGTACCTTCTGGGGAAAGGGAAACTGATCCTTTGGGGCTAGTGCTGGTAGGAGCAGAGGCCGAAGCAGCCAGAGCAGAGACTGGGTAAAATGGGGACCAGCAGGGACCACCCCAGACAGAAAACTATGCAGGAGAGACTCTCCCATTCTGAGAGGGTGCCTCTCTCTGTATGGCCTTGGGCAGCACTGCAGAGAGGAACCAGCCAGAGACTCCGGCTGGTGGGAACAGATGCAGAAGCAGCCACAGCAGGGATCTCTGGACTTTCAGAGCTTCCTACAGTTTTGACTGGACTTCCTTTGCCTTGTGCTGCTTGGCTGTTTGCTCCACGCTTCTCCCTCTCCCTTCCTCAGTCTCTTTATCTCTGCTTCACTCTACATCTGCCCTTCTATCCCTTCATCTAACCCTGCTGTGCCCCCCCATCCTCTTTCCCTTCAATGTCCCCCCTCCCTTCACTTTTCTTTCCATTTAGCTTATCCCTCCTGCTAACTGAGCCTCCTCCGAAAATACTGTGGAACTGACATATTGTTTGCTGTCATCAATGATCACTCAGCATGCAGTGCGTGTTCTACTCCTTTTCCCCTGTCATGTGTCAGTCTTGTCTATTTAGATTGTAAACTCTTGGGGGCAGGGACTATCTACTGCTGTATGCACAGTACCCAGCACAATGGGGCCCCATTCTTGGCTGGTCCTTAGGCACTACTGTAATGAATATAATTAATGGCGCAGAGTTGAAAGCAGGACACATTTTAATGAGCAATAAGCATGATCAGTGGGGACAGACTTTCTTGAGAGGCAACAGTCTAGCTCAGTGGTTCTCAACCAGGGGTACATGTACCCCTGGGGGTACGCAGAGGTCTTCCAAGAGGTACTTAAACTCATCTAGATATTTGCCTAGTTTTACAACAGACTGCATAAAAAGCACCAGCAAAGTCAGTACAAACTAAAATGTTATACAGTGACTTGTTTATATTGCTCCATATACTGTACACTGAAATGTATGTACAATATTTATATTCCACTTGATTTATTTTATAATTATATGGTATCAATGAGAAAGAGAGCAATTTTTAAGTGATAGTGTACAGTGACACTTTTGTATTTTGATGTCTGATTTTGCAAGCAAGTCCTTTTTAAGTGAGGTGAAACTTGGGGGTACGCAAGACAAATTAGACTCCTGAAAGGGGCACAGTAGTCTAGAAAGGTTGAGAACTTCTAGCTTATTTCAGTAGCATGACATTTTCTTCTCTGTGTGGGTACAGTGTGTAATAAATGGGGCCCTGCAGGCCTGAATCCTTTCACAGACTTCTTTATTGTGTGTCAGGTGTATTAGCAGGGAAATAGTGTGACTAAGTTAGATAGGAGGAGTCTCGGTAGGCGTTGAGCTTTCCTGAGAGGGCTGGGGGTGATCAATCTTTTGGCAGGCCACTGAGTTCCTATCTCAGCAGATAAACTGGGCCATAAATGTTGGAGTCAGCATTTTACAGCAACTGTTCAAAGCTGCCTCTTCCTTCTCTTGCAAAAGGCTTTACATAGCTGTGACATTGCACCCCATAATGCTTTATAGAAATATGCTTATGAGTGTAAATATGACCTAACTGGAATATGTTTTATGCTAGATATGCCATGTAACATGTCTTTGCAAAGATTATGAGCTACTGAATATATTCATCCTATTCCTATGCATGTATCATTTTTATATCTGAAGTTATGAGCATTGGCTCTATGCTTGCATTTAAAGTGTTTGCTGTAGGAAGCACAAAAGGAAGATTTGGTCAACATCGTGTGAAGGGGTTATTCGAGTAATTGGGAGTGCTTAACTAGTAGCGAACTTTGGGAGATACCAATACACATCTGAGCTTTTCTGGGAACGTTAAAACTAACATGTAAACAATGATGGCCTGCAAAAAGTTGAATCATTCATAGACATGGGACTTGTCCAGGTGGCTACAGACTCCATCTTGTTACTGTGGTTTTGCACAGGAGAATAAAGGGGTTTCTGTCCATAAGAGAGAGACTATAAAAGGCCCTGGAAACCCCTCCATTTGCTCTTCAGCTGGCTCAAAAGATAGCCTCTCCATCCCAAAGAGATGCCTGAAAGAAATTGGAACAAAGGACAGTAACTGCAGGGGTGTGCGTGATTGCTGGACCCAGATTAGGAAGGAGTCTAGTCTGTGAAAGAAGCTTAGTGGAACTTCTCTGAGGATGAGATTTACCTGCATTTAGTTTCCTATTGTATTAGGCTTAGACTTGCGTGTTTTTGTTTTATTTTGCTTGGTAATTTACTTTGTTCTGTCTGTTATTACCTGGAACCACTTAAATCCTACTTTTTATATTTAATAAAATCACTTTTTACTTATTACTTAACCCAGAGCAAAATTAGTACCTGGGGGAGCAAACTGCTGTGCATATCTCTCTATCAGTGTTCTAGAGGGCGAACAATTTATGAATTTATGCTGTATAAGCTTTATGCAGAGTAAAACGGATTTATTTGGCGTTTGGATCCCATTGGAAACTGGGTATCTGGGTGCTAGAGACAGGAACACTTCTTAAGCTGTTTTCAGTTAAGCCTGCAGCTTTTGGTGGATATAGTTCAGACCTGGGTCTTTGTTTGCAGCAGGCTAGCATGTCTGGCTCAACAAGAAGTCCCAAGCTGCCAGGGAAAACGGGCTCAGAGGTAGTCTGCGCACATCAGGTGGCAGTCCGAAGAGGGTCTCTGTGATCCAACTGATCACAATAGCTACAAAATTATCAACAGGTAGGGGGAGGGAAATCAGTTGTGTGTTGCAGGCAGTGGGAGAAATGCATCGGTTTGTTTTGAAGATGGCAATCCAGGCACTCTGACTAATTAGAACAGTGGTTTTCAAACTGTGGTCTGCAGACTTCTGGAGGTCTGCAGACTATGTCTAAGATTTCCAAAGAGGTCTGCACCTCCATTCAAAAATGTTTAGGGGGTCTGCAAACGAAAAAAGGTTGAAAACCACTGAATTAGAACATTAGAAATAGCGCTGATCAAAAAAATTTCATCAACATTTTTCCAGTAGAAAATTGGATCTTTGACTAAACTAATTTTTTTGTGGGATGTGCTAGTTTCCTTCAAATCTTTGGAGTTTGTTATCCAAAAACTAAGTTTTTAGCTGGGGGAGGAGGGCGCTGGGGGAGAAACATTTTCTGACCAGCTCCATTTAGAAATCTAAGTGGAAGGCTACCAACTAGTTCAGTTCCCTAATTATAGATATAGTCAAATTTCATAATTTAAGAGGAATAGAAATGTTTACTGGTTTTATTCAATAGAACCAGCTTTAAAAATACAACATACAGTGTTGAAAACCTGAATACAGCAGGGCTTTTTGCAAGAGCTTGAGACCCAGGTAGTGAAACTGACTAGTCTAAATTTCACTGTCCAAACTAAGAATAAAGTCCAAATGGCATAAGATAAACCTGATTTTTAAAACTTACATTTTAACAATAAAATAGATTCTGCAAATCCTTACTCATATGCTTCACTTCCAGCACACAAGTATTGTCCCATTGTTTCCTTGTTCTCTCCTGTCTATATTCATCTGTTGTCTCCTGTCTTATACTTCGATTGTAGGAACCGTCTTCTTGGTCTGTCTTTGTACAGTACCTAGCACAATGGGGTCCGTATCCATCACTAGGACTGTAAGGTGCTCCAGTAATACAGAATAATAAATAATTAGTTCTGCTCTCTCAAATGGGACAGCTTGTGTGCTTAAAGCGAACCCAGTGCATATGTCTGCAGGATTGGAGCCTGTGGCCAGGTCTACACCAGAAACTTTTGCCAGTATAGTAAGATCAATTAGAGGTGTGATTATTAGTATTGTATATACTTTTTATACTGGCAAAAGCCCTAGTGTAGATGCATTGATATTGCTGCAAGTGCTTTTGCTGGTATATGTATGCAGTGGTGTTGTAGCTATGTTGGTTCCAGGAGAGAAGGTGAGTGAGGTAATATCTTTTATGGGACCAACTTCTGTTGGTGAGATAGACCAGGTTTTGAGCTCACCCACCTCATCTCTCTAAGGGCTTGTCTACATTATTCGCTGGATTGATGCACAGCAGTCGAACCAGCGGGGATCGATTTATCACGTCTAAATGCAATAAATCGACCCCCGAGCGCTCTCCCATCGACTCCAGTACTCTACCAGGGCAAGAGGTGCAGGCGGAATCGACAGGAGAGTGTCAGCCGTCAACTTCCTACAGTGAAGATTCGCGTAGCTGAAGTTGTGTAACTTAGATTGCTCCTCCCCTCTCTCCCCCCCCAGTGTAGACCAGGCCTAAGTGTGCTGGTATATTTTATTTTAGCTCTGGGGACTGCTACAAGTTATACAGACAAAAGCACTCTTTTTGCTGGTATAAGCTGTGTCTACACTAAAAGGTTTGCTAGTTCAGCTATACTAGCAAAACTTTTCTTGTATGGAATACCTATATTAACATCTCAGGCCTAAGGAACTACATTGCAATCTTGACAATGCCTCTTAAAGTGAGTGAGCTTCTTACATTTTGGTGTGTCTTCTTTACAGCCCTTACTATTCTGTGGAGCATATGCTGCTCTATCTTCTCTTCCCCCCAACTCCCATGGCCTGGGGAGGAAATAGGTCATGCTGGGATGTGGCAGGAGGAGGTTGGGGGACTCAAATGGAGGTGTGATGTTGTTCAGTAAGTGCTTTGTTTAGGTAGCTGCCAGTTTAGTGCGATGTGGGGTGGCTGTTGGAATCAGTTCATTTTTTAAGAGATGTATTTTCGTAGTTGTCATGGGAGCTCTTTTATTTAATATAGTGTAGATTTGAATGACTAAATGTATGCAGAAACTGCATTGATGTCAAATCTTCTTGAGCATGAGAAGTTTAATTATAGCTAGAGTGGATAGAATAATGGAAAATGCATTTGAATTATTATTCAGTGACTATAATTCATAATGAATTATTCACACTGATTGTTCACCTGGCTCCTATTGTGACTGCTATATTCCATTTGAGAGGGCGTCCCTGTTTCTCACCATCTTTTTTGCTTGGTGCATACAGCATATCAATGGGTCTATCAATTATAGATAATTATGGCCAGATTTTGTAACAGAGCTCAGTGAATTGGGCACTGAGCTCTCTTAAGGAATTAATTGTGTGTGTGAAAATGGGAGTTGCTTGCTGGCTGCTGAACTCTCTTGAAAATGCCCATAGGAGTTCTGAGTGCTCTAAGCTCATTTTTAAGTAGGTTGTAAAAGCAGTTTCTATTTATCCACGGATTTACGGCTCTCATCACTGTAACCCTTCCCATTACCTTGTGGAGGACAACGTTCTGCTAGTTCCTTGCTCCAAACAGCAGGTTGAAACTTTTATTATAAGTGAACCTCTACAAAGGCTGTTCTCATGAGAAAGCCCTGGCAAAAAGTGGCCCAATGGGCCACTCATGCCACTAGCATAGCAGCCCACTAACTGCGGTCCATGGTAGACTTGCTTGTGCTCCATAGCTGGTATTTGCTGTTTCTGCTTGTCTTCAATTTTTAGATCTTATTAAAAGCTGAATATAAATCTTTTCCTAGTATTACTTTCCATATAAGTTAACAGATGTAGTTGACAGATTGCAAATGAGAGAAGAAGTGCCCAGGAGACATTCTCTCTCCCTTAATATGTGGTACCCACTACGGAAAGTTTGAGATTCTTCTTCAAGCACAGTGCTGCAACATCTAGGTTGCAAACGCTGCAGGGAAATACTGATCTGTTTCAAAGTGTTAGTTTCCATTGCAACATCTTAAGAGGTTTTTTTGGTCCTAGGTTGTGTTAAAATGCTGTTCATGGAGAGCTCAACCTGACCTGTTGGTGTCCACTTATTTACTTCTTATTTGCCCTGTTAAAAGACTGAAGGTGACATTGTATACATGTATTTAATCTTGTTCAATGCTCTGTGGGGTTTCTTGCACCTTCCCCTGAAACATCTGGTGCTGACCACTATCAAAAGACCATAATTGCCATACCAGATCAAACCCATGATCCATCTAGTCTAGTATTCTGTCTTACACTCTAACTTTTTGAACTGACTGAATGCATCCCTGGTAAGTGGGTCTGTTGCTAATGCCACAGCATTTTAAGCAAGTAAAGGTTATTTGGTACTGTTAGGCGTACTGATTTCCTGCATGATATTCTAAGTGCCTCATTCTTCCCCATGTGGGAGTGTCTGCTTAGGACATAGGAAAGTCAACACACTTGTATTCATCCTAATTTCTCCATCAGAAGGTAGGGCTTGCTCCCTATCATAAACAGATAGTTAAGGGTTAATGCCTTTTTTACCTGTAAAGGGTTAAGAAGCTCAGTAAACCTGGCTGACACCTGACCAGAGGACCAATAAGGGGACAAGATACTTTCAGATCTTGGTGGAGGGAAGTCTTTGTTTGTGCTCTTTGTTTTGGGTGTTGTTCGCTCTTGGGACTAAGAGGGACCAGACGTCAATCCAGGCTCTCCAAATCTTTCTGAATCAGTCTCTCATGTTTCAAAATTGTAAGTAACAGCCAGGCAAGGTGGATTAGTTTTATTTTTGTTTTCTCAACTTGTAAATGTCCCTTTTTTGCTGAGAGGATTTTACCTCTGCTTGCTGTAACTTTGAACCTAAGGCTAGAGGGGGTTCCTCTGGGCTATACGAATTTGATTACCCTGTAAAGTATTTTCCATCCTGATTTTACAGAGATGATTTTTACCTTTCTTCTTTAATTAAAAGCTTTCTTTTTAAGAACCTGATTGATTTTTCCTTGTTTTAAGATCCAAGGGGATTGGATCTGGACTCACCAGGGATTGGTGGGGGAAAGGAGGAGGGATGGTTAATTTCTCCTTGTTTTAAGATCCAAGGGGTTTGGATCTGTGTTCACCAGGGAATTGGTGAAGCCTCTCAAGGCTGCCCAGGGAAGGGAAGGTTTTAGGGGGGACAAGAAGTGCTCCAGACACTAAAATTTCTGGATGGTGGCAGAGTTACCAGATCTAAGCTAGTAATTAAGCTTAGAAGTGTCGATGCAGGTCCCCACATTTGTACCCTAAAGTTCAGAGTGGGAAAGGAACCTTGACACTCCCCCTCCCCACATGGAATTGGCAATAGCTTTGGTCCAGGAGGCTCATACATCTCAGGGGATCTGCCAGAGCTGTTTGTAGCGGAAGCCTCAGATCTCCTTCCCTCTGCCCATCTGCAAAGCTCACTCTTATGGTGCACCCCCAGGAGGGACCTACGCATAGGGCTAAGATGCTCTTACACCTATCACTCCCCCTCCCTTGCCCCCTAACTGGGATTTACTGGTTCAGATTCCCAGCCTTAAAGCTTTCATGTTCCTCTTTAATTGGGCTCCCCCTAGCATTATTCGCTATTAACTGGCAGTGTGTTGCCACTTGCAGTTCTTTCAGGTTGCCTCTGTGCTCGACAGCAAAGCAGAAATCGCTGGTGCTGACGCCTGCTTTGCAGTTATTCCGTAGGCAGGCAGCGCAGCAGGTAATCACCTGCTTCCTTTGCTACCAATGTAACAAGGGCAGAGGCAGGACGCGGGCCCAGCACACGGTGGAAATAATGGAGGGATTTGTGCCAAAGAGAAAAGGAAGATAAGATTTCAATGGGCGGAACAAACAGTGAATGAGTAGGCAGCCAGCACGGAGTAAATGAAAGCCCTGAGCGCAGTTCCATGGCCGGTGTGAAACGAGGTGGGTGTTCTCAGCCCAGTTCTTAACTGACAGGTGTCTGCGTCACAGCGGGTCCCCTCTTTGACATTCCTGACAGAGAACACCACACTCCATGAATGGGCCGTGGAGCCTGAACTCACATCACTCCCCAACGGGACCCCTCTGGATTAGGCTTCTGGGGATCAGTGGCTGAGTGCTGTGGAACCCCTGGGGCTGGGCGTGCCCTGCTTTGCTCAAAGAGGAGGGATGGATCTGTGCTGAAGCAGGGGCCTGGGAGTCAGGGTTCTGTTCCAAACTCTGCCATAGACTTGCTGTGGGACACTGGGCGAGTCACTTCCTCTCATGGTGCCTGAGTTTCCCATCTTTTGGATGGCGCTATTTCCATCCCGCATAAAGGTGAGAAGCTAAATTGATTATTTGTGAAGTGCCCAGATACTAAGGTGAGAGGGACATACAAATACTTTGACAGAGCCATGGTAAAGCTCCTAGATATGGAGTGGGGGTTGGAAATCCAGTCAGACAATCCCTGAGAACAAAGCAGAGATCACCAAATGCATTTTTAGTCCTGCTCTAAGCAAATTTTTGCACCTAGACTCCAGGAGTGGAAGCCAAGGCTCACCATTACCTACCTCCCTTTCCCCTTCTTTCTGGGCTGTCTTGTCCCCAGGGGATTCTCCATGTCCTTGCTACAGCTCTGAAGATGCTCTCAACCTCGAGATCCTCTAACAGAGTCAGGGGGACGTTGCACAGGAGGACTCACTTATCCCCCGGCCACCTAAGGGGCAAAATCACAACATTTGCTGAAAGTTAATATACATGCCGAGAATCTCAGTGCTTTACGCTCCCTATTTTGCAGATGGGAAACTGAGGCAGGGAGACGGGAAGCGACTGTGCCCATGTCACACAACAAGTCTGTGGTAGATGAAGGTCTGATTTCATTTTTTCCGAAGGCACTGAGCAACATAACTTCAGTTAAAGCCACTGAGTCTGACAGGTGCTCAGCACCGTGGAAAATCAGGCCCTACAGAGGCCTGCCTTTAAAAGCTCAGATTGTTCAGTGGCAGCTTCCGGGCGCTGAGCACTTCCAAAAATCTAGTCCGTGGCAGAGCTGGGAACCGAACCCACGCCCAAGGCTTCCACCACACGACCAGACTTCCACAGTCCCTGCTCTAAGTAACCCTGGACTGAAATAGCAAGGAAGGATATTTCCAAGGCTAACCCCAGGTGCGGAAACTTTCCGGCTGAAGGATGCCGGTGAAGAGTGGCCCTGTTGCTAAGTAAGTGGAATGGTCCCAGTGCTGTTATCACAGCAGCTCCCAGTGCCTCACACATTAAATGGCTCTCTAGACAGCCACCACATACTTTAGCTCTCAGAATTTATATAGCACACTATCTTCAAAGCACTCTGCAGCATTAACTGCCTCATTTACCCCCCTATGAGGGAAGTGAGTACCGCTGTCCCCATTTTACAGACTGGGCGGTGGGGAGAGGTGGGCTGAGCCGTACGGAAGGCACATGATGTCTGTGGCAGAGCTGGGGGGCCAAGTCAGGAGTCCTTGGCTGTCAGTGCCGCCCTCATTTTGACGCACCCGGCCTATGAGTAAGTTCATCGCAAGGCATTTCCTGTCAGGACTGAGGGGCAGGGGCAGGGCTGGGCCTGGAGGGAATGTGATGCACAAGCCAGTACAGTCTCTGTCTTGCATTCATGAGCATGAATAATACCTTGCTGAGTCTGTGGAAGGGGAGAATATAATACGTCTTGTAGTAAAGGTCAACTCACATGGCTGCACATGAGCTTCCTGTCAGTCCTTTGCTAACCATCCTTAACGCTTTCAGTGCCTTATGAACTTTGCCCACACAAGCAGAGAGTATATGGACTCTTCAGCATATACCCTGGTGTTCCACTGATGCTGACGGAGCTGAGATCAGTGCCCCAGCTCCTCCTGCGTGGACGGACAGCACTTGTAAGGTTAATCTGGCAGCATTTACGTCCCCAAATCATTGTAAGCAGGGAAAATATGATTATAGAGCCACATGACATTAGTACACAATGGCTCTGAAATGAGCCAGCTTGAATTAAGCCTCCTAATGGCATGACATCCAAAGTAAATAACAAAAAAACAGATCCACCAGATGAGTGACAGGTCTATCAGTCAGATCCTATTAGCAGAGCAGGAAGATGGGGTTAGGCAGTAATAGGAGAAGCATAGTCATTAAATCAGTCGTATTGGCAGGGGTGCAGACAATTTCAGAACTGGGAAGTGTGTGAGCACTGTGGGGTGTCCATGTGCAGAGCATAAGGTGTGAGCTGCCTAGATTGGCTATTAAACCTGGTGTTGTGTGGTGTGTGTTTAATTCCAAGGAATAAATATATGGCAGGAGTGCTCTGTTTCTCTCTCTCAATACTTAATAGATAAGTGCCAGTTGGTGGTGCCTAAGAATATATAACATGGTTCCTGGATTTTATAGGACCAAGAGAAAGTGTGTGCTGCAAACAGCTTTCTCTGTGCAACTCATGACGTCAAGCTCTCAACAGCATCAGGACCTCCAAAGCACTTTGCAGATATTAGTTAATCCTCCAACACCTCTGTGAGGTTCGGAAGGAACACAGTTCCTATCTCTGATGGGGAAACTGAGGCTCAGAAGGGTTAAGTGATTTAGCCAATATCACTGAGCGGCAAAATCAGGAATAGAACAGAACTCACGAGTCTGGTTTGACTACATGACTGTATTTCCCTTCATCCCAGTGAGACCTGCTTGTGTGACTTGAAGGCAGAATGTGTCGGTAGCAAACTGACACACTAAGAAAATATCACAGTGAGTTTAAATATAAAGAGGAATCTGCAAAGCTTTAGGCCATATCTCAACACCAGGTTGTCACACTGGATCAGTTACAGCATGATAATTTGTGTTGGAAGAGAGAGTGGCCTAGGGCCTAATGCACAGGAATGAGAATTAACTCTGGCATTCTACTCTGACGCCATCTTCCTCTGTGTCTGTGGGCAAAGCACTGAAGTGCCTGACTACAAAACTGCTGAGTACAGAAAAGGCTGGAGTTGGAGAGCAGTGGGTACTGTTATCCCCATTTTATTATAATAGTAATAATAATAGGAGATATAACAATCTCCTAGAACTGGAAGGGACCTTGAAAGGTCATTGAGTCCAGCCCGCTGCCTTCACTAGCAGGACCAATTTTTGCCCCAGATCCCTAAGTGGCCCCCTCAAGGATTGAGCTCAAAAGCCTGGGTTTAGCAGGCCAATGCTCAAACCATTGAGCTATCCCTCCCCCTGGAATTTTACAGATGGGGAAACTGAACTGGAGAGATGAAGGGCCCTACAAAAATACTAGACCGCAAAAACAACCAGGTTGGGGTTCCTGATTATCCCTTGGTTCAGATTTGTAGTGTAGAGAAAACCTAACTGGGTCGTATAACTGGGCTAAGGCCTTGGCCATCGCCGAGGCTATAGCAGGTCACAGAACATCCCTATGATCTTGTTTGTACAACAAACTTTGACCAAGTTGTGATCCTTTTCTCAAACAGGAAGGCTTTAGCATATATGCGTATTTTCTAAATGAGGAGAAGAACCTCCTGGCATTCCCTGCCTCTCTGAGCAGTTGTGAGAACTAGGCTTTGTCTACACTGTACTTTCGTCAGTAAAACTTGTGTCATTCAGGTTTGTGAAAAAAATACTCCCCCGGAAAGTTTTACCGTCGAAAACTGCCGCTCATTGGGGGTGGATGTTTTTTGACGGCGGGAGAGCTCTCTCCCACCGACAAAGAGTGGCTACACTGCTCCTTATAGCGGCACAGCTGTAGCGGTACAGGTGTGTCGCTAAAAGGTGCATAGTGCAGGCATAGCCCTAGACAGTGTCTGCATAGTGCTCTGTACGCAAGTGCTAAGCATTGCTGTTCTCTGAGCAGAGCACAGAAATCCTGTGTGTACACTGCAGAGTTTATTTCCCTAATCTCTCCCTTTTCGATAAATGGGTTGCAGAGAGGAAAGTGACTAGTCCAAACAGTGCGCCTTCCTGCTTGTGCTGTTGCTCTGGGAATAGCCAGTGTTGCAGTCTCTCCTGTCTGCAGGCTGTAAAGATTGTTATTGCCCTCTTAGCTTCATGAGTGTTCTGTATTTTACAGCTCTGGTTTCCCTTAGTGATTACGTCCCCTGCCAAGGAACATGATGGGATACCAGTAGCTGGTGCATCTCTGCCCCTAGGGAGGAAGTTGTTATGAACCTGCTAGCTCAGTGACATGTGGCTGGGAAGAGCATAAGGTTACAGAAACTAAAAAACTAAACCACAGCAAACAAGCGTTGGACATCACAACCTCCATGTAAATGACTTGAAACATTCCCCATACTGGCCATCAGCTGATGTTTGATGAGACCCTTCTGTACCTATCTTGTGGCCGTTGCTGTTACCATGTGTGAGGTCATTTCCTAGATTTTTCTCCTTTTGCACCAGGTAGATGGTTTAAAAATATTTTTGGAAGCTTTCCTTTAGCAGAGGAACCTTGCTTAAAAAACTGACAATATCTGTAGAAAGAGATGGGATTTTAACAAACTTATCAGTAGTCATCTTAAAATCCCATGATGTCCTTTAGGCATACATGGACCTGGGTGAAGTACCAAAAGCTATGCCTGCATCTGGCAGACCTGCCAGGACTTCCCAAAGCAACAATTGATTCTGGGTGCCTCAGCTCTTGTATCCCAAATCTATGACTCCTGACAGAGGCCTGAATTTCAGAGCGTGGGTGCTCACACTGGCTAGAAGTTAGGTTCTTTTGGCATCAGGATGGGAGCAAAAATTATATTTTGGAAAAAATCAGCCCTAGTGCACAGTAAAATTTGCACTCAGGTATGGTGCAGTGAAATAAAATGCGAGTTCCAAACTGTTCTGAAGCAGCCTGTGCAGTTTACCATCCCAGGTACAGTAGAACTCCTATTTTATGATGCATTTTTGATCGAGGAATTCATAAAACTGAACATCGGAAAATTACAGTGAGTCTGGGGCATAAGTCGCAGTTTGGTGACCTGCATCGAGGTCTTGTTCTTGACACTACAGCAAAGATATTTCCAAGGCAATGAAGGCATCAAAATGTGAAGGGGTGACATTGACATCACTTTTGTTATGGGATTGTTTTATTTTATTTTTGCCTGGAAAAATGATCCATGTAGTTGGTTGTTCATATGGTTGGTGTTCATAAAATTGAGGTTCTACTCTATGGTAAAGCTGTTAGTGAAAAACTGTCTGTGTCTGAGTGCCCTCTACTGGCTAGAATCAGGCAGCAAAATGTTATCTGTGCCATTTTAACTCAAGTGCCAAGGGCCTGTACTTTTGCAACCCGTGGACCAGAGTTCTAACCCCACTGTTGCCACGATGTTCCCAGTTGCCAGTGCACAGCATAGTGACAACCTGGAGTAGGTAGGTGGCCATGGCTTTGTCCCAATCTACAATCCTGTGTCTTTGTGGCCAGGATTTGGTTAGAGCTGAGGGTGAAAGATGAATCCAGGATTGGTAAACTGAAGTTCCTTTCTTCCTTTTGCTCTCGCTTGCAGTGTGTTACATACTGAAGAACAATATCAGCCCGGACCTGTGCAATGAAGATGGACTCACTGCACTGCATCAGGTGAGGCCTTGAGCTACCCTCACCATCCTAGGCTGCTTGTTAATGTGTTCATCTTCCATGGTGCTGGAGCACCAGTGTGTCTGTGCAGGGCCATCTGTGAGTGCAGCTCACAGAGACAAAGGAGGGTTCCCTTCCCACTTGTATTTTGCTTGTTTTTCCATAAAACACCTAAAGTCTTCACATGTTGCAGCATCCTGTCCTCTGGGGCTAAGCTGAGCTCAGAGCCCCTCTCCCTACACCCAAAACTTACTTCCATTAAAGAGGAACTCAGGCAAGACTTGGGACTTTAGGCCCAGATACAAAAAGCAGCATCTCTGCAGCTCCCCATGAGGCTAGGCTGTCAGTTCTTAAAGGCAAGCTGGCTCGACTCTCCCAGAAGTCTGAGCTACTCACTGCTTTTGAAATGGGTTTGATTCAAGCAAGGCACTAGCTGTTTAGGTAAATTGCTGCAGCCTTCTTGTGTGGAGACTCATACATTGATTGAAGGCACTGTGACATTCCTCAGATGTACCCAGCATTGTGAGGCACCTTGTCCTTGTCGATACCTGCCTGGGTCAGCTCCCTGACAACCTCTGTCCCAAGCAGCACAAATACTCCCCTCTCAGCCCACGTGGGCTCTGCTGTCCCTCTGCAGGTAAGCAGCAGATGCCCTGTGAGCATCCCCTGACACTTATCGGACAATCACAGAATTACCAGGCCCACTGTCCCTAAAAGGAACAGTACAGCTTACGAGTTCCCTTTAGATCACAGCTCCAATTAACACACAGCACTTTTTTATAGAGAAAACAATAAAAGTTTATTTAACAAAGAGTAAAGATTCGTGCAGTAGCAAACAGAAATATTGGGAACACAGGGCTACATGGAAACACACAGTTACATATAAAACAAAATCATAACATACATTCTAGAGTCTGAAGTCAACTAACGAGGTGCCCTCTTGTCTAATAAGGTACCGCATACCCCAAAGTCCTTCTCACCATGTTTTTCAACCGGATAGCTGTGACCGTTTTTTCATGAGGCCAAGCCCACCGGCAGCTTTGCCTTCCGCGGTGAAGGATAACTGGGAGTTCATCTCTGCCTCAGATATACTTCGAAAAGTTTGTTGTCTTTAATCTTAAACATGATAACCCCTGCTGCTTTTGTTTTTTCCTGCAACCCCCACAACCTATTGATTAGCATTCTGCTCAGGCTGTCAATGGGTATCTATTGTGAACCAGATAATACTCAGTTTACACATGACCAGTCAGAGGGAGAAGCGTCTCCTCCCCCCAGCCTGACAGAGGTATGTGGATCACCTTTTTGTTACTTTGTAGCTCTCACACCTAGGGAACACAGTTTTTAGTATACGTACGTAAACTCCCATGTTTTCTATACTTACAGCTCACAATGATTGTGCCGACCAGCGTGACACAGGCTTTCATTAGAGACCTTACACGACAGTCTTGGGCAAACCAGTATATAGACCCTGGTCCCAGGGTTTCCCAACAGCCTTTATGCACCCCTGTACCCTCTGCCAGCTGGCACAACGAAGTCCGTGGGTCTCCAGCACTTAGAGTAATTTTCCAAGCATCCAGAGGGGATTACACTGAACTAAACTGCAATTTGTTAAATCAAACCGATTTTAATTCCCTCCCCAGCTAAAAAGTCCTGGTCTCTAGCACAGAAACCCAAGAAGAATCTAACTGCTCCTGGGCTCACAGGAGTTGCAGTGACTAGAAGTGCCAGCAGGCAGCCTCTTGCTCGCTGCTGAGAGGGGTGGCAGTAAACAGCAATAGTGCAGCTGAGCTCAGCATTTCCCAGTCCATGTTGTAAATGTTCTCATTGACTTCTATGGCTGGAACGGGGGTTTGTCTACAAATGACTTTCTCTCTTTGGTGCAGGAGGGACATTTGCTTTAAGAAAAGCTATTTCTCCACAGAGTCATTGTTCTTCAGACAAAGGGGAACATTTTCTGCTTGTGACACTGGAAATTTCATGACTTTCACTGCCAGCAAGTGAAGTCATGCCACGAAAACCCCACCAAGCCCACGAAAGGATCAGTCATTGTTAGGGCACAGTCTGGGGTTAAGGCAAGAACCATGGCATTATTGGCATTGATTGAATCTCAGATGAAATATTGCACCATGTGTAGTTACTGTGCCTTTAGCAATTGTTTCTTACAGAGGATGCAGCTTGTGGTATTGTGATCACTTACAAGCTCTAAGTAAAAATTATCCCCTCTGTTTCTGTCCCTCACCAGTGCTGCATAGACAACTTCGAAGAGATAGTCAAGCTTCTCCTCAACCATGGGGCTAATGTCAATGCAAAGGACAATGAGCTATGGACTCCACTGCATGCAGCAGCTACCTGTGGTCACATCAACCTGGTGAAGATTCTAATTCAGCAGTAGGTGGCCCCTGCTTCCTTTTTGTGTATCTCTCGGTGGGCCAGAATCCACAAGGTGCTGATTGCTTCCTCTGAGCTACTGAGTGCTCACAACTTCCACTGCTGTTGGTCGGAATTGAGAACACTTGGTACCTCGTAGGATCAGGCCGATGGTGCTTGTTAGCCAGGTTAAGGCTGCAAGTTGCTGATTCATTATTAGGAAATGATGCCTGAGTTAGAAGAGCAGAGAAAGCCTAACTAAGGAAAACTAAGGAGAAAATAGTAAAACAGAGGATGACCTGGATCAGTTTGCTTTGAAGAGGGCAGGTGCTTATCTGACCAAAGCCTCTGGATTTGGATTTCAATCAGTCACATATGGCTTGTCTGCTGGCTGGATGTGTGTAGTTCACCTTTCCTCTATGCTTCCAGGCTTCTGCTCACAGTAGGTGGGCCAGGAGCAAAGGTGCAGTAAGAGGAATAGCCAGAAAAAACAAACGGCAAAGGGTGAAACTCATTTCTGTGCATAGTGTCCCCACAGTGCTGAACCACACAGGGCCTCCCACTCACCCCTGCTTAGAGCAGTCGAGCGAAGGCCCTAATGTTTAAGCCCCTTGTGCTCTCTGCACTCGAGTGAGCAGGTGGCCCAGTGTTAGTGCATAGCATAGTACAGCTTAGGGCTAACACACTAAATTGTACTTACCTGAAGGGAGGCTGACAAGGAGGTCTCAGTAACCATACAGTTGTGTTCCCAGGTGCTGTCTGTAGCATGAAAACCTTACATTTTCTATACTGAAAACTGTCTCTTGCTGTGACTGGAGGTTGAGCAGGCTAAGAAGAAGCCCTGTATGCTAACGTGCTACCCTTCACAAGCAGTGTCTGTCTCCCCTTTCTGTACACCCTAGACCAGGGGTTCTCAACCTTTTTCTCTCTAAGGCTCCCTTCAACATGCTATAAAAACTCCAGGGCTCAGCAGGGGGCCCTTATGGCAGGGGCCTTGGTCATAGGCATAGTTTGACTTCTATTTTGGGGGGCCAGAGGCCAGTGGGGGTCGAGTCAGCTCCACAAGGCGGGGTCCAGGGAGGGAGCGCCACTTCCACCCCCTGACTCACCTCAGCAGTCCACCCAGACTGTCTGGGTTGGGTGGGGAGGCGGAGCACAACCAAAATTGTAACTCAAAGATGAGAGGCTTAGCTCAAAAAGTTTGAAAACAGCTCAGGGTGCAGGGAGGGGGTAGCTGAGGGTGCAGAAAGGGGGGTAGCTAGGGGCTGTGTGTGGGCAGGGGGTAGCTCAGTGCAGGGAGGGTGTAGCTGGGGCTGTGTGCACACAGAGGGTAGCTGTGGGTGCAGGGGCTGTGTGCAGGGAGGGGGGTAGCTCAGGGTGCAGGGAGGGGGGTAGCTCAGGGTGCAGGGAGGGGGGTAGCTGGGGCTGGGTGTACACAGGGTGGCTGTGGGTGCAGGGAGGGGAGTAGCTAGGGCTGTGTGTGAGCAGGGAGGATAACTCAGGGTGCAAGAAGGAGTAGCTGAGGGTGCAAGGAGAGGTGTACCTAGGGGCTCTGTGCAGGTGGGGGCAGTGGGAGCTCAGACTGCAGGGAGGGTGTAGCCTCAGGGTGTAGGTAGAGGGGTATTAGGGACTGTGTGCTGGGAGGACTCCCCTGTCTACCAGCCAAGGAGCCATGTCTCCCCACTCAGGCAGTTCTTACCGGCTGCCTCTTCGCTGCTGGTGAGCAAAAGGGGCAGGGAGCTGAGGAGCAGCTTCAGCCCAGGGCACCAGCAGGAGACGAGGGAACACTGCTGCTGCCTGCTCCATGACACCAGCCAGAGCAGCAGCCTCTGGCTTCCTGCCTCCGATCTGGCCAGCGAGCGGGGAGAGAAGATGGTGGGGGAGGTGTGGAGCTTCCCCTGGGACTGCCGTGCTTTTGCGCTGCAGTTGGAGTGGGCGGGGGAATGCCCTCCATGTTCCCCACTCTGCCCATAGGCTCCTGGCTTCTGCCCCACAGGGAGCACCAGGGGTTGGTGCTCTGGGATTCAGCCCTGCGCCTCCCAGCTTCAGCCCCGCAGGGGCGGCTGGGGATCGGGGCCTCAGTCCCTCCTGGCTTCAGTCCCTCAGGGGACACTGGAGATTGGGCTGTGGGTTTTAGTCATGGGGCCTCGCGGACCCCTGGCTGAGAATCGCTGTCCTAGACTACTGCACTGCCAGGTGGGAGACTTGGGTTCAGATTTTGGCACCTGTTTCCTGGCCAGAGGACTCTGTCTATAAGGAAGATAATGCAGCAATGCTTCGTGACCTTGAACAAACCCATCCATTGCTGGGAGCTTCCTGCAGTTTTCTTAGCCTATAATTAGGCTTGGAAAGATTAGATTTTTATTGGTAAACGTGAATTTCACCATACACACACACTGACTAATTTATAGATAGGCAAAGTGAAAAAAACGCTGCTTGAGAAGTTATTGAAGTTTGCTTTAAGGATATTTACTCTGTGTATTTTGACATGTGATGTTGACAATATGTGTTTTAATGGTTATAAAGCTGTCATTTGATGAATCTTAGCATCTGCTTCATTAAATAATTATTGTCTGACCCCCGTAATTTTCTGTAACTGTGAAAATGTAAATCGATAAAAATAGAAAAAAATCTTAAAAATAAACATTGTCTGTTGAAATAATAAAAAAAAGAAAATGGAATTCAGCCAGACATAGCTCTAATGTTTGGGGCAGCTATATATGTAGCCTCAAGATTTAGGCAAGCCCAGGAATAAAATTGGAGAGAACCTGAAAGTTTTGGGGAGGGAGGATAAAAATGGAATGCAGAAATAAATGAAAGGTGGGAATGTGTATTGCATCCTGGATGAGACCTGGAACATCCTTTCTTGTGATTATAGGAAAGGATGTAGCATGAGGGATAACAAGCAAGCAGGGTCGGACTGAGAAGTTGGGAGCATCCGTTCTGGTCCATCCCATTCGGGTGGGTGCAGGGTGCCCTCTGTTGACTCAGACACTGGCAAGACACTGGCATTGCACCATGGTCCATGTTCAGAAGATAAGTTGTCAGTTGTCTCTTTCTAAGGGTGAGGGATAACAGGTTTTCTGCAGTACATGGCATAGTGTGGGGTTATTGTGATCAAAGAAGGCTTCTGCAACAGGACTCACAGATCACAGGGTTTGCTTAGACACTGCATCACAAGGCTTTGATGCCTCAACAGAACCCAGAGACCACCAAAGTTAGCAGCTCCCAGAGGATGTCAGGTCCCATGCTTTGTTAGTTGCTTAAATTGACTCTAATACATTGCAAGCGTAAGTTATATTGTAATTTGCTCTGCTGATGAGAGAGAAAAATGAACAAGAATATAAATGCTGGTGGATGCTGTCTGCCTTCCTTCAAAGGCTGTAACCATCGCAGATCAAGCCTTAGCTATGTTATAATATAAAATACACAACCAGACTGCCTAGAGTTTGAACACCGACAGGGATTACCCTGTTGAATCAGAATAGTAGTTCGTTTCCTTGGGTAGTCAGCCTCCAACAGCAACCACTATAAGATTCAGTGGAAGAAGCAAGAAACCCTGTAATGGATGATAGACAAAAATCTGCCCAGAGAGGAATTTACTAGTTTAGTCCCCACCTATATTCCCAATAACCCTCCTGGCACTCAGAACTTTTCAGTGAGCACCAGCCAGCCAAGTGTCCATTGACTAAAGATTTGTTAATGGCTTGGCGCTGTATTCCAGAATGATGTTACAGTGGCTCATTGTGAGATGTAGCTTCTGGCACCAATGGGTCATTGGTCTGTTCCTTCCTAAAAGCGCAGGAGAGAGGAGTGTGAGCGTAGCAGGCAAGGCTGCTGGAGCCATGCACAGCCCAGCTCCGCTAGCCCCAAATCCAATGGAGGAGGCTCAATGTGCTATGAATACATCTACTTCAGGACATGTACCTCCCCATGTCAGTCCTTCATAGATCCCATGGACACCGCCTTGTATATCTTTGTCCAATCCTGGAGGTATTTGGGCACCAAATATGAGACATTACTATTAAAACCCCAGCTTGGTCTTCAGAGGATTCATCCCAGCTGCCATGACCTGTTGGATATTGTCTGTTATAGGGCAGCATCTGAGGTTCCCTTTCCTTCTGTGTGTATTGGTGCCACTTCCTCATGATGGACTTTCTCTTTGCAGTGGGGCAGACTTGCTGGCAGTAAATGCGGATGGAAACATGCCATATGATCTCTGTGAAGATGAACAGACCCTTGATGTCATTGAGACCTGCATGGCATACCAGGGTAAGGAAGGGTGGGAATACTCAAAATACATTGGAAGTGGGTTAATAAAGTATTGAATCATGTTTTTGTGTTTCTCAGTACTTGGTGCTCTTATTGAGGAAAGTAGAAGTCACTGCACTGCACTTCTTCTTGGCAGCTGTTGGAAGCCAGACTTTCATGAGCCTAATCCATAAAGTCCTGAATAGTAACCCATGATAAAGGACTCTATCCAGCTACCAATCCTTTGAGCCATACAGCCTCCCTTAATGGAAATCATTATAGTAGAGCCCATGCCCTGAAGGGACTCATATGAAAAGACAACCTTAGATTTTAAGAGAGAAAGAGAGAGAGATGGGTGGTGGAATTTGAAATCTGAACCTGGATCTGAGTTTAGCTCTTTGTTCTGGACAGACTAGCTAGTTTATCTTTCCCAGGCCAGACCTTAGGATCAGAAGGGCACTAAACCATTAAAGACCCAGCCTAGAGAAGAAGGAAGATGAACAGGCAGCAGCGGCTAGAGGGCTCTCTGACAGAGAGACTGAGAAGACTACAGGGACTGACTGTCTCTCCCAGGCTTGGATCAAGGGTGTCTGGATTGAGTGGAACTTACTCACACCTTGCAAGGAGAGAACAGTGTTTAGGCAAGACCCAGGTGCACAGGCCTTTTGTTTTGTTTTATCCCTTTGCTCTATGTGCTATGTACCTTTAGGTGAATAAATAATGCTTTCTTTTGAAGAAGCTGTTTGTGGGTCACTTTAATCAGCTGCTCATCACAGACTCCTGGAGGAAAAGGACTTATAGGTGCCAAGTGTAGCTGGGCTTGACTGGTTATCCTAGTTGTGGGGAAGGGAAGCTGCAGCCCGGTGACGCAGTCTAAGAATACTGAGCTGCATGATTCCCTTCCAAGAGGTGCACCGTCACCAGAGGTGCACCATCACTGGAGGTGCACCTAAGTATCTTAAGCATAGCTTACCATGTAATAGTGATTGGCCTCATCCTAGTTGCTAAAGCTGTGGGTGTGGAAAGCTTGCTTGGTATCTGCCCTATCTATTAAGGTCTGTTTTGGTGCCCATCACTATAGAATCTCTCAGTACTTGCATTCTGTCCTTACTATGCCTGGCTCTAGCCAGTGCTATTACCCCCTCAGTTTTCATAAGCTGATTCTCAGATGGTAGCATCATCTGTTCATGATTCCCTACTCATTTAAACACAGAGCCCTCTGCTGCTACCATTGAAGTCAATGAGAGTCTGGTTGCTGAGTTCGATGGGAGCAGAATTGGGCTGAGGTTCTCGTCTTTCTGTCAGAAGGGCATATGCTGTACAGATTAGGTAATTCCTCATTTTCCTATCTATACAAAGGGGAAAAGGGACAACCCAGGGAATTATAGACTGGCTAGCTTAATTTTAGAACCCAGAAAGATAATGGAACAAATAATCAAACAGTCAATTTGTAAGCACTTAGAAGATAATAAGGTGATAAGTAACAGTCAACACGGATTTGTCAAGAACAAAGCATGTCAAACCAACCTAATATCCTTCTTTGACAGGGTAACAAGCCTTGTGGATGGAGAGGAGCAGCAGGTGTGATATGGCTCGACTTTAGTGAGGTTTTTGTTTCTATCACACGTGACCTTCTCATTAACAAATTAGGGATATATAACCTAGCCAAACTTGCTATCAAGTGGGTGCACAACTGGTTGGAAAGCCATACGCAGAGAGTAATTGTCAATGATTCACAGTCCTGCTGGAAGGATATATTGAGTGGGGTCCCTCAGGGATCTGTCCTGGGTCTGGCATTGAGAGAACAATTATAAAGCTTGCACATGATACTAAGATGGCCACGATTGCAAGCTTGAGAGGACAGGATGAGAATTCAAAATGATCTTGACAAATTGGAGAAACGGTCTGAAATAATGAGGATGAAATTCATTAAGGACAAATGCAAAGTACTAATTTAGGAAAGAATAATCACTTGTACAAATACAAAATGGAACATGACTGCCTAGGTAGGAGTACTAAAGAAGAGAATCTAGGGGGATTATAAATAGATCACAAACTAAATATCAGTTAACAATGTAATACTGTTGCAAAAAAAGCAAACATCATTCTAGGATGTATTAGCAGGAGAGTTGTAAGCAACACATGAAAATTAATTCTTCCACTCTACTCGGCACTGATAAGGCCTGAACTGAAGTACTGTGTCCTGTTCTGGGCACCACACTTCGGGAAAGATGTGGAGAAACTGGAGAAAGTCCAGAGGAGAGCAACAAAAATGATTAAAGGTCTAGAAAATGTGACCTATGAGGAAAGATTGAAACAATTAGATTTGTTTAGTCTAGAGAAAAGACTGAGAGAAAACATTATAACAGTCGTCAGGTGTATAAAAGGTTGTTATAAAGAGGAGAGTGATAAATTGTTCTCCTTAACCACTGAGGACAGAACGAGAAGTAATGGGCTTAAATTGCAGCACGAGAGGTTTAGGTTAGACATTAGGAAAAACTTCCTAAGTGTAAGGGTAGTTAAGCACTGGAGCAAATTACCTAGGGAGGCTGTGGAATTTCCATCATTGGAGGTTTTCAAGAACAGGTTAGACATACACCTGTCAGAGACGGTCTAGATAATACTTAGTTCTGCCTCAGTGCAGGGGACTGAACTAGATGACCTATCAGGACCCCTTCCAGTCCTACATTTCTATGATTTCTCACCCTTCAGGAGCTGCAATTTTTCTCCCTTGCCAAATTTCTTCCCTGTGTAACATACACATAAGCAGTGACTATCCTATGGCAAGTAGCAGGGTGGATGAAATAGCCCATAAGTTCCCTCTGAGAAGGGGGGCCTGCTTCCTGAGCACAGAGAGGGGAGTCTCCCTGTCAGCCATACAGCACATAATTGCCTCCTGCATAAATGGCCAAGATGGTCCCTTCCGTTAGGCCTGCTGGAAATGCGGGTCAGGAATGAGGCTACCTCTGAATGGGTTAGCGTCTCAGCTCAAAATTGCTTCTAGCATGCAAAGGGTTACAGAAACTGTGGTTACACAATCAGTTCTCAACTTGTGCAGCTAGTTGCCTCTGAGCCACCAGGGTTTGATAGCCTTCCATCTTTCTGAAGCAGAGAAGTTGAGTTGGGGCGGAGTGGGGAGGGCTTAAACTTGAGCTCCTGTTTGCTCTGCATAGGCATGTTCGCTCTGGCTTTTGTCCCCAGGGTAGGATTTTGGTGGAATATTTCTCACACCGTTAGAAGCACTGTTAACCTGGCTGTGCTTTGGGGGTACTGTACGGATACAGTGTGCCAAGTGTTCTACTGATGTTCAGCATGCAGATATGGTCAGACAAGGAATTTGAACCCAATTATTGCTATTATTTACTGGGTCAGGAGAGGAAAAAAACATTTCCATTTCCCTTTCTCCCTGTTAACTACAGGCATCACACAGGAAAAAATCAATGAGATGCGGGCTGCTCCGGAGCAGGCCATGATCGCTGACATCCGAGGTCTAATTGCAGCAGGACAAGACCTGAACAGGACAGATATTCAAGGTGCTACATTGGTGAGCAGAATTGTTACAGTATCCACCCTCATCTGTCCCTACAACCTGTGTGAATTCTAGGAGGTGTGTGTCCTGTTCAGTGGTGTGTGTCCTTTGTTAATCTCCAAGGGCAAGTACAGTGTGAGGAGGTAAAAGGGTAGTGGTTTCTATTTTAGGTCATCTCCTTTGAGCAACAATGGTGTCCATGAGTAAAGACTTCGCAGTTCAGTGCCTGATCTTGCTCCCACTGGTTAATGGCCAACTTCACAAGAACTTAGTAACAGATTAGATCACTGGCCTATCTAGCCCAGTATTCTGTCTCTGATAGCGGTCCAGTACCAGCTGCTTCAAAAGAAATCCCATAATGGAAGTCCTGTACACTCCAATGGGAGCATGAATTTTGAAAAAGTCTTTGGGCAGGTTGAGTAAAACCATTCAGTAGTTCTATTATCACTCCTA
This sequence comes from Chelonoidis abingdonii, assembly GCF_003597395.2. Taxonomy (NCBI): domain Eukaryota; kingdom Metazoa; phylum Chordata; order Testudines; family Testudinidae; genus Chelonoidis; species Chelonoidis abingdonii. The sequence continues at coordinate 23,213,417 of NC_133782.1, read as the reverse complement.
ATCCCGTTAGCGTCTGATCTGTCTTCTACTGAAGTGAGAATAAAAATCCTCATTGACTTTAATGGGATCAGGTCCAACTGAAGGATCTGACCCCATATCTTTTTGGTTGCCCCAAAGGAGTCTGTTTGGCCTCTTTCCCCAAAAGTTGGAGCGCCCTAGTAATACTGTTTTTTAACTGTAGTGTATTGTAGCCTGTGTGGCTGTGACCTTGGTAAGCTGACATTTGAGTTCAGAGGTATCTGAGAAGACTTTGGTATCTACAGGCCCGCCGACAGCAATTCCGGGCCCCAGAACAGAACAGTCAATGACCTCCTTAGAAAGGGATGGCTGAGGTTTGATTCATGCAGGGCGGGTGGGCCCCACACTGCTGCTGGCCTGTTATGGCATCGCCACGTGGGCGCGGAGGTGGACCATGTGGAGCGGCTGGTGCACACACGCATATGCCACGGACGCAGTCTACCTGATATTTGGGCAGTACTGTGCCTGCACTGGCTGGTGCCCAGCGAGCTGCTGGCTGCATTGCTGGGCGTGCTCTTCTGGCACCGCCAGGGCTTCCACATGCCCTCCCGACTGCCTTCGCCACCGCCAGTACCACCCTGTGCATGCCTAGGAGCCCTGCGGCCCACCCAGGTGATTTAAAAGGGCCCGGGGCTCCTGTCTGCAGCAGTGATGGTAGCCAGGGGCCCCTGGGCCCCTGGGCAATTGCCCTCTTTGCCCCCCCCCCTTCAGCGGGCCTGGGTATCTAAGTTACCTGATGTCATTACACAGGTGGCCAAACCATGACTGTGTAATGAAGTCTCTAACTCTAAAACGTTGATCAGTGAGATTCAGAAATCTTTCCTGTATCATTAATTACAAAATCTGAGGAGGGCAAGCTCTCTAAATAAGACTCTGGTGACTGGAATCTTTCACAGGGCTTATATTTTCATGGCATTCCAAGGTTTCTCCTTTTAACTAATTTTCAATTCTTTGAACATCCTGTTTGACTATTCCATTAGCATCACCCAGCTCTGGCTTGTCGGGCAATCCTAAAATCTCTGTCTTTTCATACCAGCACAGTAGCACTGTTATAATTTTGACAACTTCCCCCCTGGGGATCAAGCTTACATTTACCTTTCAGGCTATTCCTTGTGAAAATCAAGAATTTCCCACTCACGTGCAGCCCCCTGTTGGCCTCATGAAGATATGACCACTGATGCAAAGCCTATAAGAAATGAGCTAATTCATGATGGTTTGAGGGGAAGATGAGATTTGGCACTCTATATATTTTATAATAGGGTGAGGGGGTGCAAATGTATATAGTATATCCGATTGTGTATTCCTTTCACCCATACCTTCAGTATGTTCTGTTTTAGACTGTGACCTCTCTGAGACAGGGACTGTCTGCCTGTGTGTTAGAACAGCACCTAGCACAGTGGGGCTCTGATCTCAATATTAAGGACCACCAGCTTTGAAAAACTATTGCAACTGCCTTTTATTACCTGACAGCCACAAACTTCTAGTCTGGAATGCATGACAACAATGGCTCATTTTCATAGGGACATGCAGGCAGCTAGCATTTGTTTTAGAAAAGCACTGAATTTTAGTACAAAAAATCTCTTACGCAGGATGATAGGCTATGAAAAGGGCAAACTGAGCTTCAGACCTCCCTGCTGTGAGAGTGTCCCTTAAATTACATGCAAGAGAAGACCAAGAAGTTTGTCGAGAAGACAGCTGGTATAATTTCATTTCTCTGGCATGATCCACATTCTTTCTCCATTATGGAACGTGCAGAAAGGAGTAGAAGTTCTCTTTTCCCTACAACACTTGAAATGGAATTACCTCTGTGGAGGAGGGACTGCTGCCGACTTGCATATAGTAAATTGCAAAACAGAGCATGGAGTAGGAAGAGGGTATGTTTTGATCAAGGATACAGCAGCAGACAGACAGTATTAAGAAAAACTCCCCAAAGAGACCTAAATGTCCTCACAGAGTAGAAGAGATCTTCAGATGCCATTTATGCTCTTGGTATCAGACATTGGAGACCAAAATCTGAAATGCAGAGTCCCTGAATTGCAAGCGGTCAGGGATTTAGATATCTTATTCACTTGAATTGAGAGTGCAAGTAACAGCATGTGCAAAACTGGCCACAGAAATGGAAGCCTGGCTATGGCCAGGCTGAAAACTTGGTCTAGAGATCCATTCCAGAGCATCTCAGAAGAATGTCCTCTTTTCCACATTGTCATGGAATGTGCAGAGTGCCCTTTAGCTGTGATCCTCCACCGCAGAGCTGGCTGCATTGTGGTGTGTGGTTTTGTGCTGCGTGCTTATAGTTTGTGAAGCACTGCAGAACCTTTTGAGATAAAAATGCAAAATTTGTGTGTGGGGTGGGGGTTAATTCCTGACCAAAGAGGCCTGCCCCTCTCCATAAATAGTTATAGATGGTGATTTCATTGGTTTAAAATGTAGTTTGGATGCTGCTTTTGTTTTGATACATGTTAAAAACCCTTGGAGGACATTTTTAGATCAGCCCAAAGACCTTCACTGGCAGAGATTTGCCTAAACACATCGATGGCGTTCCAGGGTCCAACCAAACTCCCCTGGAAGTCAATGCAGTGTCTTGTCATTCACTTCAATGGGAGCTGAATCCAGCGCTGCTGTTTTTTCTTGATCTAAACTCAGACACTGCAGTGGCATCACCTGGTTACTTGGTGAAGAAGGAAGTTCATGAGCCTTAGACAGCAATTCATATTCTCTGTTCCTGGTCTCTTAGCTGCACATAGCTGGGGCTAATGGCTACCTGCATGCAGCTGAGATGCTTCTAGACCACGGAGCACGGCTAGACATCCAGGACTGGGATGGCTGGGAACCTCTCCATGCTGCTGCCTTCTGGGGACAGGTAAACATTTTTGTTGAAAGTCTATTTTGTGCGGCTGGTTCACCTTAGTGGGAGGCTGGGGCAGCATTTCAAAGCGGAGGATGAGTGCTCTAGCCAGAGAGTGCACACTCCCTTTGTCTGCAAAATCCAGGTGTTCTGTGGGTGCAAGCAGAGCAAATACTGTGTGGGCAAAACAAGTCCAAACAAGTGCCAAAAAAGCCTTAATAATGCCATGATTCGCTCCCCCTCCCTGCCACACACATACACCAACCAATATTTTGCATATGGCATGTGTTGGAAAACTAGTGTTTAGGATGGTTTGACAATGTCATTGGCACTGTTTCTTGTATTCCTCCACCTGTAATGCGGGGGTCCTAGTTACCAGTTGTGCAGGGCTCAGAAAGCCCTAAAAAAAAGACCTAAAATAGCTTTTTAGATATCCACATGTTACAGCTTTAAAGTCTGATACCTCAGGCTCTCCCTGGGGTAGAAATGAGTGCAGGTCCCACTGAGGAGCTGGGAATCTCACTGCGCCAGTGTTGGAGAGTTGGAGTGTGTTCTCTGCCTGTACATGTACATACAAGGAATTGATTTGTTCGTAGTATTTTTTCCTCCAACTCCCACATCTCATGGATACCTATCTGCTAGTTCTATTCCTTAGGATATACATGCCAGAGTCCGTTGCCGATGGACACAATGCCATCCTGTCAATTAGACATGGAGTGGATTTATTCCCAATTGTGGGGTCCCCACCCATGGTGGGAAATCTTCCAATGGTTGAGCTGATAGGAACTGTGCTTAATATCTTGCATGGAGATCACTCATACACCCACCAGCAGTCGGAGGTCCTGGTGTCAATGAATCATGCACCCTGCTGGTCCATAGCTTGCTTTGTCCCTTAGTTCACATGTAGCTACTGATTGCCTAAACCAGGGCTGTGAATATTGCTTTATTCCTCTTGCTGCAGATGCAAATGGCAGAGTTGCTGGTATCCCATGGGGCCAGCCTGAGTGCCAGGACAGCCTTTGACGAGATGCCAATAGGTGAGTTCAAATTCTCTCCTTTGTAAGGGTATTTCTGATCTTGGCTAAATCCCTAGCATTTCTGCAGACAGCACAAAGAAACCAGGTTGCCTCTTAGCCTGCTGGAGTTCAGGGCTGAAATTTTAAAAGTCTTGTTTCTTTTCAAGTGACTTAAAAGCATAAGTCCCATTGAAAGTCAATGGGACGTAAGAGTGTAAGTGCCTCAGCCACTTCAGTGTTTTTGAAAATGTTACCTTTGCCCTTGAAGCATCAGTCTCTCCTCCGTACATCCCTTCCCATGTGTTTCCATCTCCATCTTCATCTCCATCTCCACCTGCCCGCTGCAGAACTGTGAATGATTTGCTGCTTTTCAGGTCTTCTGCACCTACTCTTTGCAGCCCGAAGAATGTGGTTTTTATTACTCTGGTTTGTTGTGACCAGATTCCAAGCCAGTTTGGTATGGAGTGGAAAGTGGGGAGATAGGGAAGTCTGACACCTCAACTTCCAATCTCCATTTCTAAGAATCCTATCCCCAGCTGCTGACCTACTGTCATTGTGTGTCCACTGGTAAATACAGAAATTCTCAAAGGCTTCTTCCTTTCCCCAAGACCATCCATGTGAGTCCAGGATTCACCCTACATTTCTAGAATATCAAAATACAAAGCAATGGTAAAAACATCTCTTCCCCTTTGTGATGTGAGGTACAATACACTGCACAGAAGAGAGGGATCAAGTCAGTCTCTCTGGCCATTGCAGAGCTAAATTCCACAGCATATTCTCCGGTGCTTTTTTTCCAGTCCTGTTTGAGGTGCTCCAGACAATGCTGCTTCCACCAATTGCCTTAGGGACTGGCGTTCCTGTTCTGCTTCCATTTTCCTTCTCAATTCTATTCTATTATCTCTACCAAACTGTGAAGACCAAGAAGGCACATCTTTGAGGGTGGCACAGGAGTGTCTAATTATGGTAGTTATCATGTGTGCTCCCAATAGCCCTCACTCTCCCTGTTCCATTCAGCTGACTTTATCACATTAGTGCAGCCCTGCTCATGGCTTGGTTTGGTTTGCATGTGCTGTAGACTTGTGTGAAGAAGAGGAGTTCAAAGTGTTACTGCTGGAGCTGAAACATAAGCATGATGTGATCATGAAATCCCAGATGAGGCACAAGTCCTCCCTCAGCAGGAGGACCTCCAGCACGGGAAGCCGAGGGTGAGTCCAAAATTGATCTTCCCACAGATCATGCCACACACTAGACTGGATATCACCTTTGCTGTCCCAAACTTGAAAGCAGAATACCCAGTATTCAGTATGATCAGATACAAAGCTGTCTGCTCTGAAGTTCAGTGGACTCTCCTAAAGGCTGAAACTGGGCCAATTGTTCAGTGAGCTTTTTGCGGGGAGATTGTGCTGCTTCTAGAAAAGCAGGCTCCATGATGCAATGCATCAGACAGTGTAGGAAAACATAGTAGGTGATAAGGGAGTTTCCCATCTCCTAAATCACTGGTATTTGTTCCATCATTGATTAATGCTTTGAAAAGATCTTCTCAGGCATGATAGTTCTGATGACTGGAGATGTGGGGAAAAGTGGAGGTATAGCAATAGGTGACATAAAGACAGAACCCTGATACTCTTCTGCAAGTTGACTGAACACGCAGTCTACCTAGAATATTCTTTTTCTTTATGAATTTAGAGTAGCAATTCTCAAGCTATGGCCTGCAGAACTCCACTGGACCAGTCTGCAGGTCCTCTCCTAGAACAAAACAAATGAATAAAGCTCCAGGGAAGGTTGGGTGGAAAGCTGTCCACTAGCAGAGCTGTATGCGCGATCTCATCTTCTGAACCCAAATCCTCTTTGAAAAAATCCTTTACCATTTCTATGCTTCCCTTTCCTCCCTGCTATGTGGGAGTTAGGGCCCTTTTCTACCTCACATGGGTGCTCAGAGGCTTAATTCATGTTTGTAACATGCTCCTAGACACTGATGGAAGATGCTGTAAAGTGCAAGAAGGATATGAAGGAGCTATCATGTGAGGAGGAGCTCCCTCACTGCCCCATCTTGCTAAAGTCTCTGCTCCCTGTTTCTCTCCTTCAGGAAGGTGGTGAGGAGGGCGAGTCTTTCGGACCGGACCAACCTTTACAGGAAGGAGTATGAGAAGGAGGCCATTGTCTGGCAGCAAATGGGAGCAACGGAAGAACAGAGAAACTCAAGCTATGCTGGAGAAATCATGGAGGCTCGATCTGACCAAGAGAACACAGATCCAGTAAGGAACCAAATTTATATTCTAGTTTCTTATCAAAATTCATAAAGAGTCTCAAACCAGAATTGTGAATGGGCATATTGGTTATGAGTACTTGTACTTGTGTGAGAACCTAGATTATATTAAAGACAATGTTAAGGGCACACATTTAAATACAAGGCCAGATTCTGGTTCCAGTTACGCTAGTGCAAATCAGGAGTACTGCCCTGGAAGTGAAAGGAATGATGTGGGATTCACAACAAAATAAATGAGGCCAGAATCTGACCCAAAAAGTCAGGCAATTGCAAAAACTCATGTTCTCATATAACAGTGTGTATTTTTATGTGCATTTAATAGACCTTATGTAGGTGCAATGTGGGTGGGCCAATGTTTCTAGAAGAACTTGATCTTGGACTCTCTGATAATCTTTATTTAATTCAGTTACCATCATGTTGAACTAACACAAGTTTTTGCATTTAATTGCCTTGGTTTTTAAAAAGAAAACAAATGTGAAACTGTCTTTCTATGTTAACATTTAACTGGTCCCAGTTAGGATTTGAAGTTCACACATTAATGAAATAATAGGGCTGGGGATAGGTAATTTCACCTTTTTACTGCTACTCTTTGGCTGCAGGAATGGATTAAAAGGGACTGGCCTGGACTAGGAAGCTGTGGAAGGGATGGATTGTGCACTGGGAGCTGCTTCTCTTTAATGTTTTCTCATTACAGAATTCATTGCTGGAGAAGTCTATGCTCCTTCCTGAGTTAGCTACCAAAAGCACACAGAGTGACCCTGAATCCTCCCTCCAGAATGGACTCAGGGCATCAGCCAGCACTTACCAGTACTCGGTTTCCAACGGGGACGTCTGGAAAATGCACACAGCTCCAGACTGTAATACAAGTCAAGCCCTGTCCTACAGCAGCCCCGGTGACCCCGACTCTCAGCAAATCTGGGGTGGCTACAAGGATCGCAGCCATCAAACACTTTCTGAACTGAAGCGGCAGCGGGCTGCAGCTAAGCTGCTTAACCACCCCTTCCTCAGCACCCACTTTGGCACCAGTGTGAGCGGGGTAGTTGAGAATGGGGGCGAGGCCAAGGAGCACCTGATTGATTCCAGGACTTCTCCCTACAGTTCCAATGGAACATCCGTTTATTACACAGCATCCAGTGGCGATCCCCCTCTCTTGAAATTCAAAGCTCCCATGGATGAAATGGAGGAGAAAGTGCACGGGTGCTGCAGGATTTCCTAGTGTCATCCATGTCTCACCTCAGAGGAGAATAAAAGTGGATGGCCAGGTTAGCTTTTTTATTACTGAGGATGGACTGTTTCCATCCCCACATGGGGAGAACTCAGTTTAGTTACATAGGACTTGATGGGGCCAGCCTCATTCATCTTGAATAATACCTTACCCTCCCAGTAACCCCACAGCAATCAAATGAGCAAGGCTGGCAGAGTGAGGCCCATAGTGGAGAAATGAAGTATACATCCTTGCGTGCAGTAAAAAAAAGCTACCCTACTCTTCCTCATGGGAGTGTTATGAAAGAGACAGTGGGGGGGGGGGGTTTCTCCACTGTAAATCATGCAGGGTCTTTGAAAGACAAAACCATCTGAATTAGAGTCCTCCCTTTCTGCGCCTCGTGCTGGGAGCCACCCAGCTTCTGGAATGCGACATGCTGGGCCTGCCTTTCATTCATGGATGTGATAGGTGTATCCCCCAAGAATGTGTGGCCAGCCCCCTGCATTTGTGCAAACAGCCCAGGAGTTGCAAGTGCAGACTTTTGAGTCTTTGGTATGTTTCATTTGCTTACACAGGTGAAGCTGGGCATATCCCCAGTACATGTCCTTCGGGAAGTTGTGTGATGCCTGCATTGTGTGATGCCTGACAGCCCACTGTCAAAAGCGGCAAACTAGTTTGTGGCCTACTCTAATTGAAAGCAGGGGCTGTGCAGTGCCATCAGGTTTGAAGCAGAACTCCTGATGGAAATCCAATAGAATAAACTCTGGCAATAAAATGCTGACTGAAAGGGTCAATAATGGGATAGAAACAAATTACTTGCATTACTAAGACCCTTAGATTAGTGAAATCCATTCAGTTTTAACAATCTCACCTTCCCTGTTGGTGCTGCGTTTTACGCTGTATGCTTCACTCAGCTTAAAAACTAGAATGGTCTCTGTAGCTTTCTGTCTCTCCTGCACTATGAGAGTGCTATTGTATTTGGGTTTCCAGAACCGCAGGGCTCTGTTTAAATTAGGAAGGAAGGGGAAAGAAATACCTGCTTCCAGTAAAAATGGCATGGAAATATTTCCAGCCACACTAGGTTTTGACACTCGTGTGTGAACCTGCGTTCTTGGGGCTAAGCTGCTCAAGCATCTAAGTATGTAAATGCTAAGTTGTTGATTTTGGTTGTAGAGCATCACAGTAGGATGGAAACTTTTTAACATTTTTTCCCAGCATTCCAGTGTTTTTTTCAGACCCTGTGCTGGGGTCACCAGCAGCAGTATGGTAGCTGCCAGCAAAAGCCTCAGAAATAGTTATCTTGTATGAGAGAGAAAGTGGCTTCTATCACTGAGCAAAAACCAGCATGCAGCAGTGAAGTTTGGAGTGGTCTAGTGAAATGCTGTTGGATAGGAAGCCAGCACCAGTGTTTCAGGGTAGCATGTGTTAACTGTGTGCCAGGCTGCATTTGTGGAATCTGTGGCTTGGTGTAACAGGGAGTGTGCGACTGGCAGGCCAGTTTCTGCAGTTGCCCTTCAGGGAGCAGAACCCTCACCTGAATGGTAGCAGCAAGGGGACAGCACCTATCAGCAGAGCATCAGCTATAGGGAAGTGGACATGTGAGTTCAGAATAAACAGGCAAAATATTTAAACAATGTTTTAAGTTGCATCTGGAAATATTTGTCTGCACAAAGGGGCCATTGCACACAGTCTGTGTCTGTGAATTTTGTCTTGTAGATTCAGCTTAGGCCCCAGTCTTAAAAAACACAGTGTTGTTTGGGTTCCTGACGCCACCCTGAGCCATCACTGGATAGAATCCTGCTCACAGCTCTGTATCTGTGCTCCAGCTAAGCATCTGCTGTAGACCACAAAACTTCCATGCATATTTCTCTCTTTCCAGCTGCTATTTGAGGGCAATACTGTATTTCCTTCTGGTAAGGGACTTTAAATGTACCTTTCTCTTCTCTGACTCCCCCCACACCCATTCTTTCAACTGTTTATGGCTTGGAAAACAGGAGACACTGGCCTAAAGATGAGGCAGCGTGTTAGTGAAGCCATCCCACAACTAGAAACATTGTTCCATCTCTACAAGGGAGACTAGTAGTGTGATAGTGAGACGTGTGGTGTTATAATGAACAGGGGCTTTTTGACAGTGGTGGGACCCAGAGTTGCACTATCCTTATATGGGGGAAAGGAAGCAAGAGCTGAAGGGCTAAAAGCTGCATGTCAGGTTGTCTGGAGGGCCCCTCCCCCCCCTTTGCTTTGTTTACTTCAGAGTTGAATTTGATGTAGCACTTTTCTGAATGGAGCCAGTGTCTGCAGTCCCATATCCAGTGGCACTGGGATTTGTGCCCATCTTGCCCTCTGCTAGAGAAGGTAGGACATTGCACATTATAGTATCTGCCCCCCAGGCAGGGGAGATGAGCCTCTGTTACCACAAGGAAGGTGCCAGGGTGTACTGGCAGGTCTTAGGGCTTCCTGTCAGGCTGATGACTTTTGGCATAGGGATTGAAAGTCAAGTCAGATTTCAGAAAGTCTGATACAGCGAAGGCATCTTTTCCTAACGTATTTAATAATGTACCCAGTCACTCCTCCCTGTTATCCCAGGGATCCTGCCTGACACTCCTGCCCTATTTTCAAGGGGCCAACCTGCTGTTCCTGTTCCATTTCCTGATGCCCTGCCTGCCTTGGAACTCTACTTCTGCATTATTTGAACTTGTATGATTAAAAAAACAAACCAACCACGCTCTAAAGTTATTGGGCCATCAGGGAGCTTAGCTCCTATTCTCCCAACTTAAAGAAGTTGAGCAGATAATTGAAGAGTCCTATGCAGTAGAGGTGACTGTGTTGGAGGGTGTATGTAGGTCTGGTGGTGTCATATGATTACCCAGAGTTCCAGGGAATGGAACATCCAAGAAAACTTGATGCGGTCTTAGCAAGTGTAGCCTCAATATCATGGAATGAAGGCGTTCCCCTTTTACCAGCTCTTGAATATCCTTTTCCCATTTACCTGGGAGAAAGACATCACTCCCCTCACCACCACTGGAATGAGAATTGCTGGAGCAGAATTAGCTTGGTGTTGCTGCACATCATTTACAGCCTGTGCTAAACTTTGAACAGTTGTTAGCTGTATTCCCAGTGATAGATGATATCAGGTCATGGCCTGTTCCTTCTCACTCACACCAGCCGTAAATCAGAAGTGACTCCAATTAAGTCAGATTACAACGGTGAAAGTGAGAGGAGTACTGGGCTTTACATCTCATTCCAGCAAATAGAAAGCAGACACTTGAATGCAATGGAATTATATAGTTTGGGGCTTGCTTTCATTGACAGTGGTTACTACACTAAAGCAATGTGAACTCAGCGTAATTTAGACAAATAGCTCTGATGCATCAGTATGACATCTCTGATTAATGTAATCTCCAGGATTTCATTATTCCAGCTCATGTTGTGATGTTTAACTAAGCAACAATGGCCTTACTATCCAGGGATGTGGAAGAGAAGAGAGGCTACATGCTGTAGGTTGCACAAATATTCCCTTAATTGGACTGCTGTGACATTGTAACCATAAAATTGGCCTTAGAGCTGCTTAATGTGTCTGTTATGGCTCTGGGGCTGTAAATATGACCTTGGTGATAACTTGTAATTTATCTCTAATTTATCTCAGAACTGAGAAGAGACAGAAACTAGTGAATGCTTCAGGAGCTGCATCAGGGCAGTGATGAGCTTTATCTACCATTGGTGCATGTAGGGATTTGGGAGTGGGATAGTCAATCTAGGGTCCTTTCCATGGCTACTTAAGGATGTGAATCAATTTGACAGCTTGGGATAAGTTTTCAAACAAGGGCATAAGGGACTTGCTGGCTGGAATGCCTAGATGGCCATGGGACACCAGCAGGGATACATGGGCAGGGCGTAGACAACTTAAACATGTGTGCGAAGTGGTGATAGTAAGCACCAAATGGATAACTCTGAGCACAGAATGGGGACTTAATCCACCTGCAAGTATTTATTTGGTAGCTGCAAATGCAGGTTTTCACGGGTAGGATAGTTGCACAGACACGTCTGTAGACATGTTGCAAGTTCCCTCCTTTAAGAATATAGTCCTTATTCATTTATAAAAAGCTCTACAGCTATAGCAGTTATGCTAAAGCCTGTAATATCTTGCACTTGGGGGCCATTCCAGTAGGATGCTTTGATTATTTTGTGGCTTACAATAGCAGACACTCGACTACTTTGTTGGAGATTTTAGTCCCACTAAAAAGTTGCTGAGAATAGAAACCATCTCAGGATTTGTATGTCTAGCACTTAGGTTAGCAGAAAATTTTTCTTCTTTTTTAATGCTCTGTTCTTGGCCAAACCATTCAAGCTCTGTTTCCCCTAAAGTCTACACAGATGTCTGGCCCTGCCTCTTTGGTACAATCCTCTCCTTCATGCATGTTCCCCTATAGGCAAGGGCAGCCTGGCTCTGTTAAAATCTGAGTAACAGTGGGGAAGCCGGTCAGACTCTAGCTTTGTTAGACATGAGCCAGGGTGTAAATTTCAGATCCACCTTTCCCCAAGCTTTTGAGGAGGTTGAATCCAGTCACCATCCAGTTATTAGTCACCACAGCCAGAGTGCTGTGTATGGACACAACCTTACTGCATGCAAGCCTTCATGATACACTGGGGCCCTAGTTCTGCTAGCAAACTAATGCGGAGTTGGAGAGAGCTCCATCTGCCATGCTGAAGGACCTTCTTCAGATGCATAATAGTGCCTGGGAGCAGTCTCTGCCAGCTCTTGATCCAGCCAAGCAATAGGCATAGCAATAGACTATTAATTGTTAGAGATGGGCTTGAACTATAAAGTTTGGTTCTCATTTCAGACCTAGATCCAGACTTTCCCCTTCAAGATGTTGAAATTTCTTGTCTCAGTTGAGCTCTTAGAGCAAGGCCTCAGTTTGGACCTGAATCTGAATTCCTTCCAAAGTTTTGGATGGTTTGAGTCTAGTGTTCTAGCTTGGGCTCTGATGGGATGTTACACAGAGCAGAGAATCCCCTGTGTTATGGAAGAATGGGGATGATGGTCACAGGGAGAATTTGGGTAAATAGCAGTAATGAGACAGGGCAATACCTAATGGGTATGATGAATTCTGTTAATGCAAAGTGGCTTTTGGCTGATAAGTTTGTAGGTAGATGTGAGCATTTATAATCCCCTAAATTGCATTGAGCCTCATTCTTAGCACACTTTAGCTTGATGTGGGCATCTGTTCCCACAGCCTTCTGTGTTGAAACATTATCAGTCATATACTGAAATAGGAATACTCACCACGGGAAGCACTAGAACTATTCTTTAGCAGATCTCAGTGGCTTAATTGGTGTCAGCCTCCCTCAAGGTGTTCTCCAGTGTCTATGGGTATATCTATGTACTACTATGCTGGCTACAAAATAGCTCTGTACAGCTGGCTTCAATTGTTTTGACAAAATGGCTTTTCTAAGGAAAATCTTTTTTTTCAAAATTTCACTTCCTATACAATTTTTCAATTTGAACTGTAGATTTTTGTTTTGCTTCTTTTGTTCCCTCATCTCTTTCTCTGCTTTTCCAGTGAGAGAGGGAATGTTCCCTCCCACCCAGCCCAAAAATTGTATTTGAACTGAAATAAAACAGATTTTCTGCAGTCCTGTGATACCTGGAATAAAAACACAATGAGTTCTAGTTATGTTAGTTTGGGCTATGGTCTAATCTTACTTGTACAGCACCATGAGAGGTTGGTTTAGGTTAGCTGGGACGGGCCAGGAAGCATGGAAGATTATACTCAGGCCTGGCATATACCTGAGTTTCAGCTCTGGCTCCTGTCCACTGGCCATGACTTGATTCCAACATCAAGTTAAAATCTTTATTCTTTCTCTAGCTTTGATGTCCTGGTGCAAGCATTATGAGCACTAAATGTTCTTCCTAAAGTATTATCTTACTATTAACTGACTGGTTTATAAATGAAAACTTGTGTAAGGTAAAAACTCCAGGTTAGCTTTGGTTTTCTTGAGTCATGAGAGTACGCAATGAGATCCAAGTCCTTGTGTATTTTAACAGATAATGTTGGCACATCACGTTCTCTCCACAAAAGATATGATATTATTGTACAGTAAGTGCCCAAACACAATGGTGGTATTACAAGCTGTAGTCCATTACTACTGGACACTGTAATTTTTCTGAGGTTGTAGAATGGGGTTTGGAGTTATTGAGCAGTTTCTAGTCCTGATCCTGCTGTCTTCATGCAGGTAAAGCTGCCAATGTACAGTTGCCTATGCAGGAAGAGTAGGATTGGATTCTTTATGGGTGCATCTGCTACAGCAAACTTACAACTTGTAATTCTCCTCTGTTGCAGTTCTATTGGTGGTAGCAATGGTGGAGGGTCTAGAAAGAAGAGTCAGGCATTTTAGTTATCTGGTGTTGAACCCCGTGCCTGAGTCCCATCTGTACTCCATCCTCCACCTGAGCCAGTGGAGAACAGGTTTTCAGATAGCCAATGTGGATGCACCCTTAGTTGAGCCTTATCTGACTTATCAGCATCTAGACTGCAATTTTGTTGGTTTTTCCAGGAGAAAGAAGCAGTGAACTAACTTCAGTGGCATCTGTGGGCCTTGTACAGCTAGGTTCAGCTGCTGCATATCCAGGACATGTCAAAAGGATGCCCAGCCCTCTGCAATAACTCATGACTCCATTGAGCTGTAGTAAATGATGTACAAATAAAACTTGACAAAATGTATTTTATGTGAAAAAATAATGTAAGAGAACTGTATATTGTATTAGCAGCTTTGTGTATAAAAATAGCATTTTGGCAATCAGAGTAATATATTTAAAACTTTTTAAAAAAGGATATTTGATATTGTATGGAATTAATTTCATACTGCTACTGTAAGTATGAAAAGATGGTTTTTTAACACGTTGAAGTAATGCATTAAATATCAAACTGTATGTAAATCTCATGCCAACAGGATATGTATGACAGTATTAGCATCTGACTTCTCAGTGTCTTTAACAGAATGATTGAATTTTTTAATTTAAAAAAAATATTAAATTTCTTTTGATAATACGAGGAACTGCAGATGGGGTCTTTATTTACTGGTTTAATGAGTTTGAAATTTATGGCATCTGATTTTTAATATAACAATGTACCCTCACTGTGTGGACTGTACCTAAATGTGTTTTCCCCTCTGATGCAGCCATGGGCTTTGCCAACATAATCTGTCTGGAAGAGCTAGGTGGGTGGATAAAATGCAGTGAGTTTAAATCAACCGATTATCAGCAGAAGTGAGCTTTTTAGGATGATGGGAATAGACTAGTATTCAAGCCCATGGTCTTGTGTCCTTAATTACCAGACTCAGCATTGCATGGAGCTTTGAGCTCATGGTGGACTCCTCATTAATCCTGTACACTTGTGGGTTGCCACAGTAGCGAGGACTTCTTTCATACATCCTCAAATACCCAGGAACCATCACCCTTTCTTCCACAACTGAGGACTCAGCAGTTATGTTTGAACTTTTCTCATCTCCAGGTTACACTGTAGCTCTGTGCTTAATGCAGTGCCAGGGCTGAGCCCCAGTATCTCTGGGTTTGGCAGTTCAGAACCCAGGCACCTCTGGGCTTGCCACATGAAAGTAAAAAAATTGCTTAAGCCCTAGCACCTAATTGCTTGAGCACCGGCACCTCTTTTATTACAAATTAAGCACTGCTGCAGCTCTCTCTACTGGGGCCTGAGGTTAACCATCACCGGTATAACTGGAGCAGTGTAAATCTGACCCCCATAATGAACAGGCCAATGTGCAACTGTCATGCTGGTCTTTCATCAGTTCCACTGTCTGCTTCAAGAGAGGGGCGATTATCTCTCTTCAGGTTTGGAACAGACCCTTTCAGAGAGAGGAAGAAGAAAAGGAATTAAGCCTCAAGTCTTGTCTTAATAGGAAAATTTTACTAGTTATACCAGTATAAGGTTCTGTATGGACATTTTTTTCAGCTTGACTTATACTGGAAGAAGAGCATGCACAGTTACACCAGTATAACTTTCCTGTATAGATAAGCCCTGGAGTGAGATTGCAAAGAGTCACAAAGGGATTTCACAAAACTGGGTGATTTGGCAAGAAAATGGCAGATGAAATTCAGTGTTAAATGCAAAGTAATGAACATGGCAAAATATAATCCCAACTATACATACAAAATGATGGTGCCTAAATTAGCTGTTACCCATCAAGAAAGAGATCTTGGACTCATTTTCAGTACTCTGGAAGCACTGTTTCCAGAGTACTGCAAATGTAAGAATCCTCCTCACTGTGCCTGTACCACCCTGAACTCATTCTCTAGCTTTAGAAGACTTCAAAATTATCTCGTCATCAATGGGACAGACACAACTGAATAATGTAGCTGTCCTTAACATGCAGGTCATGGGGGTGGGTGCCCCCTCTTTAGCTGGTGCCTCCTTTGCATCCCTCCAATGTGTAGCTGTCAACTGCCTTGTCTTCACTATTGTAACCCCCGAGGAGATTACATAGGCCTGGTCTACACTACGCGTTTAAACCGAATTTAGCAGCGTTAAACCGATTTAACCTTGCACCCGTCCACACAACAAGGCCCTTTATATCGATATAAAGGGCTGTTTAAACCTGTTTCTGTACTCCTCCCCGATGAGAGGAGTAGCGCTGAAATCAGTATTGCCATGTCGGATTAGGGTTAGTGTGGCTGCAAATAGATGGTATTGGCCTCTGGGCAGTATCCCACAGTGCACCATTGTGACCGCTCTGGAAAGCAATCTGAACTCGGATGCGCTGGCCAGGTAGACAGCAAAAGCCCTGCGAACTTTTGAATTTCATTTCCTGTTTGCCCAGCGTGGAGCTCTGATCAGCACGAGTGGTGATGCAGTCCCAAATCCAAAAAGAGCTCCAGCATGGGCCGTATGGGAGATACTGGATCTGATCGCTGTATGGGGAGACAAATCTGTTCTATCAGAGCTCCGTTACAGAAGACAAAATGACAAAGCATTTGAAAAAATCTCCAGGATAAGATAGACAGAGGCCACAGCAGGGACTCAGCACAGTGCTGCATGACAAGCATAATGGAAAGCCAAAGAATCAAATGGACGCTCATGGAGGGAGGGAGGGGAGACTGAGGACTTCAGCTATCCCACAGTCTCTGCAGTCTCCGAAAAGCATTTGCATTCTTGGCTGAGCTCCCAATGTCTGAAGGGTCAAAAACATTGTCCGGGGTGGTTCAGGGTATATTTTGTCAATTTATCCCCCCTCCCCTCCCCTCCCCGTGAAAGAAAAGGGAAAAAAATTGTTTCTTGCCATTTTCCAATGTCACTGTATGTCTACTGCATGCTGCTGGTAGATACAGTGCTGCGGCGATGAACAGCAGCATCCCCTCCCCTCCCCGATGGCACAAAATGGTTGAAAACCATCAACAGCCCGTGAGTGTTCCTGCTGGCCTCGGTGAGGTCGGCCGGGGGCGCCTGGATAAAAATGGGAATGACTCCCTGTCATTCCTGGCAGATGGTGAAAATGCTGGGTAACCGTCCTCATCATAGCAGCTGGAGCCTGAGCTCCATCACCCCTCCCCCCGCTTCGTGTCTAAAGAAAAGATTCTGTACTCCCTGGACTATCACAGCAGCAGGTGGCTGTGATCCTCTCCCCGCCACCCTTTAATGTCCTGCCTGGACTATCATAGCAGCTGGAGGCTGCCTCCCCCTCATTTTCTCTCACTAAAAAGTCAGTGTTTCTTATTCCTGCATTCTTTATTACTTTATCACATAAATGAGGGGACACTGCCACGGTAGCCCAGGAGGGTTGGGGGAGGAGGGAAGCAACAGGTGGGTTTGTTGCTAGAATGGCATGCAGCTCATCATTTCTGCAGGATCTCTAGGGCTCTGACCCAGAGCAGCTCTGCTCTCTGGCTTTCTAGTAGACTTGTCCCATATTCTAGGCAGGACTGACTCTATTTTAAGACAAGACATAAAGAAGGCAATGACCCAGGGAGTCATTCCCATTTTTGTCCATGCGCCCCCAGCCAACCTCAGCGAGGCCAGCCAGGAGTATCCGTGACAGCAGCAGACGGTACAAAATGATTGATAACAGTCATCTCATCGCCAATTTACAATGGCAGACAGTGCACCAGGGATGGTAACCATCTCTGCTACCTTGCAAAGTCAAATGAACACTGCTGTGTAGCACTGCAGTACCATCTGTCAGCGGCATCCAGTACACATACACTGACAGTGACAAAAGGCAAAACAGGCTCCATGGCTGCCATGCTATGGCATCTGCCAGGGCAATCCAGGGAAAGAGGGAGCGAAATGATTGTCTGCCGTTGCATTCATGGAGGAAAGATTGAGTGACGACATTTACCCAGAATCACTGGCAACACTGTTTTTGCACCATCATGCATTGGGATCTCAACCCAGAATTCCAATGGGCAGGGGAGACTGCGGGAACTATGGGATAGCTCCCACAGTGCAACGCTCCAGAAATCGACGCTAGCCTCAGCACATGGACACACACCACCGAATTAATGTGCTTAGCGTGGCCATGTGCACTTGACTTTATACAATCTGTTTTACAAAACCAGTTTATGTAAAATTGGAATAATTCCATAGTGTAGACATACCCATAGATTCCTCAAACTCTGTCTACTGGTAGCTCAAGGAGGAGGAGCCACGGCAAACTCAGAGTCTGTCCAGAAACCAGTAGGGAGTGGGGAAATTTCTCAGCAAATGTAACAATTGGGAATCATCTGTGGAGAAGGAAAACCCAGCTGAGGGATCTGCACTCAGGTCCCTAGAGGCCAGTTCTCAGGAGGAACCTTGCTTGCAGGCCTGGGACTCACCAGCTCCCCACACAGCCAAATCCAGCCCTTGCACTGGCTGGCTCCAGCCTTTCCTCAAAAAATGGCTTCTCGCCTCTCCTGAACTTCCTGGGAGGGGCATCTCCACTCCCTACTGGTTGCCAGCCAGACTCTGAGTTTGCCTTGGCTCCTCCTCCCTAAGCTGCCAGCAGACAGAGCTCTAGTAAGCTATGTAATCTAACTGGGGGTTACACTGTGGTTCTAACGCAGGTGAAAAATCCACCTCTTTTCCTTGTGAAGGCACAGCTTCAGGGAAGAAGCAGCTGTCTGCAGAGAAAGCGTTAGCGTTTCGCAAAGTTGCAGCTGGCAGTGAAAGAGCACAACCCCCTTCAATCTGTGCTACCTCTGCCCATCCAACAGCGTTTTCCCCCCTGCAGAGAGGTAACGCCTTTTTCTCCCTTCCATTTGCTGCCACTGAACCCTTAATTTGTCTCAGTGTTTCATCAGACCTAAAGCTTCTAGCCCTTTCTTCTCTCAGAACCTTCCCACTTACCTCTGCTAAATGCAACAGGCGCCTATCATGGGATGGGCAGCGAGGATTTTGGATGCTTTCGCTTCTTTGCCCATGCACTCCTCTTTTCAAGTGGCACATGCATCTTCGGTTAAACGCACCCCACTAAAAAAGGAGCCTCGTCATGAGTAGAACAGGTCTGACTCCACAAAGAGTAATAACTCCACATTTCCAAATTCCAAAGGAATATGGGGGGGGGGTGTGTGACAGGTTAACTGTTTACTTAGCCCTTTTCTAAAAACTCTAGTAAAAAGCACAGAGAACTGGAGATCATCCGGTGACGAGAGAGCTGCAGAGCACAGCCTGCAGGGAGCCTGGGGGAGAGGGAAAACGTTTCAGGCTCCCCGCATAGCCCAGCTCCTGACACCGCTCGCGGAGTCGAGGCCTGACACCCGGCTGCCGCGTGCTGCTGGCCAAACTCAGGGCACTCCGCTCAGCGCGCGTCCCAGCAGGGGCAACCGGAGCCGGGGGAGCACGGAGCGTGCGGACACAAGCGCAGCAGCCGAGCTCTCTCGCCCAGCCCGCGGGGCACTGAAGCCGACCGGTAGCGGGAGGAGCTAGGGGCGGGCTTGGACAAACACGTTCAAAAGCAGCCAGCCAACCATAGCGTGGGGAGGAGCGGCAGCGGCCTCCCCAGTCCGTGGCGGCAGCTCGTTTGGGTTCAAACTCCCTATAAAAGGCCCCCGCTCAGCCTCAGTTCTGCCCCCTTTCAGTTCAGTTCTCTTCTCCCCGGTTCCCCATGGCCAACCAGTCCCAGTGCCTGGAGGACGCGCCCGGCCCCTGGCCCGCCGGGAAGCCGAGCTCGCCCGAGCTCTACAGCGAGGCGCAGCGGCTGGCGCTGGAGGAGCTGGTGGCGGGCGGCCGGGCCGCGTTCCGCGCTTTCCTGCGCCGCGAGAAGGTGCCCGGCTTCCTCTCGGAGCCCGAGATCCAGGCCATCCTCCAGGCGGCCGCGCCGCCGGCAGAGGACGGGGCGGCCGAGCCCTCGCTCAGCGCCTCGCTGGACTGCTCCTCGCTCACCTACTTCCCCGAGCAGTCGGACGTGGAGCCGCCCGTGCTGGAGCTGGGCTGGCCGGGATTCTCCAGCGGCTCGTACCGCGGCCTCACCCGCGTGGAGGCGCTTTTCCAGCCCAGCTTCGGGGAGACCATCTACAGCTGCAAGGAGGCGGTGCGCAGGCAGATCCGCTCGGCCAGGGAGGTGAGTCCCCAGCCCGGCCTCTGCGCCCCCTTCCTGCCCGAGCCGCCGCCTCCTCCGGGGGCCCAGGCTTGTGCCTGGGGAACTGGGGTTGCTGCAGGTGTAGCAGCTGCATCAGCCCCTGGCTGGAAGTGGTTTCCATCACCTACAGAGGTTTAGAGTTTGGTGAATGACTCTCGGTCAGTACCCGCACTATACAGACTGTTCCAGCGCCCCATGGAAGCTGGGCTGCAGGGGGGAGTTTAACCCACCCTGCTGCTGTGTCGTTTAGTGTGAGCAACCTCTAGCCCCTGGCTTAGCTCTCCGAGCGCTGCCCCAGGCTCTAACGACTGGGTGAGTGGTTAATCTGGCCAGCTACTGGACGTGAGCTGTTGGTGTTGAAAACCAGAGTCTGGCTGCGATTGAATAATTGTGTACTCATACTGTACACATTAGTGCAATAATCTTTGTACAAAGCATGCCTAGGTGAGGTATTATTTGAACACCCATAATTTGCTGGTGGTCAGTGTTATCCCTGGTACAATGTGGCATCACATTCTATGTGACGTTATAACATTCCCCTGTAGGGGGTTAACAACACATGCATCTGAGGAAGCTCATGCTCCCATACATCTGTTAGTCTATAAGGTCTCACAGGACTCTTTGCTGCTTTAACACGTTTGAAACGCCACTGCCCTGCACAGGCAGAAATCAGGTCTGCCCTAAACAAAAGAGGGAATGTGTACTTGCTCTAAGTTGTATTTTAAGCAGCAAAACAGAATCATCAAGCAGACAAGAGAACTAAAGGATGCTTACATATGTGGAAAAAAAACAAGCAGCGAATATCCTTTCATGTAGACTGTCTCTTTGGGTCTCTGCTGGAAATCTTTTTCAAGAGTGGGAGTGAAACTACAAAAAGGGGAGACAAAGGCCCCAAGACACTCCACCCCACACACAGACCATGCCCATCACATTCACTGCCCCTAAAGAGACAAAGGAAGTAGCTCTTAAACTGTGGGACAAGTCCTGACCCGTGAATTGATTCTTATGACTGTTGAAAGCAAGTGGTGAGAACTTTGCTTTGAATCTAATGTAGTTTGTTAGGTAGTGTTTTATCTTGTAACCATTTCTGACTCTTATGCCTTATTACTTGTACTTTGTAGTTAATAATAAACTTGTTTTTGTTTTATCTAAATCAGTATGGTCATGTTGAAGTGTCTGGGTAACTTCCTTTGGGGTAGTAAGTTGTGTGCCTGTTGTTAAGGCTATGATTATGTCACGGAATCCATATCTTCCTGAGTCCTCTGTGATGTTTACTTGCCTGGAGCTGTCAGTTGGCAGGCTGTGCAGCTCTCTGCTGCTGCTGGTGACAGAGCCCCTGAGCAGCAGGGGGACTCTGCAGCTCTCAGCCCCTGCAGGTGTGTGTGGGAGGGAGAGGACCCCTGCAGCTGCCTCGGATGGTGGTGGAACCTCCCCGACAACTCCAGGCAGCAAGGGGACATCAGAGCTCCTACCTGCTCAATACCTGTGGGTGCTGGACCCTCCATTCTCCTTGCTTTATCAGGAATATTTTTAGTAAAAACCACAGGTCGTGGGCAATATACAAAAATCCACAGAAGCCTGTGACCTGTCTCATTTTACCAAAAAAAAAAAAATCCCTGACAAAATCTGAGTCTTACCTATCCTTTTCTTAAAAGAATAATGGATTTAACCTATTTGTGCTGTCCAGGAGAGGGCTTGGCAGTACAGGACATATATTCCTGGGGAGAAATGTGGGAGTGTGTTGGGATTACCCTGTAGTAATCTATAAAGCTGGCAAGAGTCAAGGTCTGGCTGGCTGGCTGCAGCGCATACACACGTAGCTGGGAGTGATTTACATTCTGGAGGCTGTTTGAGAGCAGTCCAGGTTGGAGACTACAGCAACAAAGCATTGTAACCTGAGGTGCCCTTTACAGGGCAGGGATTACACTGCTACTCATTGGTCTGTACTGTACTCTTGTATGTCACACCTGGGGTTAGTCAGGCTCTTGGTCTGCATCACCCTTGCCAGTTCTAACTAATGCTCTCCTAGATGGTGGTTTGAAAAGCATCCCTTAGTTTATCGTAGGGTGTGTATGTAAGAAGGGGTGGAGAGACAGCACTGAAACAAACCATGGCTGTAGGAAGCTCTCATCTACAAGAAAGCAAAACAAACCCCCATAACCCTCAGAATGCAGGCAAGGGATTCCCTGCAACTTTTATACTATGCTTCCAGCCTGTGCTGCTTGTAAGGAGCAAGGTTGGATTGAGATCTGAGTCAGGGACTAGATAATCACCCAGATGTCCTCTGAGCTGGTTATAACATGTAGTGTAGCTGGGACCAATACTGTCCCAGTGACTGGGCTAAAACCTTGGACTGTCTGCTAAGCTGCCTGAATATGGACCTGTTGATGCTGACTCCTCCAGCTGATGCGGATTACAGCAGGAGAACATCTTTAGTGCCATAACTGCCTTCACTATGCAAAATGGAACACCTTTTCTGCTATGTATGCCCAGCTCTTGTCATCACTGCACTTACTCTTGCAGTGCTGCACCAGCAATATGGTTAATTATACCTGTTTAAAATTGGCACTAACATGATATAAAGGTTGAGGAAACAATGCACTCAAAAGTCAGAAATTGTAGAGTGAACGCTGAATTGCCCCTTGTGCATATGCCTTACTTAGCATGTAGTGTCTATCACTTCCACTTTGTAACTTGTCAAATACTACCCCCTGCCCCCCCCCCATAACTCAATGGCTTGAGCATTGACACTGGTTGTGAGTTCAGTCCTTGAGGGTGCCACTTATGGATCTGGGGCAAAATCAGTACTTGGTCCTGCTAGTGAAGGCAGGTGGCTGGACTTGATGACCTTTCAGAGTCCCTTCCAGTTCCATGAGATAGATATATTGCCATATATTTATTTATTTATAAATATCACACTTTCTATACTAAAAGCTTCCAATTTCATAACCCTGCATACAAGCTGTACGACTGTGTAAAACAGACTATGCATCTAACATGCTATCCTAGCCAGAATATTAGGACGTGTGTCATTTCTCTTCAAAACAAATGAGTCAAATTATAAAATCACAAGATTAGGAGAAATAACATTTTAGTGTTAGGATCATAATGATTTAACCACTTCTTGCTTCACAGTAGTTTCTGTATTGCAGAAAGGGTAAAGTTAATTAAAAAAAAAAAAACTAAACCTATTAAACAATATATTATGAATGTATTGCTCTCTGTCTGCCTTATCACCTATCAAAAACATCATGCACAAACTTGTCCAGTTTTTACAGCTTAGAAATTTTTTTGAGGGATCTGTTTGGATCTGGCCACACCCATTAATTCTTTCCCTTCCAGCAATGTTACACAGTTACATAAATGTTAAACTTCATCCTCTCTTTATGCTGCTTGCCAAGACATTCCAAATCTTTTCACCCAAACGTTCCACTGCTCATGAGCTGAAGTTTGTCTTGGCCAAGACAAATGAACCCTTAATTTCTCCTATATCAAGTTCCTAACCAATTTGTCTTGTGTAGCTGCAGTTCCCTAATAAATGCCGTGCTGCTTTTCAAAGTTCTTGTATGTGTAATTTCCTTCTCTGATGCAACAGGATTTTATCTGCAAAGACAACCCTCTGGCCATAATCCTGTGATTTCTCCCTCTCCTCTCCTCCCCTCCCAGTTCCCTAGTCTGTAAACAGCTGATGTTCATAGATCTGCTCAGCAGCAGTAGAATTAAACTTCACCTGATGCTAGCCAGTTTCACTACTGCCAGTGGGTTCCCAGAGGTAGCTTTTGAGGGGAGCAAAAGAAGCAGGCATTTAGCTTCTTGGAAGCTGGAACTGAAGATGCCAAAACTGGAAAGCTGGCAAAAGGATGGCTTAGAAGTCCTTTTTGTTCTGTCGTCGTGCATTTGTGCGTGCTCCCTCTCCCTCACCTGCCACCTCTACCAGCCAGAAGACTGAGGTGGGGAGAAGAAAACAAGCACAATCTTTTTTTCAGTAGCTAGTATCTGAGATAAGGGGGATGTCCTTCTTGTCATCTTTGTCTCAGATGCCTACTAGTGAGGTTGCTTAGCAAGATTGAACCCCTGTGCAGAGTCTAGGGCTAGCAGCTGAAGATGGCACAGTAGCTGGGCGTTTGTTTCACTAGCAGCTGAGCCAGTGGGAAAGCATTGTTTTTGTTGGTTAACGTTAGACATTTAAACCATGCCCTAGAACTAATCTAGTTGATAAACACCAAGCACAACATGCACTTCTAGCAAAAACGATTGCTAGAGGCAATGGGCCAGATCCTATTTTGTCACAGTAACGTAACGACCTGAATAGCTGTTTATCTCCACTGATCTTTGGGCCCCATGGCTCCTATAACTTGTATCTTAGGCCTGGTCTACACTTAAAATTAGATCTAGCTATGTCACTCGGCTGTGATATTTTTCACACCTCACATGCTGTACTTACATCAAATTAACTCCTGGTAAAGGTGCAGCTAGGTTGATACAATTCTTCTATCAACCTAGTGACTTCTGCTTGGAGAGGTGGATTAAAACTTCAATGAGAAGCACCCACCCGTCCGTCAATGCAGGAAGCATCTACTCTGGCACTACAGCAGCACAGCTGCATCACTGTAGCTGTGTTACTGTTGTATAGACATCACATAAGATATCTTATAATGCTACTAAGAACCAAGCAGGCATCAGACAAGCGAAGGAGAATGTCTTGCTCATTTTCTCCCTTATACTCTAAAGTTTGACTTGGCATAAGTTGCCATAATTGGTCAGATGTCTCGTATCCTGTCTCTGACAGTGGCCAGTACCAGAGGAGACCAAGGCAATATCTCCTTCCCCCGCCAAGTCCTTTCTATAACTGAACAATATTTTACAGGCACCTGGAGGAGGATTTTTTTCCTGCTTACCTGTAACTTGCACTCAGACTAACACTGCCCTCCACCCTGCCCTTTGCTAACTTGAATTGGTTTCTGGTTGCCATTTGAAGGTATGTGTATTATGGGAGGGAATCCAATGAGCGTTTCAACAATCACCTCTGGAGTGAGCGAGGTCAGACTTTTTAATCTGGGAGGATCATGTTCTGAATACGCTTCTTTTGGTTGCTAACAAACAATAACTTTAAAAATACACCTAGGGAGTTTAAAGAAAGAAACTTATCAGGTCAGCTGTTGATCTGTATGTGCATGACAACCCACAACAATTCCACCCAAAACACAGTAGAACAGGAAAGGCCAAGTGCTGTGGGGCTGAATTTTTAAAGCTGTATAGTCTTGAGGTCCAGAATTCCATGTCAATCAGTGTTAAATTATGAAAGAGGGAGTAACAGATAAGATTTTTTTTTTTTTTTTAATGCTGCCCTACAATATGACAGGAAAGGGGTCACTTGAGAAAAAAGGACAAGTGAATTTAGAATGAATAAAAGAGAACAACTTGAAATGGTGTGTAATCCACCTAAGGAATTCACAACCTCAAGAGGTCAGTTAATTACTGTAGCTGAAGTTAATAAAAATAGCCATGATAAAATTAGGACCAATAACGTGTAATTAGACCTAATAAAAACAGTCACTAAATCTCATACTTCAGGGCATAAACTGACTGAGAGTTAGGAAGAAAGTTATTTTCTTCCTTTCCCACTCCAGTGTACAACATGGTGTACCTGGCTTGGTACTATGTGCTCTGCATAGAGGTTGGGGTTGGTTTCCTCTGAAGCTATGTGTAACTACAGCCAAAGGCAGGATATTGGATTAGATGGCCCAATGGTCTGACACTTATTCAATAATAATAGCAGGCTGGAAGGAAGTGCCTTTCCTAGGGGTGGCTGTGAAAAATCTAAAATACCTGAATGGAAACCTTGCTCTACTTGTGTTTGGCTTGGAATGCTGGTCTGTCCAGTGCAGTAGGAAAACAGCACCTCTTTCCATATTTCTTTACTTGACAGTAATGGGCAGTGGGAGGATTGGAGTTGTAGGTCCACATCTACCTCTGAGCCACACAACAAGAAACTTGGCCTTGTGACTAGTCAAGTTGAAGTGTACACGTAGCTCACTGAGGAAGGTAAAGTCCAGAGGCAGTGGCTAGAAATACATCACAGTACTCAAGCAATGGGCTTAACTTTAACCTATTACTGTAGCACTGATACCTGAAAATTCTGGAAATCTCAGATTCAGTAGGGGAATAGTTACTGGATAATCCTATCTGCTAGAGATAAACCCACTTCTACAGGTGCCAGAGCTACTTGAAACCAGAGTGTCTGCTGTAACTTGCATACAACTCAAACTACTACATGAGACTGGCCTCTTCTGCAGGGATTACCTCTGTCACATAATGCCCTGGGTCTGCATAGAAACTTCCAAATGTTGGGAGGTATTGAGCGTTTCTTTATCTTGGGTTTTTATCAGATAGGAAAGTTGCTGATTCCAGCCAGGTCTCGCAGTGCCTTCATGGGGCTAATCAGTTCCAGCTGGTGTGGTTCAGTAAAGGTTGCTGATGTAGCATTCTCTATTCTATACAAGGAGGGATTAAAACCCGAGTTTAGAGAAGTAAACAAGTGATTCAGGTACCGGAATAGCAAGGGAGGTGTAGCTATTAATCTGTATGATTATAACATGTTCATAGCTGGTGCAATGAAGGGAAATGACAAGAGAATGAATAATTTGTACCCCTCTGTGGCTGTACATGCACCCTTCAGTGGCAGAAACTAGTCACACTGCTCACTGGAGACCAAAACAACTCCTATGGCCTAAAACACACACTAAAGCTGAGGCCTGGATCATCCTGCAGGGATCAAACTATGGAGAGGGTCTTCTATACGCCCATACTGCATGTGCGCACGCATCCCTCCTGAAGCAGTGAAGAGTGAAATTTCATGAGTAAGAATAGGTGACAGACCGCAACTACACAAGTGGGTACTCTACCCTTATTTGTGTGAAAAGTCTCTTGGTTTCTGTATGCCATGAGCAGTTAGGATCCTCCATTCCAAGCTTCCTCTTGAAGACCAAATGTTGTAAAAGGGAGAAATTGCTTTCACTGGGTTTCTCTCCCCTTGCAGAGCTTAGAGAAGTTCTCTGTTTAAAACAGCAGTTCAGAAATGTTTGAAGCGCTGATGAATTGAGCACTTGGTTTAAAGATTTGGATGATACTGGCCTTTCCAGTCCATCCATAAATTTGGATGGAATGTGCATATATTTTTAAAAAGAAAGACAAACTTCTCCCCTCTGCCCCCAATTTCCAAGCAATTTCTCTGGTTTAGTATGTACCTATATCTGCATGTTAATAGCTTGGTATGGTGTGCATCCGTAACATGCCATGATTCCATGTAAAACCCCAGGTTCAGAATGAACTTTGCCCAAACTGTAAATGTGGTCTGTCTCTTCATAGACTTCACTTTTTCTTTCCCCTCCCTTCCATAGCCTTATAACAAGGTTTAAATATTTCTGGATGTGCATGTTCCCCTCCAGGCTAAAAAGAAAGTTAAACTAGTGGGGAAGTGGTTCTGTAACACTGGTGGATGAGATTGTGGTTCCAATGCCACTTCAGTTCCAGGTGAGCTCTGCTGTTTGCTGAATTGGGGAGCTTATTTGCAGTAGAGGTGACCACCTGGAGGAAGAAACGCTGGCCCGAAACCTCATAGTACTCTTCTCATGGTCAGTCTAAGGAGTAGCACTGTCATCTTCCTAGTTGTAAGGCTATGTAGCTAGGCAGCTTCAATGTTTGGCAGAAGGACTGGTGTATGAGGGGGAGAGTGGATGGATAAACTTTCAGCTTGAGGTCATGCACAATCCTAAATGAGGGAAGGGTGTAAATGTGTTAAACAAAATGTAATTAAACAGTGAGAGAGATGACTGTCAAACAGCAACAGCTTGTTATTGCCTAATGACTGATGAGTCAATATTTGATTTTGATTGAACCTTGGGGCGGCTAGTGACCGATGGACTGGTAGAAATGCCCTGAAGCCAGAACGTGTGATCACACTGCATTCTCTAGCATCTAGCTTTCCAAAGTAAGTCACTTGGACCCTGTGAACCAGAATGGTAGTTTCAGTCTACTGGTATTTTAGTTTCTGCCACTGTAGTGCCAGGCATACAATGCAAAAGGTGGGGACAGTGCATCAGGAGTCTTTATGTCTGGGGTGGCCAACCTGTGGCTCCGGAGCCGCATGCGGCTCTTCTGAGGTTTAATATGTGGCTCCTTGTATAGGCACCGACTCCGGGGCTGGAGCTACAGGCACCAACTTTCCAGTGTGCCAGGGCGTGCTCAGTGCTCAACCCCCTGGCTCTGCCACAGGCCCTGCCCCCACTCCACCCCTTCCCAGCCCCACCCCTCAGCCTGCTGTGCCCTCACTCCTTCCCTTCCTCCCCAGAGCCTCCTGCATGCCACCAAACAGCTTATCGGGAGGTACAGGGAGGGGAGGATTCTTGTGAAAATATGGAGTTTTCAACTCCAAATCTACATTCAGAGGATATTTTCTAATGTCTACCTAAGTTGTGGTTTCTGTACATGCTTTCTACAGTAAACTCTTGTTAGGACACATGTGTGGTAATCTAGCCTCCCAGTCCCAGACCTGAACTTTAGCGTCCACAATCTGGTCCTGTCCCAAACCTGGACTTTTGCGTCCAAAAGTCTGGGGGCTTACCTGAAACTCCCCCAAGCTCACTACCAGCTTGGGTATTTGGGCTGCCACCAGGTCAGGTAGGTACATTTTACGTTTAGGGGCCTGAACCTCCCCCTTTCCTCTCTCTGTGGTGTCCCAACCTCCCTTGGTGGGACTCCAGATTTCCAAATCCCTTGGATGCTAAAAGCAGGGGGAAAATCCCTTTCCCCTCCTTCCCGGCTTGCCCAGAACGGTTCTTCTGCTTCCCAAGCGATAGCGTTCTCTACACCTCAGGACATTGAGATGCAAAATGCCAACAGCTTGGCTTTGCTTCCCCCTGTCTGCTCGTACAGAATAAAAGAAAAAAACTTCAACCACAAGAGAACAGAGATGATCTTTGTTCTCTTGCCCCGTAGCCTGCTCCTTCCTGAGCAATAGGAAAATAGCCCACAGCTGGCTTTTCCTTCCCTTGCCTCCAGGAAAAGAAACTTCCACACGTTTTAAAAGAAAAGTTTATATAAAAAAAAAAGAGAGAAAATATAAACAATAATCTTGCATTAAGAAACTCAAATACAGGCTCTTGCTTATAAAGAGATAGCCAATTAAACCAGTCCAACAATCAACATACAGATGTAAATAACACCACAAAGTCATCATAGCCGAATACTTTGCGTTCCCTGGTACTTACAGATGTTTAGAAGAACTTTAACATAGATGATTAGGATGGGAAACCTTGTTACTACAGGCTGAGCAAACAACAAAGACCCCTGGTATACAAATTCCGCCCTGCTTTTAAAACAATCCAGTTCTCTGATTGGTCCTCTGGTCAGGTGTTTGTTATTACCCTTCCAGGTTAAAAGAAACTTGAACCCTATCTTACCTATTCCATTATGACAACATGCATAAGCAAATCTGTTTAAAAACATCTGAGTATTCTGCAGACTCTAATTCACAGTGTTGGACAGGGTCAATGGTGAACAAAAAAGTAAATCTCTGTACTTGTGGGGGAATATTGTTGTGTGAGCATACTCACAGACGAGTGGTTATGCAGTGTACCTATACAACACCTTGGGCTGGTCCACTGTAAGTGCACTCCATATACTGCATTACTTGTATAGCCACTCTCCTTGGATGTGCCAATACTTTGGAATATGGGAACAAGCCATCAATCGAATTTTTTTACCATCTCCATCATCCCAAGCCAGATGCACTTCTTCTGAATGATGAGGGCTAGATCTCTAGTCTGTGGTGACATTTGGAGTCAGCTAGGTGGGTTGCTAGACACACATGGCTGTGGTCCTAGTTCTTAGTGGCTTGGAAGAGAGGATCCTCCTTCTTGGGCCCTGTCTACACTAGAGGAATTATTAGCAGAAGCATGAATGATGCTAATCCGGTGGAAAGATCTTTTGGTGAAGGCACTGGACTGGGATCAGACTATTATACTGGCTCTGTCAGGGTCAGTTCCCAGCTTGCCCAAGACTCTCTTTGTGATCGTGGATAAGCAGGTTAATCTCTGTGTGTGCATGAGGGTGATGATGTGCATCCCTACCACCGACGGGTGTTGAGGATAAATTCATTAAAGCTTGTGAGATGGTCAGATACTACAGGGATGGAAGACAAGTTAGATATAGGTCTGTCTCATCTTACGCTGGGGTTACGTTCCGCAGTTAGCACGTAAAGCAAAAATCATGTATAGTCAAAATTACATTGAGTGTAATGGTGGGCGGAATCACCTGCACTATAGAAACAGTATTTAAATTGTTGTTTTTCTCTTTTTTTCCCTTGTTTTTGCCGACCGCGTGAAGCTGAAATCGCACATGTTAAATGCACCTAAGATGCGACAGACCTGTAGTCCAGTATAGATAGGAGCTTTTATATCTAAAACTCTCTCGAGCCGCAGTGAACTGATCAGCCACTGGAGGGCTAAGACAAACCCTTGCAGCAGGAGGTGTTCAGCCCAGAGTATCTGGGAGCAAGGGAATGGAGCCAACTCTGCAAGACTGCTGACTGTGCCACGCCAGCTCCTCGGGTGCTGAAATAAGATGTGGTTTGCTTTTCTGCACAACCTTGCATAATGACAACATGTGAGAGCATTAACGGGTGTGGGAAATGTCCATCTGGGATCATCCTGTATACTCCAGGGCATAATGAGTTTGACTAAATTTTGGGAACAGAATACGGTCATTTTGCCAAACAATAACAAAAACAGCATAAAAGTGGTGTAGAACCAGACATGTTTGTGAATGAGAACTGACTGAGGGAGCTACTGATCTAGACAGGCAAAGTCATGCTTACTTGTGTAATGGGAGTCAGGCTGTGGGCCTCATGGCGTATTCTGTTTCTGCAGGTGATCGCTCTGGTTATGGATTCTTTCACAGATATTGATATCTTCAGTGATCTTCAGGAAGCCTATAGAAAGCGGAAGATTCCGGTCTACATCCTTCTGGACCAAGATTTTCTACCCCACTTCATGGAAATGTGCAGGAGTCTGGGAGTCTGCCCTGAGCAAGAAGGTGTAAGTATTAGAGGAGTTTTCTATGGTAAATTATAGCATTGCCTTTGAAAGACACACCAGTATTTCACATGCTACCTATAGTTGAACATTTTAGATACTCTTTTATGTTTGCTTGGAAGCCTCTGTGTATCCCAAAGGTTGGGGATTTATGCTGCAGGATTTGAATCTGCATTAATCCAACATGATAGGTTCCCAAAACCAGCAAGAGCCATGTAGAAGCAGTGTACTGGCCTGTATCCCAACTTGTATGTATTGTATTGCAATACTGTTCAGAAGCCACAGTCGTAGTGAGCAGCCCTATTGTTCCGAGTGCCATACATACGTATAGGAAGAGACTGTCCTTGTCCGGAGGAGCATGCGTTCTAAAGCACTTGCTTTTATAGTCTGTTGTCTCCTTCCCCTGCCCTCCCCCATAATACACATTTCTTTTTAAATGAAGTGTCAAATGTCAGGCCCACCTGATGTAGTCACATAGGTCATCTGACATATTCCAGTTCTTCAGAATCAACGTTTTAATTATGAATAATAATAATAATAATAATAATAAAAAAATTCTAGCTGTCATGGTTGAGGAATCTTCCAAGTGTAAAGCTATGCGATGTTGCTTTAAGTTTTCAGATATCTTGAAGTGTGAACTCCCCTGCCCCTGATTTACTCTCACTGAGAGGTTGGGGCTAAAGCCCAATGATGACATTCAGGGGACAGAATAAGGGAGGGGGTAGGATTTGGAAGTTCCTGCAGGGCAGGAAATGCAGAGGGACAAAAAGGATGGTGGGGACAAAGGTAGGGAAGACATAATGGTATCCCCAAAGATGAGGCTATTTTCCCAATGAGTGTTGCTGAATGTGAAAATCTGGTACTAAATCACTAATGACTAAAAATTAAATTATTACAGACAAGGTTTTGGGCAAACCTCCAGTTGACAACAGTGGGAGTTTCTTTGTAGTCCTAACCTATGCCCTGACTAATGACCCATAATTAAAATGGAATTGGGCCATCTCTGCAGATTGAGTGTGACATCTCTAATCTGGAAAGGAACCTGTGTAGAGACAAGGACTTCAACCACATTTATCTCTATAGTGGTTAGCACAAATTAATAATAGTGTCACTTAGTATTAACACTTTCTGGAAGTAAGTGGTATTAAGCAAGTCAGTTTCATTCCTTTTTCCTACACTGTGTGATTTATATGTTGAAGAGAATTGTTGACTCTTACAAAAATCATTTTAATTTTTTTTTTCTTTTAAACAGCTGATGAGAGTTCGAACCATAACTGGGAACACTTACTACACAAGGTCAGGAGCTAAAATTGTTGGGAAAGTCCATGAGAAGTTCATGTTAATTGATGGCATTAGAGTGACGACAGGCTCCTACAGGCAAGTTCTGGGGTCCTTTGCATTTCTTTAGGCCTTTGTGAGGAGGAGATTTCTGCAAGAAGTGAAAACTAACTTGAAAGATATAGGATTGGCTCAAAAGCAATATTGGTGGTTCATCTATCTAATGCTATGTGAACTTTTTGAATCTGAATCAGCCTTGAATAACGTTGGGAAATTGAGTGGTTGCATTTCAATCGAGCACTCGGATCCATAGAGGAGGCTCATGGGGAGGAAAACATTTGTCTCCTTGCTTCTGTTTCTGGCAGGCTATGGTCCCTAGTACGCTATTTCCTGTAACTGCCATCATTTGTATTATTCAAACACCTACAGCCAGTTGTGCAAGGGCAAACATATTTCTCCCTTAGTTTTTGTTGCTGCATCAGAGATGAAACCTAGTTGCATGGTGGGTTCCTGAAAACCAGTGCACAACCACATGACCATACATTAGCTCAATGGTTCTCAACTAGGGGTACGCATACCCCTAGAGGTACACAGAGGTCTTCCGGGGGTACATCAACTCATCTAGATGTTTGCTTGGTTTTATAATAGCTTACATAAAAAGCACTAGCAAAGTCAGTACAAACTAAAATTTCATACAGACAATGACTTGTTTATACTGCTCTATATACTATACACTGAAATATAAGTACAATATTTATATTCTAGTTGATTTATTTTGTAATATGGTATAAATGAGAAAGTGAGCAATTTTTCAGTGATAGTGTGCAGTGACGCTTTGTCTGATTTTTGTAAGCAAGTAGTTTTTGAAGTGAGGTATAACTTGAGGATACAAAAGACAAATCAGACTCCTGAAAGGGGTACAGTAGTCTGGAAAGGTTGAGAGTCACTGCATTAGCTCACCAGGCTTCTGTATATTTAATTGCAAGAGTAGATGACTATGGCATAAAGTGTCATCGATTGCATAAGGACTGGATATGGATAGCCCTAATGGAACGTTATACCTCACCTAAACACATAACCCTCCCAATATGTACTTGTCACTAGGTGTGTATAGCTGTACTATTCATTCTAATGTACCAGTGAAAGTGAGATTAACTGTGAATCTCGGTTTGTTTTCAATAGCTTCACATGGACTGATGGGAAATTGAATAGCAGTAACTTGTTGCTGCTGTCAGGCCAAGTGGCTGAACACTTTGACCTGGAGTTCAGGATCCTTTATGCACAGTCAAAACCGATCAGCCCTAAGCTGCCATCCAGCTGCCGGAGTAGTGGAATATTTGATCACCTGGTCAATGGAACAAAATCACCTAAAGACTACACTGTGGGAAACCTCTTGAGAGCAGAGTTGGCCAGACTGTCAAGCACCCCCAAGAAACCACTGAAAAAAACAGATTTGGCTAACAACACTGAAGGAAGCAAATCCTATAACCTGAGTCCTTCTTACATTGGCACAGAAGAGTGGTTTGGATGTCAGGAGGCCATAGTGGAACCAAAGGAGGTGAACAGCATGTCTACTCAAACTGAACCATGGGAAGAGAAACCCACAGTGACTCTCTCTAATGCTGTCACGCAAACCAGTGTTGTAATGGTAGCATCTGGAACCCAAACCTCTGTTGCTGCTAGAATGGCTGGCACTCAAACAGTAGTGCCACGGAAGACAGCTATGACTCAGACAGACAAGAAGGAGAGTGTGGAAGAGCATCTACTGCCGAGACAACAATCGAAAGAAGGATCTCCTTCATCTGAAAAGTCCACATCAACTTCTTCTAGTCTACGGTCACCTTCTTCATCATCATCTTCCCAGTGCTCTCTGGCAAGCTCTACCAGCTCACTGTCCTCTCTGAGGTCCATTGAGTACTCTGGCAACCACAAGGCAGAGTACTTCCAAAAACTGCATAAAGAGAGGCAGTTCCACTACTCTGTTATCAGGTCCAAACTTAACCATATGGTTGCTATCCTCTCCCGAAGGGGACGTGTGCCTGAAAACTATACAAGCTGCCACGTTGTAAGCTGCAATGTAAAACAGAGGCGTGAGATCAGCACCAGCTTACTCAGCCTCAGAGACATTTCAGTGTTCAAATAAGTGACTGAGTTGGCTATAAGCACCAAGAGCACCAGGCTCACTGCACAGTCCTTTTAATAGCTGCTGATCCTTGTAGTCCATCCTGGTACCATATGTGTAGGGGCTGGTAACTTGCCAGCACTGTAGTCTCGTTCTATACAACTTGTTAAACAATGCACTGAACTATTTTTAATGCCATAAGTGCCTCCACTTGCTTTTTTAATATGTAATAACAGTACAAGTCATTCTATCTATGGATGTTTACCCCCTCAATTCCTTGTTAGACTGTCACCGGCAAAATATACTAGCTAGTGCTTTGTAGTGCTGTCAACATTATGGTTTTAACTTATTTATATTTAGAAAAGTTGTTAGAATGATTCTGTTCAAACTGGGTTCTGAGATTTTATTCTGACTTCCACTCACTAACATGAACTGTTTTAATATTGGGTTTTATTATAACTTTGGTTTTTTAAAGTTGTTTTATTTTCAAAATAATGTGGGGAAATAGCTTCACATCTGCAATAAACAAGGCTAACTTTGTTCCTAATCTGACTTCAGTGACCAATTTAGATATATTATGGGTTTATCACTCTTGCATGATAGTCCTAAAGACTCTAGATAAGAGCTTATGAGTGTGTTTGTGTTTGATTATATCCCCTCTGTTTAACTCCAAACTAATGAAACTGACTAGTTAGGTACCACTCAGTGAATCTTCCAGCCTCATCTTTCTTTTGCACATTTTGTTTTCTATAAAACCAAGCTTCTTTAATAACCTAGGAAACAACCCTGATGAACACCCACTCTACATTAGAGTATAACCCCCATCTTTTGGGAGAACTCTCATAAGTCTGCCCAAGCTTTAAGGCCTTTTCAGGGTCTATGCTATAAAAGGTGATCATGTGGGGCAGAAAAACCAATAGGTATGTATTACCTTACATTTTTTCTTTGTGGGATTGTACCTATTGGGTATCCGGGAAGTGGCCGGGTGGACTGCCCCACTCCCTGAGAGTGTGGGCTGCGGCAGGCCAGGGTGCCTGCGCAGACTGAGCCAGTTAGAGAAGGGCTTATTGTGAGCCAATCATGGCCTGGCTCAGCCACATATAAAGGCTTCCCAGAGCAGGAGCAATCAGTCTGTCCCAGGCGTTTGAGAGGAGAAGGTCAGTCTTCAAGAGTGGAGACTAGCACCGTGGACAGCGCAGTGCTGGCCAGGCTCTGGGAGGCTAGAGAGCTTGAGCCCATAGCTGCAGGCCCTGAAGGGAAGGGCCTAGCGGGTGCAAGGGGCCATAGGGGAAGCGGCCCAGGGAAGCAGACAGATGAGGGGAGAGGAGGATGCCGAGGCTGCCGCCAGAGGGTCCCTGGGCTGGGACCCACAGTAGACGGCAGGCCTGGGTCCCCCCCCACCTTCCTTGCAGTACACCCAGCCATTGGCCATAGGGAGTGGCTATTGTACTATGTCAGATCCCTGACAAGAGGGATTGGACTCAGAGGGCGGTTGGACATGGTGGCTGGGGTGTGGGACTGCTGATCCCTGACCCCTGGAACGGGGTGTAGATGGACTAAGAGGCACTCCTGGAGGGCAATGGCCTTGAAGAGGACATCGCCGAGCAGGGAGCAACGCTGGTCCAGCGATGCCAACAGAGAGCGGAAAGATGGATGGGACACCACCAGGAGGGGGCGCTCCGCTGGACAGAGCTAATTCCCAGAGTTATCAATGGGAGGTGCTAGGTGGTGAGCCCCAACGTGTTACAGGGATATTTTGCTGAAAAACACTACTGTTAGGAAGAAGAATATGTCCTTATTACCACACACTCTGTAGTTGCCCCTCAGAAGGAAATTATTCCTGATAAATAGGCATCTGATTATATTAAATCAAGGGAATCTCCTAGCAATGGCAGCCCTGGCCTGTACTG
The DNA here is from genome assembly GCF_003597395.2 of Chelonoidis abingdonii. Lineage (NCBI taxonomy): Eukaryota > Metazoa > Chordata > Testudines > Testudinidae > Chelonoidis > Chelonoidis abingdonii. The sequence continues at coordinate 23,177,092 of NC_133782.1, read as the reverse complement.
GCAAAAGTTTCTAGTGCAATAATGACAGGGGTCTGATTATTTACAATGTTTTTATACCAGCAAAAAGCCTTACTGTAGAGGAAGTTGTATCAGCAAAACAGTCCTCTTGGCAGTCTAGTTCATTTTGTTCAGGTAACTGGTGTAAGTTATAAGGGCAAAAGAACTGGTTGGTATAAACTACTTCCGCACTAGGGAAGTGTTGCTGGTGTATGCCATATTTCAATGTGCCTGTAAACAGTCTAGTAACTTTCTTCTCTATAAGGTATCATATAGGACATGAGGCTGTGTGAGGGCAGGGGGTAGCTCAGAGAGAGGGGGACTAGGAGCTATATGGTCAAAGGGTTCCCCTGCAGTCCCTGTTCACAGAGGGGGTTGCCAGCCACAGACCCAGGTATCCCCACCTGAGCAGTTCTTACAAACTGCCTTTGCAGGATCAAAGGGGGCTGGGAGCTGAGGAGCACCTTCAACCTGGGCCACCAGCCAGAGTAGTTGCTGCCCCTGCATTGCCTGGTTCTGGCTTCCCACCTCCAACCTGAGCAGGGAGAGGTGTGGAGCTGCCCCTGGGACTTCCGTGCTCTTGGCTTCTGCCACACAGGGAGCTGCGGGGCTCTGGGATTCAGGACCCGCTGTGACAGGTTCAGTCACAGAGACCCCCTTGGGACTATCACCTGATGTGCTGAAACTACCTCAGAGCCCATTTTCCCTGCCAGCTTGGGACTTCAGAACCCTGTCTTGTTGAGCCAGACACACTAGCCTGCTGCAACAGCGTCTGAACTACACCCTCAAAGCTCCAGACTTAACTGAAAACAGCTCAGCGAGTACTCCTGTCTCCAGCACCCAGACACCCAGCTCCCACTGGGATCCAAATCCCAAATAAATCCATTTTACTCTGTATAAAGCCTATACAAGGTAAACTCATAAATTGTCCACACCCTATAACACTAATAGAGAGAGATGCATAGCTGTTTGCTCCCCCGGCTATTAATCACTTACTCTGGGTTAATTAATAAAAGTGACTTTATTAAGTATAAAAAGTAGGATTTAAGTGATTTCAAGTAATAACAGAACAAAGTAAGTTACAAGTCTAAGCTTGATACATTAAGAAACTGAATACAGGTAGATCTCACCCTCAGAGATGTTCTAATAAGCTTCTTTCACAAACTAGACTCCTGAGTCTTGGCCCAATCCTTTCCCTTGGTACAGTCCTTGTTAATTCCAGCTCAGGTGGTAACTCAGGGATTTCTCATGACTAGCAGCCCCCTTTGTTTTGTTCCACCCCCTTTTATAGCTTTAGCACAAGTGGGGAATCTTTTGTCTCTCTGGGTCCGCACCCCTCCTTCTAAATGGAAAAGCACCAGGTTTAAGATGGAGTCTAGTACCAGGTGACACGATCACATGTCCTGTGAGACCCCAAGCCTTCATTCTTCTTGGTCTGACACACAGGAAGACTTGCAAGTAAACAGAGCCATTTACAACCAATTGCCCTAGTCAATGGGAGCCATCAAGCTTCCAAGACACCGTTAATAGACGACACTTTGCATAATTACAATAGGACTTCAGAGTAATACTTCATATTTCTAGCTTCAGATACAAGAATGATACATTCATACAAATAGGTTGAACACACTCAGTATGTTATAAACTTTGTAATGATACCTTACAAGAGACCTTTTGCATAAAGCGTATTCTAGTTACATTATATTCACACTCATAAGCATATTTCCATAAACGTAGGGAGTGCAATGTCACACCCGCCTCCTGGCTTCAGCCCCCTGGGGGTGTCGGGGATTGGGTCTTCAGCCCTGTACCTCCTGGCTTCAGCCTCGTGGAGGGCAACAGGGATCAGGGGTTCAGCCGTGGGGCTGCGCGGATCTCCAGGGGGCCACAGATCCCTGGTTGAGAAGCACTGATATGGGGGTGGCAGTGGGGCAATATAAATGATTGCAGCAGTTGCTCTGTCATCTAGCCTAATATCTAGCTGACAGCCCTGCACAGCAGTGACTTCTTCACACAATGACATTGCATAACCTTTACATTCATGTAATCTAAATGTGTAGGTTGCAACAAGTGGATGCCATCCTCTTAATTAAATTTGTGTGAAGATGTGCTACCTACTGTTACAAATAATTAAGTAGGAAAAATACAAGGAAAACAATTTCTTTTAAGTGTGGTAACTGATAGCACTTTGTCTGTTGCAGTTCCATTGTTTTCTCCATATAGTTTGTTTCCTGTTTGTGTGTCTTTCTCTTACCAAGAAGCAGAGAGAAACATTTTTTAAAAAAATTAGAAACCAACAACAATTGGGAGAGGGTTGCGGGGGAAGTATAATCCTTGCAAGTACCATACTTCTAACACTGCTGCCCCTATTTCAGAGATTACCTGTATTCCTTAAATCTTTCAGAAGTGAGGAACGGTTACTAATTCTAATCTATCTTGATCACCTAGACAGATGCTGAGATGGAGGAAGCTAAATCCTTCTAACCTACTGTGGGATGTGTTAGGATGTCTCTGCAAAGGCCTATACTTTAAGAATTTAGGTGTATTCTTATCACTTAGCTAGTTATAGAGGTATAAAAGAAAGAATCAAAATCATTGTCTGCTGGTGTAAGGGTCTTCTCTTACTGTGACATACTGAGGCCCTGTTCTTAAGCTAAGGCCTTCGGCCAACCAGCAGAGGCAGCCATAAACTGGGAAGTGTATGGCTACATCCTTACATTCCAAACTAGTCACATTGAAATAAGGTGTATTGGGCTGCTAGGAATACAATCCTGTCCTGATATTCCTGTCACCTCCAGAGGAAGGGATAAGCCTAGAAGATGTAAAAGGAAACTTAGTTTGATAGCATTCTGTCTGGCAAGAACTCACTTATCAATAGCTGGGATGTGAAATCCTCATTTCTGTATTGTTCTATCATTGTAGTCTCCACTTCCCTATTGTTTGTCTGTATAATCTCTGTCTGGTTCTGTGATTGTTTCTGTCTGCTGTAGAGTTAATTTGGTGGGTGTAAACCAATTAAAGTGATGGGATATAATTGGTTAAATAACCATGTTACAATGTGTTAGGATTGGTTAGTTAAATTTCAGTAAAATGATGGGTTAAGGTATAGCTAAGCAGAACTCAAGTTTTACTATACAGTCTGCAGTCAATCAGGAAGTAAGGAGGAAATGGGGATGGGGGAATTAGAATCATGTTTTGCTAAGGGGAGGGGAATGGGAACAGGAACACAGGCAAGGCTCTGTGGTGTCAGAGCTGGGAAGTGGGACACTGAGGAAGGAAACTGGAATCAAGCTTGCTGGAAGTTCACCCCAATAAACATCAAAGTGTTTGCACCTTTGGACTTCGGGTATTGTTGCTCTCATTCATGCGAGAAGGATCAGGGAAGTGAGAGGGTGAAGGAATAAGCCACCTACCAGGATGTTTATTCTCAGCAAGCTACAATAGCTGATAGCTGCATGGAGAGAACCTTCACTGGCCAATCTGATTTCCACTTTTGTAAAACTGTAACTTCAGGTCTCATAAATATACTACAGAATTCTCACTTTCAGTGAGTTTGTGTGCAAAGGGGGAACAAACAAGCTTTCTTACTGGATCCTCTCCTCTATGCCAGTGAGTAGAAAGGTATATGGTATCCTAAATCTAACTTGTCTACAACACAAGCTGGTTAAATGCAGTAACATTTCTCTAGTAATGTCAGCATCTGTTCTATGATTCTTGTTGGTAGTGGTACTCATACCTATGCTCAAAAGTGGCTACTTTGTGCATTTCAACCTCCCTACATGGGAAAAGCTGACAGTTCATTGTTTTATGCTACCATGCCCATACCATGCAACTGTGAGGAAAGGAGGATCTGTCTTTAAAACCCTGGCTGCACTAGCACTGTTTAAACCAGTAAAAAAAAGTGGCTTAGTGGTCAGAAGTCCCCTCATCAGCCACTGCAGAGGTTGTAGAGAGCTGGTCAATGAACACTTTAGTAGCCAAGTGAGAGATTTATTCCATGCTTCATGTATAGTAGCACTTTTCTCCTTTTTAAACTCTATTTGAAAACCTTCCTTCTTTCATGTCCTCCTTACAATGTTACATTATACTGCTATACAGTATTTTCCCATCAGCAGAAAGTATTTTACTTCACAAATTAATTTAAACAGTGAATTTGCAGTGTGCGTTTTCTTAATTATGACTTTTCCTTATCTTTGGTTCTTTCCTTCTACTTGGGATTTTGACTCTTCTTCACTTAATGAAGCATTTTCTATCTGGATTATATTTTCCAGCTGGGGGAGAGGTGGGAATTAATTCTAGTGCTATTAACCATCATAAACAGCACATGGAAGAAGTCAAAGTTGTCAAGATGTAGCATACCCATTCTACTCTTCATAATAGCCTATTCTCTAGACACTAGTCGTCTTTTGGGGAAACAACAGTGCTGTGGAAGAGACCCTGGGTTTATTCTTGCTGTTTCAAACATTCCTCTGATATGGTTTACTCTGAAGAAAGGGGGTAGAATGACTGTTTACATGACTTACAGCTGGGGCCTCTGGAGCTTTAGCTTTCACCCATACAGCCTTTGGCAAAAGGGGGTGGAGTAGGCTAATGCCTTGCTTTTATTTTGGCTACTTGCTACCTGGGCAGTGGGAGTTCACAACCTTTTGGAAGTATCAGTGGGGTAGCCCTGTTAGTCTGGTGTTGTAAAAAGCGACAAAGAGTCCCGTGGCACCTTATAGACTAACAGATGTATTGGAACATAAGCTTTAGTGGGTGAATACTCACTTTGTCAGATGCATGTCTGGAAGGGCTCCTTCATGTTAAGAGGATGAGAAATCAGAGTAAACAAAATGACCCTCCCCATGCAGGTTTGTAAATTCAATTTTAGTGGTTACAGGCAAGGACAAGATAGATGCAGTTATTGTTGTAGCAGGTCTCCTGTGCTGAATGTGCTCTGTTTCTACAACTATTTTCAATCATTCATTGGCAGCCCCCTGGGGCAGGGTAGCCATTCCCAGAGCAGATGGGGTTGCACAAGGGATTGCTAGGTAGGGAGCGTGGGACGAAAGCAGGGACCGGTACAGTTAGAGACTCTCCATTGCTTCTTCCTAGCCCGCTCCAGCAGCTGCTCAGCCTGAGTCAGGGCATCTCCACCAAGGTGAGCTGGGGCATCAGGGAGTCGGCTACCAGCTGCTTGAACTCAACGACCGTCGCTCCCTTCAGCCTGGGAAGGTGCAAGAGGAGGAGGCAGGGCCCGGCGCCGGGTGGGAGGTGGAGGAGAATCGGGGTGAGGGGGCGCTGGCTGGGTTTAAAACTCCCCATAAAAGGCCTAGTTTAGTGGCCGCCACTTGCGGGCTGGTGGCAGCGGCGGCCGCGGCTCCCCATGGCGAATCAGTCCCAGTGCCTGGAGGACGCGCCCGGCCCCTGGCCCGCCGGGAAGCCGAGCTCGCCCGAGCTCTACAGCGAGTCGCAGCGGCTGGCGCTGGAGGAGCTGGTGGCGGGCGGCCGGGCCGCGTTCCGCGCTTTCCTGCGCCGCGAGAAGGTGCCCGGCTTCCTCTCGGAGCCCGAGATCCAGGCCATCCTCCAGGCGGCCGCGCCGCCGGCAGAGGACGGGGCGGCCGAGCCCTCGCTCAGCGCCTCGCTGGACTGCTCCTCGCTCACCTACTTCCCCGAGCAGTCGGACGTGGAGCCGCCCGTGCTGGAGCTGGGCTGGCCGGGATTCTCCAGCGGCTCGTACCGCGGCCTCACCCGCGTGGAGGCGCTTTTCCAGCCCAGCTTCGGGGAGACCATCTACAGCTGCAAGGAGGCGGTGCGCAGGCAGATCCGCTCGGCCAAGGAGGTGAGTCCCCAGCCCGGCCTCTGCGCCCCCTTCCTGCCCGAGCCGCCTCTTCCTCCGGGCGCCACGGGAAAGCCCCGGGGATACTGCGCTGCACAGCGCTCCTGCGTGTCTGGGGAACTAGGAGCCTGAACGCCGGTGTTGCACTAAAGACCCCCTGGCTTTGGTCCCTAAGCTCCAGCCAGCTAGGATTAAATTCTGAAATCTGCACCTTCGCAGTATTATTTATTGCATTTTTTTAAAATCACCACTTTAATGTTTGGTCTTGCAAAAACTTGTGACGTCCTGCAACAGAATGAAGGAAGGGAGAAGCTCCTCAGGTCAGGGATCCTGTCTGCTTTGTGATAAAATCTCTCATACTTTAGAAACTAGTCTTTCGGCAACCTATGTGTTATTTGCAGAATAAATGACAGTGTAGTGTGCTTATGGACACTCATTGGTCTTGGTTAGCTCACTTGGGACCTCGGCAATTATGAGTAATGTGGTCATCCCAAAACGCGTTTGTAGCACCTTAGTATCACACCATCACACAGTGTGTTTTTTAAATAAAACCTGATAGCTTGTGTCTAAGGCACAATGGGTGCTATGTACATAATTCACCTAGGGATCACTCATGCCACCTCTAGGATGGAATATTGCAGCCTTCTGCTTGTACAGTAACTCCTCGCTTAATGTTGTAATATTGTTCCTCAAAAATGCAACTTCACGCAAAACGATGTTAAGTGAACCCAATTTCCCCATAAGAATTAATGTAAATTGAGAGATGTGCATTTCCCCGTTTAATATGCCGACCCCACTCTAAGTACACTGCCTTTTAAAGTAGATCAGCAAGTGGAGACAGCAGCTGCTGCCAGCTAGCTCCCTCCTGTGTCCCCCCTGCTCTATGGAGATGGGGTAAGCGGAGTGTAGGGGGAAGGGGGACACCTGACAAATCCCACCTCACTCCCCGTAAGTCATGTGCCCGTGGGCTTCTAATCATTTTTGTTGCCCTCTGCTGGACTCTCTCCAATTTGTCCACATTCCTTCTGTAGTGGGGCGAAGAGGGGACCAAAACTGGACGCAATACTCCAGATGTGGCCTCACCAGTGCCAAATAGAAGGGAATAATCACTTCCCTTGATCTGCTGGCAGTTCTCCTCCTAATACAGCCCAACATGCCATTGGCCTTCTTGGCAACAAGGGCACACTACTGACTCATATCCAGCTTCTCATCCATTGTAATCCCCAAGTCCTTTTCTGCAGAACTGCTGCTTAGCCAGTCGGTCCCCAGCCTGTAGTGGTCCATGGGATTCTTCCTTCCTAAGTGCAGGACTCTGCATTTGTCCTTGTTGAACCTCATCAGATTTCTTTTGGCCCAATCCTCCAATTTGTCTAGGTCACTCTAGATCCTATCCCTACACTCTAGCTAATCTACCTTTCCCCCCATTTTAGTGTTATCTGCGAACTTGCTGAGGGTGCAATCCATCCCATCATACAGATCATTAATAAAGATATTGAACAAAACCAGCCCCAGGACTGACCCCTGGGCACTTTGCTTAATACCGGCTGCCAACTAGACATTGAGCCATTGATCACTACCCATTGAGTCTGACAATCCAGCCAGCTTTCTATCCATCATATAGTTCATTCATCCAATCCATATTTCTTTAACTTGCTGGCAAGAATATTGTGGGAGACTGTAGCAAAGCTTTTGATACAATCAAGCTATATCACATCCACCACTTTCCCCATATCCACAGAGCCAGTTATCTCGTCACTGAAGGCAATCAGGTTGGTCAGGCATGACTTGCCCTTGATGAATCCATGTTGAATGTTCCTGATCACCTTCCTCTTCTCCAAAATGAATTCCTTGAGGACCTGCTCTGTGATTTTGCCAGGGCCTGAAGTGAGGCTGACTTAAGTTAGAATCATAGATTATTAGGGTTGGAAGGGACCTCAAGAGATCATCTAGTCCAACTCCCTGCTCAAAGCAGGACCAATCCCCAAATCACCCCCTCAAGGATTGAACTCACAACCCTGGGTTTAGCAGGCCAATGCTCAAACCAACTTAGTCCCACTTAAGTTTTTCAGAGGAGAACTGAAGAACATCTCTACTTAGATTTCTCCCTATGATATCAGCTATGAAGGCAGAGTGTAATTATCCAAGCTGGATCTTGGCCAGGCCATCTAGACTAATAATGCTTCCTTTGTTCAAAATATCATGGGATCCCTAATGATTACGGCTGTCTATTAATCACAGTTAACTCATCCGATTAACTCAAAAAAATGAATCAAGATTAATTGCAGTTTTAATCACATTGTTAAACAATAGAATACTAATTGAAGTTTATTAAATATTTTTGGATTTTTTCTACATTTTAAAATATATTGATTTTAAATACAACACAGAATAGAGTCTACAGTGCTCACTTTATATGATTTTGATTACAAATATTTGCACTGTAAACATTATAAAAAAAAAAGAAAAATAGTAATTTTCAATTCACCTCATACGAGTACCATAATGCAATCACTTTTGTTGTGAAAGTGCAATTTACAAATGCATTTTTTGTTTATTTGTTCCATAACTGCCCTCAAAAACAAAACCATGTAAAACTTTAAGCCTATAAGTCCACTCAGTCCTACTTCCTGTTCAGCCAATCGCTAAGACATACAACATTTTCAGGAGGTAATGCTGCCTGCCTTTCACTTTCAGGTGACATTGTAAATAAGAACAGGGATTCGCATGGCAATTTTGTAGCCAGCATTGCAAGGTATTTACATGTCAGATAAGCTAAACATACATAAGCCCCTTCGTGCTTTTGTCCACTATTCTAGAGGACATGCTTCCATGCTGGTGATGCTTGTTTAAAAAAAATGCATTAATTAAATTTTGATTGAGTTCCCTGGGGCGGGGGAGAGAGAACAGTAGTGTCCTGCTGTTTTACCTGCATTCAGCAATATATTTCATGTTATAGAAGTCTCCGATGATGAACCAGCACATGTTTTTTATTTTAAGAACACTATCACTGCAGATTTGGCAAAACACAAAGAAAGTACAATGTTAGATTTCTAAAGATAGCTACAGCACTCGACCCAAGGTTTAAGAATCTGAAGTGCCTTCCAAAATCTGAGAGGGACAAGGTGTGGAGCATGCTTTCAGAAGTCTTAAAAGAGCAACACTCCAATCCGGAAACTACATAATTCAAACCATGAAAAAAAACAACTAACCGTCTGCTGGTGGCATCTGACTCAGATGATGAAAGTGAACATGCGTCAGTCTGCACTGTTATCGAGCAGAATCTGCCATCAGCATGGATGCATGTCCTCTGGGATGATGATTGAAACATGAAGGGGCATACGAATGTTTAGCATATTTGGCATGTAAATACCTTGCAGTGCCAGCTACAAAAGTGCTATGTGCACACCTGTTCTCACTTTCAGGTGACACTGTAAACAAGAAGCGGGCAGCATTATCTCCTGCAAATGTAAACAAACTTCAGAGGGGTAGCCGTGTTAGTCTGGATCTGTGAAAGCAGCAGAGAATCCTGTGGCACCTTATAGACTAACAGAGACTTAACTACTCTGTTAGTCTATAAGGTGCCACAGGATTCTCTGCTGCTTCCGTAAACAAACTTGTTTGTCTGAGCGATTGGCTGAACAAGAAGTAGGATTCCATTGGCTTGTAGTCTCTAAGGTTTTACTTTGTTTTATTTTTTAATGCAGTTAGTTTTTTGTACATCATTCTACATTTTTAAGTTCAACTTTCATGATAAAGAGATTGCATTACAGTACTTGTATAAAGTGAATTGAAAAATATTTTTTCAGCACAAATATTTTTAATAAAAAATAAAGTGAGCACTGTACTCTGATCTGTGTTGTAATTGAAATCAATATATTTGAAAATGTAGAAAACATACAAAAATATGTAAATAAATGGTATTTTATTGTGCGATTAATCATGATGATTTTTTTAATTGTGATTAATTGTGATTTTTTTTTTTAATCACTTGACAGCCCTACTAATGACAATACAGTAAGGATCCCCAGCATTTCTTCTCATCTAAAGAAATGATAGTAAAGGGGAAACCAATTCACACCAGTGACGATATTTCCTGTGCTGAGAAGTTTCTTTTCCTTGCATACTCAAACCGTTTGCAGATATCACTGGTGAAGTCAGTGATCCTTTCCAAGTTTTGGGACTGAAAAAGTCCTTCTCTTCAAGCAATACATTTTACAGGAAGAGGACACAATCCCACAAACTCTGACTTAGAATGTGTCTATCAAAATGGCTTGCGTTTGTGTTGCATCTCCAACCTGGGGTACTTCAGTGTAAGAAACTTCAAGCTAAGAATTAACTATCTCGCCAAAGTTCTGTTTTGGACTGGATATTTACTCTCCATTCCCATATCTCTGTTTATTAAGCGGTTGAATGGTATCAAAGGTCAACTATTTGGTTGTGGAAGGCTGGTGGTGAAACACCTACCTCTAAAAAAAAATGTTTCTAAGTAAGCTTCTTACTAGCCCATTCATCTGGTGTTGGAGAGCAGCCTGTAGTCCCTGCCTGCCCTGGTGGGTCTTGGGATCAATTTAGAGGTGGGGGAAATGAAGGAACCTTAAGACCTGTGTGCTTCAGCCTTGTGGGTGAAGTCATGCAATACACAAGAGGGAATAGAGAATACAAATATAATTAAACAGTGAGCAAGATGCTGCTGAGCAAATGATAAACGGAGATAGTGTTCCCTGATAAGGGGTGATTCAGTACTTGATTCTGAAAGTATGTAAGATTTCTTTTCCTGAGTAACTTATGCATTGGCAGAAAGGACTGACAGCCAGCAATCTCTCTTTCCCAATTCAGTTACCTGCCTTCAGCTATTTAATTGTGTCGTTTGCACCCTATGAACCAAAGAGATGTAGTCCCTATTCACAAACTCTCTAGTTTCTGCTATTGCAATTCCAAGTGTACAAAAGGAAACCGCGTGGATGGTGTAGCAAAGAATCTTAGATGTACTTTCTTTTTATACGTTATCAAATGGTAAGTGTCAAGGACAGAATGAATACTCTAAGAAGCAGGCTGCCATCATCCTACGAGTTCAATATCTATGTTTCCATTTTACTGTGTATGACTTTGTGGAAGCGATGATATGCAGAGATTGATTATAATGGATACCCATATACTTTAGGTGTGCTGTGAAGCAACATATTTGTGCAATACCCATGTGTTTTCACTTTGAAATGCTGTTAGCTTAACCTAAACCCATTTCCTTACCCTTCCATCCCTGAGTATCAGGGTGTCCTCTCTCACCTCTGATGCAGAGCAATATAAAAAGCTTTCCCACTGTAGAGCCTGCACATACGGCTCTGATTCAGCCAGGGATTTGTCTGTCATCAACAAGTTGGTTCAATAAAAGCTATTACGTCATCCACCTTATCTCTCTAATATCCAGGGGCTGATGCAGCTACAACATTACATATCTAAATTATCCAGTACTTGACACACTTGTGGAATGCTGCTAAGAATGACAGAACAGATTGACTATGTCACAATAAAATAACACTTAAAAAAAGTAGCAAGGAAAATGGAAACTTGTCTAGGGAATATGGTATCGATAAAAGGAAACCAACCAGGGGACTACTTAATTTGGAAACTAAATTGATTCATAAACCCCTCTGCCCCTTCTAAATTTCCCCTGGGGTGCTGAGAAAAATAAGACATAGGTCACAAGGTTTTCTTGAACTAATGGTTTCTTCTGTATTTGTTGCAGGTTATTGCTGTGGTTATGGATACCTTCACAGACATTGATATCTTCAAAGACCTTCAGGAAGCCTGTAGCAAGCAGAAAGTTAGTGTGTACATCCTTTTAGATCGTGCTTCCTTGCCCCACTTCCTGAAAATGTGCAGAAATCTAGGAGTTGATCTTGAGCAGGAGAAGGTAGGCACTGTGATACTTATGGCAACAAACATTTGGTTATTGGCCGTGTTGCAACCATAACATCTGAGTTTTCAAAAGAAATCTGATCTATGTAGCTCTTGCTCTTTTTTTGTAAGTTTTAAGTGATCTTGAAAAACAAGGCACTAACTGCACAAACAATGGTGTCTTTAAAGGTGCACTAACACCCATGTATTGAAGTGATTTTTGCCTTTAACACTTGTTGTGGGATTGCTGAAAGCACTGCAGATGCTCTTTTCTTTGTTTAAATAGCTGTAGCTTGAACCTTAATTTTCTGGCCATCTCATAAAGTAAATTGACTTTCCTTAGAATTGGGAATCTTTCTGATGAATGTCTTAATGTTTCTGGCCCAGATGATTAAATTTTTTTCTTTCTTCTAGGAAATCTGTTGAAAGAGAGGTTCTCTTCCCACAAACATAAATTATTTAAAGGGGGAGGTGACTGGGTAAACACATAATCCACTATATTTCAGTCACTCTTTTGTAAGGATGCAAAGGGGTTTTAGTTCAATTTAGTCCATTTCTTAATCCCTGAAGGACAAATACGTTGAGTGGTCTTGTTAGTCCAACAGTATCAAAGTTCACTGCTTTATAATGAGGGAGCCTAAATTCTGGTTCAAATTTTGACTTCATGTTTTACTCCCTAAGCCACAAGAACCCCTTAGAGTGGTCATTTGACTCCTTAGGAGAGAGAATCTTATGTCACTCAGCAGCATCCTGTGTTAGCTGATCAACAGTGGTCTTCGGACTCTGTTTTATCATTAATGTTTGTAAGTTTCCCTCTTAGGTGGAATCATTTTTCTTTTGATATGCCAAAACCTAAATAAGTTTTTTCTCTTTCAAACAGCTGATGAGAGTTCGAACTATATCGGGAAACACTTATTGCACAAGGTCAGGAGTCAAAATTGTGGGGAAGGTCCAAGAAAAGTTTATCTTGGTTAATGGCATAAGAGTGACAACAGGTTCCTACAGGCAAGTACCCTATTTCTTTTCATGTCCTTGTCTCCTATGATTTCTTTGGATTGTGGAGTGAAGGGTAACAGTACAAAACTGTTTTTTTCTTATGAGCTGTTGATCGTATGTGATGTTTGCACTAAAAAATATGTTACTAACTATCTGTAGTACAGTAACAATCTAGTTTCTTGTATTGAAAGAGAACATGTATTGGCACTATTTCAACCTTTGTGTGGGTGTATTATTTAACATCGTTGTGAATTTTCTCATTATTAAGTTTCACATGGACTGATGGGAAACTGAACAGCAGTAACATCTTGATTCTGTCGGGCCCAGCAGTCGCACATTTTGACCTGGAATTCCGGATCCTTTTTGCACAGTCAAAGCCCATCAACCCCAAACTGTCATCCAGTTGCAAGAAGAGTGGAATGTTTAATCAGCTGATTAGGAGAACAAAGGCTTCCAGTGACTTGAGGAAGGAAAACTTCTTGAGAATGGATTTTTTTCTACCTTAGAGCATTTGTAGGAAACATGAGAAGGAAACAGAGCTTCTTGTATGCCTCCAGGGAGGCAAAGTGTAAGTCAAATATCATCATGCAAGCATCTCCACCATTTACTGAGAGGAATGTCTCTGCAGTCATGAGGCCACGTTGGAGCATAGAGAGGTGAGCACTGTCCACTCAACTTGAAAGATGAGAAGAGCCCACTGTGCCCATATCCAATGCTTCCTTGCAAACCAGTGTTGTAATGGTAGCCACTGGAAAACAAACCTCAAATTGAGAGAAGGCAATACTCAAACAGTGGTTCTACTGAAGACCGCTACAACTCAGGCCAACAAACATAAGACTGGTATTGTCTCTGCCTCCAGCATGTGGATAACTCTTGTTAACTTCTTCTTCTAGTTTTCAGTCATTCTCCTGTACTTTCCCATCCTCTACTAGATCAGTATCATCTTAACTCAATGGCTCTGGTTATTCTAAAGATTCTGGCTACCGAAAAGAACACTGCTTTAAAGATCTCCTTCTGAAAAATAAATAGAGAGGGGCACTCTTCTGCTCTGAAATCAGGTCCAAGCTCAGTCTTGTGTTTGGCAATCTCTCCAGCCAGGGACATTTGACTGTATAGTGACCTGGATAGCCAAACATAACATATAACCTCAACTAGATGGAAAAAGATCGATGTCAGCCTACTGGGCCTCAGACATCACACCCTTTTTTCAAATGAATGGCTGCAGCTAGGTGGAGCAAGTTAGTGCATCAGCTGCTTTGAAGCACTAGTGTTGTTGTGACCATGTTGGTCTCAGGATATAAGACAGACAAGGTGGATGAGGTAATATCTTTTATTGGATCAACTTCTGTTGGTGAAAGAGACATGCTTTTCAAGCTTATACTGAGCGCTGTTGGGGTTCTTCCTAGGCAACTTATTACACAATGCACAGTGAAGTACTTGAAGCATTAAAACATAGATGTGCCTTAATTTGCTATTTTTTTGAACAAATTACATTATTTTAAATGTACAATATCCTTTTTGTTTTGTAATTAAGTATTGATAAGGTTGCAAAAAGATTATAAAAAATCTTTTTTAGGTGTTCATTTCTCTAGAATACTTTTTTTTTTTCTATGCTGAAGCTTTCCCTATTTGCTTTTGCAGAACCAAATGAAGCCCTGCTTGGTTAAATCATTGTACATTCTCCATACCTTGCCTGACAGGCACAGGGGCATTTGCTTTCAGTTTATTCCTGGGACAAGTTTTATGAGAGATTTTGAAATGCAGGGGGGAATCCTCCTCCCCCCACTGCACACATTTCCCCCAAATCAGATCATATGTGCAAAAAAAAAAAATCAAACTATCCTGCCATTTTAAGGTCTTCATACAAATTCAAAGCTCTCATTTAAAACACATCTAACCTTTACTGTTGCAAAAATAATAATTGCAACATATATTCTTGCCCTGTGGTCTCAATAATTCAGCCTTGTAGAAACTTCTCTTCAATCAACAGTGGTATCTGCGCTAAAGTAGGAAGTTAATCTTAGCCTACTTCATTTATTGAGGCCCTGATTCAGCAGAGCATCTAGGCATGGGCGTAAGTGCTTTACTGAGTCTGGGTCTCAGGCATGAACATCTAAAGCTAATTGAGGAGTTATGTACAGTAACTCCTCAGCTACTGTTATCTCGGTTAACGTTGTTTCGTTGTTACATTGTTGATCAATTAGGGAACGTGCTCGTTTAAAGTTGCACAATACTCTCTTATAACGTTGTTTGGCAGCCGCCTGCTTTGTCCTCTGCTTACAGAAAGAGCAGCCCGTTGGAGCTAGCTGGGGCTCGGAACCAGGGTGGATCAGCAGCCCACCTATCAGCTCCCCTAAGTTCCCTGTGGTGTAGCCACTCAGTAGGCTACCAACTGCCAGGCAGTTCAGCTGTCCCTCTCCCCAGTGTCATGTGCTGCTCCTGCCCTCTGCCTTGTAGCTGCTCCTGGGAGCCTCCTGCTTGCTGTGGTGAGGAGGGGGGGAAGAGAGAGAGAGAAGAGGAGTGCTAATGTCAGAGTGTCCTCCTGCCCCCCTCCACCCTGCTCCTTTACCCCGTCTCCACAGAGCAGGCGTGGGACAGGACAGGGCTTAGGACAGAGGGAGCTTGCTAGCAGCAGCTGTTGTCTCAACTTGCTGATCTACTTAAAAAGGCAGTGTACTTAGAATGGGGTCAGTGTAGTTAAAGGGGCAATGCACATCACACACACACACACACACACACACACACACACACACACCTGTGTTTCCTCCCTCCATGTGTGCTGCCTTACAGAGTGTGAGGCTTCATTAACAATGTGTTAAACCTTGAGGGCTCAGCCGCCTGTTAGTTTATCATTTACCAGTAAGGCATTCCTTGGGAAATATCCCACCCTCTGACTTTACCACCTCAACAGCTTCACAATCATCATTGCTGTGTACAGTATTAAACTGTTTAAAACTTATACAGTGTGTCTGTGTGTATAATAGGTTTTTGTCTGGTGAAAACAATTTCCCCGGAACTTAACTCTTCCCCCCCCCCTTTACATTAATTCTTATGGGGCAATTGGATTTGCTTAACATCATTTGACATAAAGTAGCATTTTTCAGGAACATAACTACAACGTTAAGTGACGCGTTATTGTATGTTATTAAGCATGGCAATTAAAAACAAAAAAGACACAACTTGAGGCAACCCTGTTGTTGCATAAAGGTTGTTTTAAATCCAGGAAAAAATTAATATTCTAGATCAACATTAATTAGCACTTCATATAGCCTGTATATTTGTTATACAAAACAAACAAGAAAAACTCTTATGTGCAATAAAGATAACACTAAGATTAAAACGTGACAAACTGAATGTATAACATAATTTATCTTCTGCATTTATTGTAACTGAAACTTAACCCTTCTAATTTGCCTGATTCAAGAACACTAAATAATTGTAAATGTCCATGATGGTTTTTTATCCTTGTATTAGTATCTTAAGTGTGGGTTTGTCCTTTGCTATGATATGTCTCTCTTAAATGCAATAATCCTCTTAATGCCAATTTTGTGATCCATGCAGAATGTTCCTGTCAGGCTAACAAATTCAGAATTTGTAAGTGTCTTGTATATTTGTGTGTTCAAAATTGATGATGGACTTTTCTCTTGAATGAGATTTTCCCCCTCTTTTGTGCAAAGGATTCTGAGTTTACTGTAACAGTGTTTCCTGTATGGGCTAGTGTTGCTGTGATTGAAAAAAGCAACATTTACAAAGAATCATAGAATATCAGGGTTGGAAGGGACCTCAGGAGGTCATCTGTCCAACCCCCTGCTCAAAGCAGGACCAATTTCGAGACAGATTTTTGCCCCAGATCCCTAAATGGCCCCTTCAAGGATTGAACTCCCAACCCTGGGCTTAGCAGGCCATTGCTCAAACCACTGAGATCTTTTGTATTATTTATAATTTCAAAATGTATCCAAATAAACAGCCAGGATTTTAAGATTACATACAATCAAAGACATAGTTGTTTCACAAACTCTTTTGGAGAAAATTATTAGATAATAAATAAAAATCAATTGCAAGATTATATTAACCAGGTAATGTTGTATAAAAGCATCACTTCAGATTAATTACAATAGTCATAGTGCTGCTCTGTCACATTATTTATGTGCATGATAAAGAGTGCTAGAGATTAAGAAGCCACTGAAATGTGACTGGGGATTTTGTGGTTCTGTGAGTTTTTTTTTCACCCTCTCTGTCAAAGATTTAATAAAGCATCAGGGTAATTGAACTTAATTGTCTGATGATTCTTTTCCCAAACCATCAGCTGCCTGGTATCAAGTGCAGTGATTTTGGTGCATATATCCTTGTGGTATCTACACTCATGGTAGGGCGGAAACTTGACCTAGTTGTAATCAATATAATAGGGATTCTTTATTGAAGCTATTGGACAAAGATCCTGTGGTTCTCCTTAGGTTGAGCCACCACCTCAAATACAGCTGTGCTGCCTTATCTTATCCTAGAGCAGAGGCTCTCAAACTTTATTGCACCACGTCCCCCTCTGACAAAGCCCAAGCCCCACCACTCTGGGTGGAGGGGGGCAAAGCCAAAGCTCAAGGGCTTCAGCCCCAGGCAGGGAGCCTGTAACTTCAGCCCTGGGCAGCGGGGGCTCAGGTCCTTGGGCTTCAGTCCTGAGTGGTGGGACTCGGGCTTCAGGCCTGGGCCCTAGCAAGTCCAAGCCAGCCCTAGTGACCCCATTAAAATGGAGTCCCAACCCACTTTGGGGTCCTGACCCACAGTCTGAGAACCACTGTCAGAGGGTTTTCTTAAGGCTTGGCTAGGACTAATGAGTCATGCAAGGGATTATGGCTTGCATCGTACTTCTGGTTTGTTTTTGTTTTTTCTTCTGTGAATTTAAGGAAACTTTTTACAAGTCAAGCTTTGGGTCTGTGCCTAAACTGGGCCTTGAGCAGCCCTATCCATCCTGTTCTGCCTCTGGTTTTTCCTGTGCTGGTGCTGCCTCAAATTGCATCCAGTATGCTTGCCAGTCACCAAAGGGTGATTCCCTTCTAATGCTGTCCATAATACAAATGGTCACAGCAGCAGCCACTTTGCTATTGCTTTCCTGCCTTTTTATCTTGCACTGCTGAATTCATTTTAAAGACATAACAGGTGAGATCAAATATAAGGAGCAATGTTGACTATTTGATCTTTTTTCTAGTCAAGACTAATTTAGGTAGGGCTTAGCTAACATGCGGTAGCTAAGGTCAACCTAAACTCAACCTCTTTTCCTAGTTAACCAGGTGAAATGAAATGTTGCACTCAATGTGGTGGCATTTTCTGTGCTTGTCTGCAATGCAATAATTTTTGAATGCTGCATTTGATCATCTCCTAAATTTCAGGGACTGCTGCAGGTAGCAGTGGGCAGAACCCTATTGCTTTGGATGAAAATAAAAAAACCAGCAAGGAGAAATGGGGGGTGCACAGATCCTCTGGCATCTGGTTAGCAGACTGAGCAACTTCAACCAATGACTGTGGCTGTAGATCAAAGAACCAGTTGTTGGCAGCCTTCCACCATAGCAATACCCAAATCTCAGCTCTGCTGCTGTTCCTAGTACAGTTCAAACATATTGACACCCTGAATTACTTATTTCCCAGAGAGAAAGAAAAAGAAGGGGTTGGAGGTGGGGGGCTGGGGCATACATATACAGTCTTTGGCCTGGACAGGGGGTCTCTCCTCCAAGGGAGGGGGGAATGAGGGATACAAAACTCTGCTATGGGATGTGGATCACACAGCCCCTGGCATGGAGGATAATGGCATGGAGGGCACACAGAGATCCTGCATGGGAGGAATGGGGGACAATGGTATGGGGGAGGGGGAAATAGGGAGGCACGCTAAGTTCTTGCCGGGGAATGGTGAGCACCGGGAGAATGTGGACACACAGTGCCCCATGCACGCGGGCCAGGGGAACTATGAGTAAACAGAGCTGCTGGGGTGGGAGGAAGAATGAGGGACAGACAAAGACCCTGGCTTGAAGGGAAGGTGGACATGGAGACCTTGGCATGAGGGAAGGGATGAAGGGGTTGAAGAGAGTCTCTACAACAGGGGAGGAGGGGAGGGTGGCACACAGGGAACTTGTAGCTGGGAAGAGAGAAATGCAAGGACCCCCTAGTGTGTGCAAAGTGTTCAGCCTAGAGAAGCAACAAAGTGTGCAACCCTCTCGTTATGAGTATCCCAATGCATAGTATTTTTCTTAAAGCTCCAGCTTCTAGGAGCAAATTCTTAGGTGTGAATCTGAGATTACTTTTTTTCGTAATGCTTGTTTCTAGCCTATCTGGTTGTGGAGGAAATCTTGAAAACATTATTGAAATGCACCCTAAAGGCTCAGGCCAGAGCTATACTTTTGCCAATATACTAATACTGGGTAGGGGTGGGTGGTTGATTTTTTATGACATTTTTATACTGTATCTGCAAAAGCCCTAGTGTAACTTGTTTTGCTGGGGGAATTGGTAAAAGCTATACTAGCAATTTGCAAGTATAAACTTGCAACCTACCGACCGCTATGCCTACCTTCATGCCTCCAGCTTCCATCCCGGGCACATCACACGATCCGTTGTCTACAGCCAAGCACTGAGGTACAACCACATCTGCTCTAACCCCTCAGACAGAGACCAACACCTACAAAATCTCCACCAAGTATTCTCAAAACTACAATACCCGCACGAGTAAATAAGGAAACAGATCAACAGAGCCAGACGTGTACCCAGAAGCCTCCTACTGCAAGACAAACCCAAGAAAGAAACCAACAGGACTCCACTGGCCATCACATACAGCCCCCAGCTAAAACCCCTCCAACGCATCATCAGGGATCTACAACCCATCCTGGACAATGATCCCAAACTTTCACAGGTCTTGGGTGGCAGGCCAATCCTTGCCCACAGACAGCCTGCCAACCTGAAATGTATTCTCACCAGCAACTGCACACCATACCATAGTAATTCTACCTCAGGAACCAATCCATGCAACAAACCTCGATGCCAACTCTGCCCACATATATACACCAGTGACACCATCACAGGACCTAACCAGATCAGCCATACCATCACTGGTTCATTCACCTGCACGTCCACCAATGTAATATACGCCGTCATATGCCAGCAATGCCCCTCTGCTATGTACATCGGCCAAACTGGACAGTCACTACGGAAAAGGATAAATGGACACAAATCAGATATCAGGAATGGCAATATACAAAAACCTGTAGGAGAGCACTTCAACCTCCCTGGCCACACTATAGCAGACCTTAAGGTGGCCATCCTGCAGCAAAAAAACTTCAGGACCAGACTTCAAAGAGAAACTGCTGAGCTTCAGTTCATCTGCAAATTTGACACCATCAGCTCTGGACTAAACAAAGACTGTGAATGGCTTGCCAATTACAGAACCAGTTTCTCCTTCCTTGGTTTTCACACCTCTATTGCTAGAACAGGGCCCCATCCTCCCTGATTGAACTAACCTTGTTATCTCTAGCTTGCTTGCTAGCATATATATACCTGCCCCTGGAAATTTCCACTACCCTGCATCTGACGAAGTGGGTATTCACCCACGAAAGCATACGCTCCAAAACGTCTGTTAGTCTATAAGGTGCCACAGGATTCTCTGCTGCTTTTACAAGTATAAACTGTGTCTGCACTAGGGGAGTTTGCCAGTGTAGCGATATTGGTATAAAAACACATGCAACCCCTGGCCTTTTCTAGTCTAGATTAGGGTCAGATCTACACTTGGATCTGGTCTAGACTAGAAAGTCTTATTAGCATCTGTTGATTAGGAGTGTGAAAATCACACTGCTAACTGACATAGCTATGCTGGCAAAAGCCCTAACGCTGATGCAGTTATACTGGCAAAAATGTTCTTTTGATGGCATAGCTTAGTTTTGGTTTAAGTTATACCAGCAAAAGAACTGTATAAACTGCATCTGAACTAGAGGGATTTGCTGATATAGCTCTACTGTTGTAGCATACCTGTAAAGCACTCCTAGTGTGGACTCAGTATATACTTGCAAATCTGCACTTTAGCATGGATAACTTATTATGGATAGCCCTTCCCTCTGAAATAAACTATAGTGTCAAAAGCAGTTTTGCCAGAATAACTGTCTACCCTATTCCTGGCACAGCTGTGTTGGTCAGAGATCACACCCCATGCCTGGTATAGCTGTGAAAGCAAAACTTTGTAGTGCAGCCTAGATCTGAGAAATTAGCAAGCAAATAACTAGAATCCAGGACATAGCATCTGTTAAAAGGTAATGATTTTTTAAATCACACAATATTCTGGGGGCTCAGCACTTGTGAACTGGCAGTATGGGGAATATTTTGTCATGGGGTCTCTGAGTACAGCATTGTCCTCTGTGCCCCACATCTATTATTAGGCTTGAAAGATATTGATTCAGATTACACAGAGAGAGAGATGGCTAATATCAAAATTTACTTTAAGGCTTTTTTCTTTTATTGTTTTAAATTTTCATAGTTATGGGAATTTATGGGGTGGCGGTGGATAAGACAGTAATTATTTAATGGCAGGTGGCAAGGAGATGCAAAAAGTTAAAGCTTCATAACTGTTACACAAATAGTCAACATCACAATCAAAATCTATCAGGTGAATATCCTTCAATAAACCTCTAAAATTGAGGCTCAACAGCTCAAGTGGCTCTTTAATGTGTCTCCAGGCATGGCTCTTTGCAGCACACACTAAAACAGGATGTGATTTAATTATTAACCAGTCTAAGTTATTAACCAGTCAGGATGTTTTTGGTATGTTATTGACCAATTATAGTTGATAAAAATAATAATACTCGATCAGTCACTTTGGTGTGAGAATAATATATAAATAAATAAAATGAAACAATGAATTCACACTATTATGGCTCTTTTGGATACAGTTGATGCTGATTTGGCTCTAGGGTGACCAGACAGCGAAAAATCAGGGGGGTAATGGGCGCCTATATAAGAAAAAGACCCAAACCCTATTTGGCTCCTGCACCAGGAGGTCTGAGTGAGTGTCACTGATCTAACGTTTTCAAGCCCCGTTTTCCCGACTTGGCCCAGCTGTAGCTTTCAATCATTATTGCTTGAAATATTTCCTCCTAGGTTCGTGTATGGCGAAATCACCACTTACTGCATTTTACCCCTAAAAGCCCTTCCACGCCCCCTATTAAAGATGAAGGCACAAAGGCCCTAGGAGTCTGTGCCTCCCCTGCTCCTGCGGGCACTAGGGTGCTGCCCGGCTGCCCCTTAGGGGAGGGGCCTTCTGGCTCCTCCCTTGGCGCCCATCACCCAAGTCTCTGGGCGCCTCCTCTAGCGGGCGGGAGCTGCCTGAGGCACAGCGGGGCCCCCTACGACCGGTGGGCTGGGAAGGGAAATGCACGGCAAAGAACAACCGCTCCTAGCCCGCGGGACCGATGCTATGGCAACGGCCGACCAATCACATAGCTCGCTCATCACGTGACACGCAGCCCCTACGCTTGCGGTGGGCGGGGCGTCACTTCCTTTTGACCTTTCACCCCAAGATGGCGGCGCCCGTGGGACCGATGAAATTTTGGAAACCGGGTGAGGGGCGAACGAGCCCTGGAGGGAGGGAGCCTCTGGGGAACAAATGCCGGGGAGGTACTGCCGGTGCTGGTCCTCTCAGCTTCCCTTCGCCGGGACCTGGCCGTGCCTCTCGGCAGGAGCCTGTGGGCCTCCTCTCGTCCCACCTCCCGAGCTGGGACAAAGCGGTTCATTTCTTACCATTCCCCACCACAGTGACCAGGAGCTGGTGACTTAATGGTCTGTCATTATTCCTCCTCTCCCCGGAGTCTCAGGATGGTGGGGCATTTAAGTTCACCTTGAGCTGGCAGGTTTACAGTCCGGGTCCCCCCCATCATCTGAGCCTCCATTCTCCCTGGTCCTGCCTGGCTTCTGGTCAGCAG
Organism: Chelonoidis abingdonii; assembly: GCF_003597395.2. Lineage (NCBI taxonomy): Eukaryota > Metazoa > Chordata > Testudines > Testudinidae > Chelonoidis > Chelonoidis abingdonii. Next base: position 23,154,445 of record NC_133782.1, on the reverse strand, counting down.
AGATGCTGAGGGTTGATGGGTCACGGAGTCTGAGCTCTGCTCGTGCAGCTGAGGGTGGGCTCTGGGCTGCAGGGTAAAGGCACATTGACAAGGCTACATTGGGGATGCGGGCGGGAAGCTTGTGTTCCTGGGTTGAAACTCCCCTGTGGGTAAATGTGGTGGGTCTTCAGGGTTATCAAACAGGCATCTCTCATCAGCTCTAAAATAAAATAGAATTTGTCATCTTGTAAGCGAGGGACTCCCAACCTTTACTATAGCAGCACTACAGCTTCTCTATGATAAAAGCAAAGTAGAGAGAAAATGTAACTGAAACACAAAACTGTTCCTGAAATAATTATACTATCCCGTGCTTATGCTCTGTGTTTTGTGTGAGGATCTGAAAACAATTGACTGTCACCCAGAGGTTCCAGTAATGCACTTGCCCAAAGCAACAATCAGCTCATGGAAGAGCCAGAACTTAAACTGGTTAATAGTAGAGAGAGAGGCAGAAACATTTTGAATTCAAGTAGTCAATTTCCTGGGACATAGTGAAGTCTCCTGTGTGTCCCAAATCCCCTGTAGCATGTCACTGTACAAACACATGGGAAGAGCTGGTTCATACACTGAAGATTAACATTGAGAAATGTATACGTTGCTGTAAAATTAATCTAAAAGTGAGGGAGTCTCTCTCCAAATGGATGAGCCTTGACAAGGTGAACTAATTTGTTTAAATCAGATAACTATCTGTCGGGTATGTCCAGGAGTGCGGTAACAGAAGATATATGGATGCTCAGAGGAATTATTCCCTATCTTTCAGTTGGCATCCAAATGTTATATGATACTGATGGTTAAATCTGTGTCTACAATGGAGATTAAATTCTTATTGGAACCATTTTTAACCTTTCTTTAAACTGGTCTATGTTAATGCAACATGTAAACAGTTTGTTTGCTGAATGTGGATGGGACCTGTCTGTTTTAAAGCAGAATAATGAGCAAATACAGTTTAAATTCTTCTGTGGACATGGCCAATAATGTGCAACACAGATCCTACAAAATGAGGGACATCTCAACTGAATAGCAGAGGAGAAGACTGCAGATGATGCATACCTTAATGAGAAAATCCCCCCCCTCCCCCCATGATTGAGTATTTTCAGCTGTCATTAGTTTCCCAGTTACATGTACTGGGAATAAACAGATTTATGAGTTCAATTTAGTGAGTGACATGGCTCATAAGCAAGTACAGTTAAAAGTACACCTTAGAATTAATCTGAATCAAAAAGGTTCCATTGGAAGACATATTCTAGCATTGTGTGTTGACGAAATTGATTCTTATTGCCTATTTTTGGTTTTAAATGAATAGAGGCATTCTTGGGAAAAACAATGAGTGTGTTAAAAAAACTTTCTTTAAAGCGGAAGGAAAGGAAAAAGAGAGGTGCCAAAAGTTAAGGCTTTTGTACATTTTTCATGAAATAGATGTTTCATAGATGTTTTTAACATTTTCTTTGAAAGACACAGATATATTGTGCCATGTTACGAGACTTTAAAAAAGGGAGATTTACATTTAATTTGGAACAGTTCCTGTTTGTTAAGCATTAACTACATATGTTTATGATAATTATGTTAGAGATGCTTAACGGCACCTGCTAGAAGGCAGACTGAGTCCTTTTCCTAAAGAACTTATTTGTCTGAGTTAGACTGAGATATGCCAGGAAAATTTCTGTCATCCTCCTATTATAATTGTCTCATGTCATGTAGGCACGGAAGGTCCTGGTGTCAGTATCACAGAAGAGAGGCAGAGTGCTGCTGAAAGTACTGGTGTTTCTGTCATCTATAATCCTTATGCATCTCTTTCAATTGAACAACAGAGACAAAAGTTACCAGTGTTTAAGGTATGAAAGAACTTTTTGATATGCTGAATCTCATGCCTGCTGTGTTTCTTTTATAAATTGTTTTTGATCCTCTCAAACATCACTTTACAACGTGAAAGTGATGTAATGGAAGTCACCATTCTTTTATTTGATGAAATTTATTCTTTGTGTTTAATAGATGTTGGCAAAAGTGAATCTGCTCTTTTTTATTACAACCTTTATGTGGATTTAAGTTCAAATATTATATGTTGTGCACTGCATTGATGGAGTTTAATGAATTAATAATTCATATCTTATACTGAGTATATATCTATATGTGCATTGCTCTTTGCAGAAATGTATTGAAAATTCTGTTGTTCAGATTGTTCTCCTAACTTGAATATGTTTCGCCCTTCCAGCTTAGAAACCACATCCTTTATCTGGTGGAGAACTATCAGACACTGGTGATTGTTGGAGAAACAGGATGTGGAAAAACTACTCAGATTCCACAAGTGAGTGTGCATGTAACTTAGCAAAACTATATTCTTCCAAGAGATCTTACATAGGATGACAGCCAACTCTTGGGAATGGTGTAGAGACCTGATGGGACAAGGGTGATACTTTAGGCCCAGTCCTGATATTGCAATGTACTGAGGTATGAGAGAGCCTTACACCTTGCCTCTCCCTTGCTATCAGCCAACAGGTTCTGGCATTGACAGACGAAGGAGCAATGGTCTCAGGTTGCAGTGAGGGAGGTTTAGGTTGCATATTAGGAAAAACTTTTTCACTGGGAGGGTGGTGAAGCACTGAAATGTGTTACCTAGGGAGGTGGTGGAATCTCCTTCCTAAGAGATTTTTAAGGTCAGGCTTGACAGAGCCCTGGCTGGGATGATTTAGTTGGGGATTGGTCCTGCTTTGAGCAGGGGATTGGACTAAATGACCTCCTGAGGTCCCTTCAAACCCTGATATTCTATGATTGCAACAGCATAAAATCCTTCTGCCACATAACTTATTGGCCTATGTAACAAAAGTCTATACTCAGAAATCAAACTTGGGTCCACAATTCCTACTGCAAAAGGCTCCTGCTTAAGTAGGAGGCCAAATTTTCTTAAATTTATTACTCCTTCAGAATTCTTTTAAATTCATCACCATTTGTAAAGAAAACATTTCAATCAGGATCTTTCTATTTCTTTGTTCAAACAGTGACCATCTTTATTTCCTGCCAGAAAATTGTAACATGAATGGGAGAAACATATTTGTATGGCACCTTTTCATATTCGATTAAAATATTAACCTTCTTCGAATGCTTGCACATGTCCATTCCACATTAGGTGTGTGCATGCCTCAAGCACAGTATATGGAGGTTTTTCTCTCAGTGATGCCTGTCAGGTCAGCTCTAGTGCTCCCTGGTGCCGTGCACTCATGGTGCAGGTAGAAAGGGAATGGCCAACCGCACGCCTCCCTCAGTTCCTTCTTACTGCCTATGATGGTTGCTGGAACTGCTTTTCTTGCTACGACAAGCTGTACTCAGAGGTCTTCATTTTTCACCCATGTCCCCTGTTTCTTTCTTCACTACTTATTTATTTTTTGTTTGGACTGTAAATAGCTTTTGTACATAATTGAGTTGGAGCTTCTTGCTTGTTAGTGGATTTTCATCTGCCCCTGGTGCCAAGGCATGCCTCGGTCACCAGGCTTCAAGCCCTGCATCAAGCCTATGCCTTTGTGTGACCCACATGCCAGTTGCTTAAAGTGCTTGGGTGAGGCTCATGTCCGGGACCATTGTCATAACAGCCGGGATTTTAATCCTCGTACGAAGAAGAACCGGGAGACCAGATTGAAATTCCTGTTAATGGAAGAGGCACTCAGACACTCTTTGGAGCCAAGCCAGTCAGACTCGGCACTGAGTACTTGAGCTTCAGTGCAGAGTGCTCCTCCCACCATGAGGGACTCTCAGTACCATTCCCTGTCCCTGCTGCCGAGAAAGAAACATAAGAAGCAACTGACCAAGAAGGGGACATTCCCCGACTCAGAAAAAAGCCAAGCCTGGGGAGCGCAGGAGTGCGACATGAGTCAGGTCACTGCCTTGATCCCTCTCCATGTGCGAGTACCATTGATTCCATCCACTTTGCAGGCTCTGTTGAGTCCAATACCAGATAAACTGGTGCTGGAGGGACAGCAAGACTCTAGGGTGATCACGGTGTTGGCCACCCTTGAAACATTCATAGCAGCCAGATACTTGCTGGTGCTATTGGTACTGCCATCGCCTGCAGTGCAAGAGCCTGTGTTGGCGATGTAGGTGGGCAGAAAGGAGCACGTCACCTCAAGCTGCTGCTCAGTACCTGGCCCCTTAGTACCATCTAGGGGGAAACTGTGCCTTCTATCCTCGATGCAGGCCTCCCCATCTTGGCACTGATCTCTGGAACTGAAGAGTACTGCACCGCTATGGTCTCTGGAGGAAGGCTCATCGTCTGAGCCTTCAGAAGTGGGGTTGGATACACAACAGATGGGTTGCTGTCAGTACCATTCTGGTCAGACCTATGTGGTGATAGACCTGGATGCAGGGGTACCTCCAAGTGCTTTATCCAGTTGGCACTGATCTGTGTCAATGCAATGGCCATTTTGGAACCCTTGGGGTTTTCCCCTGATGTCAGGGGCACATTCCAGATGCTTATATTTGGAGAGAAGGGCTCCTTCATCCCATCCCATCGCACAGCACCTGACCTGGACTCTGGTACTGATCCTGATACAAGCCATAGGACCTAGACCTGCGGGACACAGTCGGGGCAGAAGGAGAAGAGGAGGGCCCCTTCCCAGTACAGGCTTCCTCTTCCTCCCTGGACAAGGCAGTGTCAGAGGCGGGCATGTCACTTCTCCCCCTCTTCTCCCCCATCCCCCCCCGGAACAACTTCAGAGCTTATCAGAAGCTGATGAAGAGGTGGCCTTGAACTTAGGACTGCATGTGGAGGTAGTCAAAGAATCCTCCCACAGCCTTGTCAACATCTTGGCTGCGGTGTGGCTGTCTAAAATGGCTGCCTCTCAATTAAGCCATCATGTGACCAGTTAAAGCCTTGTGGCAAACCCCATCCTCGCTGCCATCCGCCTCAACGAGAGCTGAGAAAAAGTATTTTGTTCCTGCCCAAGGGTATGAGTACTTGTACTCCCCTGCCCCCATCCTGGTCCCTGGTCGTCTCAACAGCCAACAAAAGGGAGAGACAGGAGCTGCATGGAGAAACCTCTAAGGCGAAGGACTCAGAGACCTATTTGGTAAAAGATTTATTCTACAGGAGGTTTAAAGCTCTGCATATCCAGCCAACAGGTGTTTTTGGAGAGATACAATTTTAATGTCTGGGACTCCATGTCAGAATTCAGAGACTTGCTTCCCCAGGACTCCAGGCTGCACTTCTCTGCACTGGTGGAAGAATGGAAGTCAATAGTCAGGGCCTCTCTGCAGGCTACCCTGGACACAGCAGACTTGGTAGCTAGATCCATGGTCTCAACTGTGGCCGTGTGCAGCTGTTCTTGGCTGCAGTCCTTAGACCTGCCGATGGAGGTCCAGCAGTTTCTCCAGGACCTTCCGTTTGACAGGACCTCACTCTTCTCAGAGCAGAAAGATGCAAAGCTCCATGGACTGAAGGACTCCAGAATAACCCTCAAGTCCCTGGACCTCTACACCCTAGTGCCTTTGAGGAAGCACTTCAGGTCTCAGCAGAGCACCCGTTTCTATGCTCCACCATCCCTCCATGACCTTCAGAAGAAAAAAAGCAGGGGTTTTACATGCAGGCAGCTGCCCCCATACACCTCAGCATCTGTACCTGCCCCAGCCCGATACCGGAGTGGGAGGGGGAGGCTCTAAAGAAAATGTTTGATGGTACACCCTAGGGAGGTGCAGGGTCAGCTGGTCCCTTTATACTGGTGCCATGAGCGTGCTGCGCCAGAGGGTGCTAAAGCCAACCCACTGCGTATCACTGAGGGAAAAATTTCCGGCAGCTGTGCTCAAGGCACACATACGCCTAACGTGGAATGGACATGTGCAACACATCTGAAGTATAACAGTTACAGAAACTTAGCTGTTTTTTTGTGACAAGTATTATAAAAAATAAATAAATCTATATTTGCTAAGTATATAAAATTAGCTCTTCTTGCCACATGGCTACAAAACTAGTGAGGTATATTAACTGCTTCAGCATGAGTACTTGACTAATGCTGTTCAGACATTTTTCCTGAGACAGGACTACTAAATGAGAGAGGAAGGGAAGGAATCACTAAGAGGAAATACTTTACAGTTGTGAATCCTCTCATCTCAATATCTTAAAATGCTTTCTAAATGCTAATATACCTATTAGGTAGGGGTAGTAGTAGTATATGTATTTTATAGTGGGGTCAACTAATGTGCAAAATCATTGTTTTTTTTCCCCTGCGGTGTCACAGAGAGTTGATGTCAGAACCAGGAATAAATCTTAGAAGCCCTGATATCCAGTACCATGCTTTAACAATGTGTCATGTATGACTAATTAATTTCCTGTCTTCAATGTTTGTTTGCAGTATCTAGCAGAAGCTGGCTGGACAGCCGAAGGGAGAGTAGTGGGAGTGACGCAGCCTCGCAGGGTTGCTGCTGTTTCAGTGAGTTCCTTTCTTTTTTGCTGTAAAAATTAACATTGTTGCAGCTTCAAGTTTAAATGATTCTTCTACTGATTCTCCTTAAGCAGAATGTTCAAAAGTTCTAAATTCAATAAAAATTGTACAGTGTCAGATTGGGCCTTACCATAGAAAATTTTTGCTAGTCCACATATTGGTTCAGGTTAATTTACTAGCAGTTTCCTTTGAATGGATGTATTGATTGTTTGTATCAGGTTATATAACTGAACATTAGTTTCCATTTGTCTGCATCACTAAACTCGTGGAGAGACAAGCTGGGTGAGATGATATATTTTATTGGATCAACTTCTGTTGCTCTTCTCTGTGCTTTTTCCAGTTCCACTAAATCCTTTTTGAGATAGGGTGACCAGAGCTGGCACAGTACTCCAGATGTGGACGTACCGTGGGTTTATATAGTGGCATTATGATATTTTCTGTCTTATTGTCTGTCCCTTTCCTAATGGTTCCTAACATTGTTAGCCTTTTTGATCCTTTAGTGACTTGTTTTTCTTGGATTCTTTCATTCTCTCTTGTATAAACTGGTTGCCTTCACTGCTAGTTTGGTAGCATTCTTTTTCTCTATACCACATGGAATTGTAGATACCTCAGTAATGTTCCCTTCTTGAGGTCCTCTTTTCTAATGACTATAAACCTAATTTTCACAACATCTCATAACATATGAGACATTTTGTTTTTGTTGCCCTTTTCTGTATCATTTCATTCAATATCCTTCCTGTAGCAATGTCCCCATTACTCAATATGGGCTCCTTCTGCCTTTAATAATGCTTCCATGATCATTTCTACTGAGTTGTGCTCTTTTCTTCTGCGGTGCCCTTTGTTCTTCTCTTAACTGCTGCCAGATGTTGCATTTATGTCCACTGCAGCATTCTCCCCTCAGCCATAATCCTTTTCTTCATCTGTGTTTTGTAGCTTCTGACCATTTTATACACAGACCTCTTTGCTATTCTATATCCTGTCCTAATTTCTTTACATTACATTGTATGTGCCACCTGTCAACCTGTACCTATGGCCTTTACATTACATTGTATGTGCCACCTGTCAACCTGTACCTATGGTAATACGCTGTCTTAGAAAAATAAATGCTTGGTGGATTCCTGTTGTATTTTCATACTGGATCAGATCATTTAATTATCTAGTCCAGCATCCTGCCTCCAGCAGTGACTTGAGTCTAGTGCTTCAAGAGAGATGCTCGCCTCCATCTTTTCTCTCTCAGCCTCCATCTAATATGCCTACCTGACTGTGTAATTCTGTACCTGACAGACACTGTATATTGTAAAAATTTATGTTAAATTATAGTCTATGTTCTCAATGGTACCTCTGCTTTTACCCCCTTTCCTTTTAAGGCTCAAAGGCTGAAATTGCTTGGTTATAGTTTAGCATATTGCCACAGTGGGGCCTCAAGCTGGGAACACCTTTGAAATTTCTCCTGACTGCCTGGCCATTTGAGGGGCTTGGGAGGCATGGTTGGTGTTATTTATTACTTTGACTGGTTGAAATGGATTTTTTTTAAGGAAAACTCTTCATCTGCTCTCCTCACTAGAGGATAGACATTGCCAGAGGGGAAGGAGGAAGTTTCAGAGCTATAAAGTGGAAATAATTTAGAAACTTTAGGACTTCTGTTTGAATTAGCTTTGCATTGTCAGCCCTGGTTATCTGCTTGAATGCTTAGTTTGAGAGAGGAAGGGAGCTGAGACGATCCCATCTGAAGTAACAGGTTCAGGAAGGAATTCATGGAAGAGAGAATAATAGAGTAAATGGGAGATTGAGAGAGATTCATTTTTATGTGCAGGGCAGAGACAAATGTACACATGTGAAGATTATTTTTAAAGCCTGTCAAAAGGATTTAAAGAGTGTAATTCAAATGACTGTTGAGAACAGTGTAAGTTTGACCAAATTAATGGGATTAAAATGCACATTGTTTAGTTTTTCATTACAAGTAGGTGTTGGACAGCAGATCTCTGGGTTCAGAAAACCAATAATATAGAATAGAATCTGATTAATCAAGATTTGCGCTATCATCCCTAGGCTGTTGGTTCAAAATGGCCCAAGTTGGTAGTGTCCCATAGTCATTACCGTCTGATAGTCATTAAGTGACACATGAGAAATATTTAGTCAGTTCACTTCCTGTATGTCACTATCACAAAATCTCCATCAAAACTAGTTGGTACACAGTCTCGGGAGAGAGGCCAACCACTGGAAAGACCATGAAGACAGAGCTACTCTTTTCCCTCACTAGTGGTCCTCCTAGTTGTGTCACATTGGCAAAACAGTAGTGGGTTAGCTTGAATTACTTCTTCCTGTTCTCTGTCTGTCCGGTGGATAGAAGATTCTATACTCAGATTTTTTTTTTTTTTTAAAGCAACATTGTTATCTTATAAGAAATCAGTCAGTACTGGGTCAGTTGAAGGACAGATGGGAATAATCAATTATTTAATTATAATACTAAACATATTTGCTTAGATCTCTCCTTCCATTTTGTGTCACTTATATTGTTGGCTTCTGATCCTGCAATTGATAGTGTGCAGCAGGCTGCCGTACACATATGGACCTGTGAGGACACTGCAATCTGCCTCCGTACTATCAGTTTTCAGACAGGAAGCATAGACTGCAAGTTCTCTTGGGTAGGGACTGTTTGTTTATAGGTATGTGTGCAATACGTAGCACAAATGTGCCTCAGTTCTAATTTAAAGATTTTATTTTAAAAGCGTTTATAAAATATAAGACCAATAGAAAGGCAATGACTAAAATTCCAGTGCAAGTGTTTTTAATTAAACATTCTTCTTCGAGTGATTGCTCATATCCATTCCAGTGGTGTGTGGCCGCCGCGTGCACGTTTGTGCGAGAAACTTTACCTAGCAACACCGGCGGGTCGTCTGGGCGCCCCCTGGAGTGGCGCGCTATGGCGCCGAATATATACCCCAGCAACCCGGCCACCCTTCAGTTCCTTCTTACCGCCCGTGTCGGTCGTTGGAACAGTGGCGTGCGGCTTAGTCGACCTCCACCTTCCCTAGCTACTCGTAGTTCTTCTTCCTCTAGTTGTTGTAAATTGTTCATATATATAGTTAGTTAGATTCACTTATAGTTCATAGTCATAAGTTGTTAGTTAGTAATTGTAGCAGGGTTCGGGAGTAGCCCCGTCCCCCACCCGGGGCCAGGCTCATGCCTGGCTCACGGCGTTTCAAGCAGTGCTTGGCCTGTCACAGGCCAATGCCAACAGGAGATCCCACGACTCCTGTTTGAAGTGCCCTCGGGAATCCACTTATTCTTCTAAGTGCTCAATTTGCAAGGCTTTTAAGCCTAGAACTAAGAAGAGCGGGACATTTAGGTTAAGGCAGCTCCTCTGGAGCGGCACTAACACTTTCGCCTTTGGCATGAGGTCGAGCCAGCCGGTGAGCAAGGGCCCCCTACAGCACCGGGCACCACCGGTACGCCTAAGGGACTCCCGACCGACCACAGACGGCCCCGAAGTCGACCCTGCGCCGCTCCCTCTCCGAGGTTGAAGACGGCGAAGGCTCAGACGGGTCTTGACAACGCCGCGTTGCAGCCAGAGACTGTGCCCTCGGTCGGACGCCCGGCACCAACACCTGCCGCGGCACGCCTAAACCGCACCGTCGACTCCAGCCCTGCGACGGCCGTCGAGTCCGGTGCCTGACAGCTCCCCGGCACCTGCCATGGTAAAGCTCACTTTGCCGTCTACTCCGAGACGTTCTCTGCGGCGAAAGACTTGATTGCCATGACTGGGTCGGCACCGCCCTACCCCGGCACCATCGGTGCGGGTATTCACCTTCCATGGGCAAGCCGGCCCTGACTAGACCGTCGTCTGTCAGTTACCGGTAATGGCACGCTCTCGGTCACGATCCCCAGACGCTCCAGTGCAGGACGTCGTTCCTAACTCTCGGCACGCTCCCGGTCCCGGCACTGATCCTCTCCACGGCCACCGGTCGAGCTCCCGCAGCGATCTCCCGGCACGGTCGACTCCCGGCATCGATCAGCCTCACGGCACCGATCGATATCTCGCGCCTCATCCGCTACTCCTGGTACCGCCCAGCTCCCGGCCCCGACCCGGCACCGTTCCTCCCGGAGCAGATCCGCCGTAGAGACTCGAGCATGGCCGAACTCCTGGCACTGGCCCGGTCGCAGGTCCCGGTCTCGCTCTTAGGTACCGCTCTGCGTACCGGCACCGCTCCCCATGGTCCCGGGGTGCGAGATCCGTTGGCACCGCAGCTCCAGAGTTTTCTGCTCCCCCATGGTCGTCCAGGCAGACGTCCGTATCCTCCCAGGCGGACAGCTGTTACGACCGGGACCCATGATACGGAGGTGCCCACGGGGGTCTTTCAGAACACACGTCCTCAGACATGGGCCTCAAACAGTGGTTCCTTTTGGACACCCTGGGTGTACCATAAAGCCACAGGGCGCTCCCCTAGTCCAGACCCGCTCTGCTGCCTCAGAACATCGGGCACCAGAGACCACCATTTTCCCACCCCCCGTGGCGGAGTCGGAAGAGCACGCAGCCCATCCTCCGGATTCCCCGGGACGCTGGAGCAGGAACCATCCCAGGAAGCAGGGCTATTCCAGGACCCTCTCATTCCCGGGTATCATCCTCCTCCCCTGGACGAGCTGTGGCGGGACCTCCTCTTCAGGGCCTCCAACGATAGACTCAGGGCGCATCAGGACCTCCTTCGCAGGGTGGCATCAATATCAACCTCCCAGTGGAGGAAGTCCTGGGAAGTTGAGGACCCTGTAGTGAGCATCCTGACCCGGATGCCCCACCCGAGTGTGTTGCCATTTATTAAAACTATCCAGGCCACTGCCGTACCTCTCTGGCAGTCTCCAGCCTCCATCCACCTATGGCAAAGGGAGTTGAGAGAAAGTACAATGGTACCCTTCTGGGGGTATGAGTATTTGTATGTACATCCTAATCCCCTCTTCATTGGTGGTCCAGTCGGTCAATGAGAGGGAGCGCCATGGCCAACAGGCATTCCGCCCCAAAGTCCAAGGAGGCTAGGCGGATGGACCCTACTAGGCCGTAAAGTATACTCAGCAGGGGCCCTCCAGCTCCGAGTGGCCAACCAGCAGGCTCTACTGACCCGGTGTAACTATAATACCTGGCAGAGGTGGGTAGATTCACCGAACTGCTACACCGGACTCACGCCAGGAATTTGCCACGTTCCTGGGAGGAAGGCAAAAAAATAGCCAGGACTCTCTCTCCAGGCCTCCCTGGACGCGGCTGACTCGGCGGCCAGGCCTTGCCCAGCAGTCACCATGTATCTCCTGGCTCCAGGTTTCTAACCTGCCTCCCGAGTTCAGTACACTATCCAGGACTTACCCTTGGGCAAGGGTTTGTTCTCGGTAAGACATGATCCCAGGTTGCAGAGCTTGAAGACATATAGGGTCATCATGTGATCGTTGGGCATGCATACCCAGTGACCCAACGTAGACCTTTCAGACCCCAACCTCGCGCCCGTACTTTTCCGCCTAGGAACAGACAGGACGTCAGTAGGAGCGGCGGCGGAGCGGCCGTAGGCGCCGGCCCCCAAGGGGGCCAGAAACAGGGCCTCAAAGGCACCACCAGGGCTAAGGCCAACTTTGAAGGTGCGCCCGGGACGGCGTACCGTCTCAAAGCAGGATCCTTTCCCTCCTTTTCCAACCGTCTTTCCTACTTCCTCCCGGCGTTGGTCCCAACTGACTTCGGACCTTTGGGTTCTGTGCACGGTGAAGCAAGGTTACCACCTCCATTTGCTTCACCCGCGCCCCTCCCGCCCCCTCATCCCGGTCCCTCTTCAGGGACCCCTCTCACGAGCAAGTCCTCTTACAAGAGGTGCAGTCTCTCCTCACGCAGGAGCCATAGAGGAGGTACTGCTAGAAGAGAGAGGGAAGGGTTTTACTCCCGCTATTTTCTTGATTCCCAAGTCCAAGGAGGCTTAGACCTCTTAGACTGCCGAGGGCTCACAAAGGATGCTCAAGTTGAAATCGATGGTCTCCCTGGGAATGAGTATCCCGTCCTTGGATTCTGGGACTGTACGCCGCCCTCGACTATGAAGGACGCATACTTCATAATTGCCATCTTTC
>NC_133782.1:22753367-22828055 GCF_003597395.2 Chelonoidis abingdonii | reverse complement strand
TAGGTGGGCCGCCACACTACCCCATCTGGACAGTGGATTCCGAGGAGGGGGGTCAAATCTCAGCCATGGCTGAGGATTCTGTGGATGGGGAAAGGTGAGGAGGAGCAGGAGGACGAGCTGCAGAGAGCACCACACTCTGTTCTCCAACAGCCAGGAGCTTTTTCCAGCCTGACTAATACCCTCCCAAGGCAGTTCCCAGACCATGGAAGCCATGGAAACGACATATGGTAGTATACCTTTAATACCAAAACATGGTTTAAAGCAAGCGTTTTTTAAATAATTAATTTTGCCTGAGGAACTTGGAGCATTCACCAACCAGTACAGCTACTTGGAAAGGTCTGTTAACGTTCTGGGGATGGAGCAGAAATTCCTCCAGGGAACATCTCCATGAAGCTCTTCCTGTAGGTACTCTAAAAGCCTTTGCAGAAGGTTTCTGGGCAGTGCAATCTATTTCCATCCTTCCATGTAGGACACTTGACCACTCCATGCTAGTAGCAAATAGCCTGGATCATTGCATACAAGCCTGGCAGCGTACGATCCCAGTGTTTGCCTAGCATTCAAGCACATCCATCTTTATCTCACTGTGTTATCTCAGGAAGTGATACTGTTCACCGTAACCTGGTTGAAATACAGGAATTTAATTATGGGGACAGAGGTGGCTGTTCCTACTTACGCTGTTGCCTGTAGCTTGAAAAGAAATCCTTTCCCTGTAGTTAGCCAAACAGGGTGACGGAGGGGAGGCATGTGTGCTGAGCTTTTTGCGTTTGGCTAGGCAGGGATCTTCCCTTGATACCAGCCACACGTCATGGTATTAATTCCCCACTCTGAACCTTAGCAATCCAAAGATGGGTACCAGCATGAATTCCTTAGCTCGATTACCAGCTTAGTACTTGTTAGCACTGCCACCAACCAGGAATTCCAGTGGCCTGGTACACTCTAGTCCCCCAAAACTTTGCAGGGAACCCAAGACTTCAGTCCTCTGATCTTAACACAAGGAAGTAAACCTTTCCCCCACGTTGCCTCTCCCAGACTTCCCCTCCCTGGGTTTACCCTGGAGACTTACTGTGATTCAATCCTTGAATCACAAAAACAGAGAGGAAAATTTACCTCTCCTTCTTCTCTTTCCCCCTTCCCAGACTCTTCCTGAGAGAAAAGTAATCCTAACACAGACAGAAATTAAACCTCTTCTCTCCCCTTCCCTTCCTTTCTCCCACATTCCCTGGTGAATCCAGACCCCGTCCCTGGGGTCTCACACAGAATAAAAAAAAACAAACAATCAGGTTCTTAAACAAGAAAGCTTTAATAAAGAGAAAAACGTAAAAAATTATTCTTTGTAAATTTTAAAATGATAGTACAGGGTCTTCAGTGCGACATGGGAATACCTCCCAGCATAAATATACAAGGTACAAATTAAAATCCTTTCCAGCAAAATTACAAATTGAAATCCTTCAGCCAATGCACAATTAAACTCTTCCAGCCACATTGCAACATTTGCAAATAAGAAACAAACATAAGCTAACTTGCCTTATCTTACCTAGTAGTCCACTATTCTGAACTTATAAGACCTTTGTCGGGAGATTGGAGAGAACCTGGTGCACGTCTGGTCGCTCTCAGAACCCAAGAGAGAACCACACCAAAAACTAAACAGCACACACCAAAAACTTCCCTCCCTCAAGATTGAAGTATCCTGTCTCCTGATTGGTTCTCTGATCAGGTGACAGCCAGGGCTTACTGAACTTTGTTAACCATTTACAGTCAAAGAAGATATAAAGTACTTCTGTTCTATTAACTCCTACTATCGTTTAGGACACACGAGCGCCAGGGGGGTAAAGCGATCATCCCAGAGAATTGGAGGGGGAGAGGGTGTACTTTGGTTTCTTGCAGAAGAGCTTCCCTGATACCAGCCACGCGGTGGGGGGATGATTAAAGCAATTCATCCAGAGAATGGATGGGGGGTGGCGAGGAGTTAGTTTGGGTTTCTGCGCTGCATGTAAAGGAAAACCGCAGGCACTCAAAGGGCTTCGACTTGGTATGTGGGAAATGGGAGGTGTTGCTGCTTTTTTATGAAGGCTGCAGAAGCCGAAAGACAATGGCTTACCCACCGGTCACATGCAAGCCGAATTCTGTTGCCCGGACCCTGCGTCTTGTGAGATCTCTAACACCAAAGCTGCAGGCACTCAACATTAAGATGCAAAATGCGATTTGTACTGGAAATCACATGGCTATGTAATGTGAAATAGTATTTGTTCACCATGAAAGAGTATACTCTTCTGTAAATGTATCTTTTTAAATACTTCTCTCTCTCCTTTTCCTCCCTTCCGCAAGCTGCAAAATTTTTTCAAGCCTCCCTTCTCCATCCTGAAGCGCTCTCAGATAAGTGGCGAAAAAAACAGGACACAGATGAAATGTCTCAGAAATCATGGTATCGACCCGCAATGGAAAGGCTCATCTGAATGAGTGGAAGGTCAACCCCCTATCCCAGTACAGGAAACCTGCTATGAACGTGGGGATGAGGGCGAATGTGAAGAGAGGAGAGATGTCAAGATGAAAGTGGCAGGATGCAATGCTGGGGCTGCTGCGTGATCAAACTGGACATGCTCTGGCGTAGCTTGCAGGAACAGCAGCAGGATCATAGAGTTGCAGCTGCAGTCCCTGTTTAACCGCCCTCCCACCTCCCCAAGTTCCATAGCCTCCTTCAACCCAGACATGTAAGAATGCGGGGGGGGTGGGGGTGGGGAGGAAGGCTCTTTTGCACCCACCCACTCCACCCAGTGGAAGCCCAAAACCAAAACCGCTGTCATATTCTTAGGAACTTCTGAAGCGGACTTCCTTCCCTTCCTATTCCTCCTCCCAACCCCACCCAGCTACCGGCCAGTTTCCTCCTCTTTTATAATCAATTAATAAATGAATTAACATTGATTTTTAAATACAGGAATTTATTTCCTTTGAGCCAACGCTGTATGATGAAGGGGAGTGGTGCTTACACCTGGAATAGATCTCAAGGGGGGTAGGCGTTTCATCAAGGGGATAAACAGAGATCACAACCGTAGCCTTGGCCGTACATGAAATTTTTCAAAGCTTCTCTGAATGGCAGCGCCCTCCAGTGTGTGCTCTTCTATCGCCCTGTGTCTCTGGCTGCTAAGTACATCAGCAGCCAGGCGATTGCCTCCAGCCTTCTCACCCAGCATAATTTCCCCTTTACTCTACAAAGAATGTGGAGCAACAGCAAAGCAGCAATAACAATGGATATATTGTTTATCCGAGGTCTCAGCGACTCAGTAACGTGCACCATCGTCCCTTTAAATGTCCAAATGAACATTCTACCACCCCTCTGCAGTTGCTCAGTGCCTTGTAGACTTGAACAGCTCCTGACTACTGGTTCCAGCGGGCCTGTGTACAGCTTCATAAGCCATGCATTAAGGGGCAGGCTGGATCCCCAGATAACTATAGGATTGCAATCCCCAACTGTCAACCGCACTGCCACAGCCACCCTCTCGCTCGCCTGCAGTTTTTCAGTCCTGGTCAGCAATTAAACTGCATGATAATGCGCAAGGTGTTTACAAATGTTCCTGACGTGCTGTCTTGAGTTGGCGCGGCTCCTTGGTTTGCCATGTAGTCATCCGCACGTTTACCCAAGAGAAAAAAAAGGCACGAACGATGTCTGCCGTTGCTTTCACAGAGGCAGGTGAGGCTGTTACAAAAACCACCAGCGACAATGTTTTTTGCCCCATAGGATTGGAATCTCAACCTAAGAATTCAAAGGGCAGGGTGAGACTGCCGGGAATATGGATGAAGCTACCCACAGTGCAATGCTCCGGAAGTCGATGCTAACCTCGGTACATGGACTCCACTGCCTGAATTAATGTGCTAGTGTGTATGCATGACTCGACTTTATACAAGCGGTTGCCAAAATCAATTCTGTAAATTTTCAGAATAATCCCATTGTGTAGACATACCCTTAGGGCTATCTCATGTCCGCACCACAGTGCACAAGCTGTGCCACTTTTAGCGAAGACACTTACTAACCCAACAGGAAAGCATCTCCGCATTGGTATATCCACCTTCCTGGAGGCAGAAGCTGTGTCAGTGGGAAAGCTCTCCTGTTGACATAGCTCTGTCTACATTGAGGAGGAGGAGAGGCTACTTCAGTATAACTTGTCACTTCAAGGGTGTGATTTTTCAGACCCCTTATGCGAGTACAGTTATGCCAATATAGTTGGTAGTAAAGTGGACCTGGCTTTTACTGTTGTTACTCTAGGGTGACCAGACAGCAACTGTGAAAAATCAGGACAGGGGATGGGGGCGTAACAGGAGCCTTCTACAAGGAAGAGACCCAAAAATTGGGACTGTCCCTATAAAAATTCGAGACTCTGGTTCACCTAGCTGTCTCCCTCCAGTTCAATTTCCCAGCCCACCACATGGGTTATCATTTTTGTGTTTTTCCTTTTTAATTTAGTTTGCGAGTTCCTTATTTATTACCTGTAAGTTACCACTGCATTAGTACATAGAGCTTCCCTTACCACTGCCTCTTACCAAATTCATCATGAATAAAGTCAAATGGATTATTAGCATGGATTAGTAGTTGTACAAATATTGTACTGTTACTGTGGTCTATTTCAAGATGTGCCCTGATGATTCTGCATATTAAAGAAAAGAATTCCAAGTTCCATGCTTCAGATTGACACACAGCAGAAGAACTGAAACTAGTGACTCACTATTCATGACTTGCTGTGAATTATCATTAAAGGCGGGGGGGGTTCAGTAGCTTTGCTGGCGTTGAGCACTGGAGCAGTTTGCATTTCTGAAGCTTTGTTGAGGATTTTGCAGACTTTTTTGAGCTTTCACTGAAGAGCAAGGGTCAACGGACAGTAAAACTCCGAGAAGCTGGAAAAGGTGATTGTCTGAGCTCATCCTTAATTTATCCTCTTCAATGTTTATGTCCATTTTATTCTTAAGTAAAATATTGTAGTAGGAAAAATAATCTAGCAGGTTTGTTTGTGCCTGGTGAATCCAATCTCGTTCACATAAAACCGCACAGTGTTCAGGCAAAATACATATATAAAGTCCAGAGCAGTTGAAGATGTTGAATTCTGCTTCTCTGCCACCCTTATGGCCAGGGAATAACAGCTGTAGCTCTCTGTGCCTCTGGCATTGAGTACTTGGCTACCTTTGGATCCATGTTGAATTCTACAGTCTCTCCCTGGCCCACCTCTTACCCTGCTCCCATTATGGCTTACCAGTGCCAATGGATGGATCCTTTCCATGAGCTGAGGAAGTATGCACGCCATAGGCTGGTCTTGCCTTATGGGTTAGGTTGAATTAGCTGCGTTCGGTCGATTTAAAAATTAATGCATCCACACAGCAACCCGTTCTGTCAACCTAAAGGGCTTTTAAAATCAAACTTCTGTACTCCTCCCCAAAGGAGGAGTAGCGCTAAATTCGATTGCTGATCGAATTCGGAGTAGTGCGTGTGGAGGAAATCGACGTTATTGGCCTCCGGCTCCCAGAGTGCTGCAGTGACCGCTCTGGACAGCATCTGAACTTCGATGCACAGCCCGGATACGAGGAAAAGCCTGCGAAACTTTTGAATTACATTTCCTGTTTGGCCAGCGTGGCGACTCTGAGCAGCACGGGTGACATGCAGTCCCGCCCCAGAATCCATTAGAGTGAGAATGTTATCCGCGCCCCCGTATCATCTCCATTCCCTGAGGTTATCCACAGATAGAGGCAAAAAAATGCAGACACACACACAGCCCAACAACCAGCATCTAGGCAAGTGGTCTTCCTAAGCTTCAGGGATGGATAAGCCTTAGCCACTGCTAGAGGTCCAAAAGGAAGGCTTGAATGTGCAAGTCCAGTCGACTGCTCTAGCAATTAGGGTTGGTACACAGGGAGCTGTAGCATGAGGCCTTGTCTAAGGCCAGGTCTACACTGCGACTTTAAATCGGTTTAATGCCGATATTACCGATTATAACGCTTATCCTTCACACACGTCGTCATTAATATCGAGTTAACCGCCTCCTTAAATCGATTTCGGAATCCTGCAGAACTCTCCCAAACGAGAGGAGTACGCTAAATTCGATAGTGATAACTCGGATTAGGGTTCGTGTGGACGGAATCGACGTTATTGGCCTCCGGGCGCATCCCAGAGTGCTGCAGTGACCGCTCTGGACAGCAATCTGAACTCGGATGCAGCGGGCAGGTAAACAGGAAAGCGTTGCGAACTTTGAATTACATTTCCTGCTTGTCCAGCGTGGGCTCTGATCAGCACGGCTGCGATGCAGTTCTCAAATCCAAAAAGAGCTCCAGCATGGACCGTACGGGGTACTAGGTCTGATCGCTGTATGGGAGACAAATCTGTTGTATCCAGCTCCGTTACAGAACACGTGCCAAAGCATTTGAATAAAAAACTGCAGGATACACCAGCGCTGCGTGACAAGCGTAACGGGAAATGGATGCTCATGAAGGGAGGGGGGGGTACTGAGGACTCCAGCTATCCACAGTCCACAGCAGTCTCTGAAAATTATTGCATTATTGGCAGAGCTCCCAATGTCTGTAGGGTCAAACACAGTGTCTGGCGTGGTTCAGGGAACAGCTCCTCAGTTTCTTTCCCCCCCCACAACGTGAAAAAAAGGGTAAGAAATCATTCCTTGACTACTTTCTATGTCACCCTATGTGTACTGAATGCTGCTGGTAGACGGGACGCTACAGCACTGAAGAGCAGTATCCGCTCCTCTCCATCTCCTCCTCTCGGTGGTAACGGTGCTGCAGGACTGCCCACCATCCAGGAGAATCGCCCAATTTCTCAACATTGAGGGCAACATTGCTACCGTTAGCAGTAGATAGGACACAGAACGGCTAATAACAAGCTTAATCATTGAAAGTGGGGCTGAAAATTTTTGCAGTCCCATTTGGGATTGACTCGCTTGGCAATGAGTCAATTCCTCCCTTATGGTGCTCTAATAGAGTCCATTCTGCCTGGACTGTCATAGCCCCGGGAGGCTGCCTCCAAGTGCCTCCCCCCCGACATCATTTTCTCTCACTAACAAGTCTCTGTTCTTATTCTGGTATTCCTTAATACTTCATGACACAACGGGGGAGGGGCACTGACCGACGTAGCCCAGGAAGGTTGAGGAGGAGGAAGCAACGGGTGCGCCTTCTTGCAGGGGCAACCCCTGTGAAGACTGACACGGAGCACCTGTGCTCTCTGATACACTGGATCTCTGTACACTTGCCTATTATTCTAGGCAGGACAGTGCACACTGACCGCTCTGGTCCGCAATCCGAACTCGGTATGAGTGCCGGTAAACGGGGAAATCCGAGAGCTTTACAGTGACATTTCCTGCTTTCACGTGTCCAGCTCTGATCACCACGGGTGGCGATGCAGTTCAAATGCAAAAGTATCTCCTGCATTGAACCTTACGGGAGATAGCAGATGTATCGCTGTATGGTGAGACAAATCTCTTTTATCAGAGCTCCGTTAAAGAACAGGAAATGCCAAAGCCTTTGAAAAAATAACTACAGGATCACCAGCGGGTGCGTGACAACAGTAACGCGGAACCAGACACTCAAACGGATGGTCATGGAGGGAGGGGGGGGTATGAGGACTACAGCTACCAGTCTCACAGCCGGGTCTCTGAAAACTATTTGCCTTTTTGGGCTGCGCGCCCTATGTCTGCAGCGTAATACACGGTGTCTTGCGTGGTTCACGGAACAGCTCGTCAGTTTTCCCCCCTCCAACACGGTAAAAAAAAGTGAAATAAATAATTCCTTGAGTACTGTAAATGTCACCCTCTGTGTACTAATGCTGCTGGCAGACGCGATGCTGCTGAGCGGAAAAGCAGTATCGCTCCTCTGCCCCTCCCCAGGGGTAGACAGCGCCCGTGAGTGCTCTCTGGTCTGCAGTGTTGCCGGGGGCTCCGGGGTGAAAATGGGATGGACTCCCTTTTGCTGACAGTGGATGGTACAGAACGCCTGTAACTGTCTTCATCTTATCACCTGGGGGCTAGCTTCATCAGACCCTTCCTCTCTTGCGTAAAGAAAAGATTCTGAACTGCATGGCCTGTCATAGCCCATGGTGGCTCCTCCCCCTCATTTGATCTCAGTAACTACTCTGTGATTCTTATTCATGCATTCTTCATAATATCATGCACAATGGTGGGGGGGGGCACTGCTGTGGTAGCCCAGGTAGGTGGGAGCAATGGTTGCTGTACTGCAGCGGCTCCCTCTGTTGAATACTGATGCGGAGCAGCTGCGCTGTGCACACTGATTTTAATACACTGTATCCTATTCTTGTCTGGACTGACTCTATTTTTATTAACCATAAAGGGCAGGATTGGACTCAGTCCCAATGAGTTATCCCCATTTTCCTTCAAAATTTACACAGGGTATTATCCGTTCTGTCCCATTTACTGGTGAGTGTAACAAAAGAGGCGAGATGGTAACAGTTTGTGCTGTCTACAGTAGTACGTACGATCTACCACAGGAGGGGGTGAGGAGCGATTTTCAAGTAGCAATAATCACCCTCAGATGCACTTCATTGGTTATGATACTGCACTGGATGGTAGCCTTGGACCATGGACATAAGCAATCGATTTTTTGATCGCACTGTGGACGCGCAAAACTGATTTTATAACATCGGTTTTGTAACATCGGTTTAAACTACTTCGAAATAATCGTGCAGTGTAGACGTACCCTTAGATTGCTTTACTGAATGGTTTTGAACGTAGGAGGGAAAACCTGATCACTTACAAACAGGAAAGAAACCTTTAAACAATATTGCAATTCCTTATGGAATCAGTGGTTTAAGGCAACTTGCCAGAAATGGTCTATACACAAACCCTATTGTCAGACTCTGGGATTGAGGCGTCTATTGTCTGACCATTGCTTTGAAAGTAGATCTCTTGTTCACACATTTTGCAAATTAACTTACTGTGGAACCTCTGGTTTTGTGTAGGGGGACTGAGAATTACCTTTGAGATAACTATAGAAGTGCAAAGTGGTGGCATGTTCTGTAGAAGTGCCACCATCAGGGATGATAAGGAAGTCAGTGGGGACAATGAGGAAGGTATGGCTTGCAGAGACTACATATCCCAGTGTGCAATTCCCCATCTCGGTTAGAGTGGCCTTCTCCATAGGCTGTTTACACCAAGTCCACTGTTAAATCATCAGCACCCAAGAAGGAGGGATAGCCCTTACACCTTTGAGCACAAAAGTATTTCAGGCTTTGAGCAAGTTGCCAATGAGGCACTCCATAGGGCAAATTTTGGGCAACCCTGTTGTTCAGAACATAATTTGAACCAAAATGCATTATTGGCTCTTACGGCAAAAATGCTAGTGCTTTTGCCATCAGTTATTTCTGGTAATACCTCTAATTACAATGAGCCAAATTTACCCCTGGTGACTCACAGTATATCAGGCCTGCTGTCTGAGATGAAAGCTTTCAAACAGATTTTGCCTTTTATCTTGAAACCAGTCCGTTCTTTCTTCATGCCTGCAATGTTTTTCCATTCACACTTGCTTCTTGCTCTACAGAATGGCAGTCACAGCAGTGAAATAGTTTCCTCCGATTCTCTGAATTTCACACATTTACAATTTGTCTTGTGAATTTTGTTAGCTAATTTCATTTTTCTGCCAAATGTCCATTTAAAATATATATATAATATAAACTGTAAATAACACCAGTCACTTAGCGTGAATGTTGAAAGCGGAGGTGCATTGCCAGTGGAGATGTCAGGGATGGCTAATACCTAGGATAGTTCATGTAATTCTGAATACTTGGGGCCAGACTTACATTTTTGCCTTGCTGTGGTGACCACAGTGACATGGCCTTGGGCACTTCTCATGGAGATAATGACTAGCAGTTATAAACCTTTAAAAATCTTGTGGGCACCAGCTTTTCGTCTATTTTCCTTGTAATTTATTTATCCAGGAAAGTTCAGCTCAGTTCACATGCACCATCTGGAAGTCTGTGTGGTCCAGATTTTTGCCCAAGAGTTCCATTTGGGCAGACTGAAACTCAAGAAGGTGAAAGTGACTTGCCTGAGGTCAGGGTGTGGGTGACACAGCTAGGTTAGAACCCTTGTGTTGCCCAGCCCTGGGCTATGTAACCATGGCCTGTTCTCAGCATAAAGTGCCTTCTTCCAGGAAATGGTTTTTCTGAAGTTTTTAAAGTAAAGGAATATATCAGAGTTCTAAAACTATTTAACCAATATACAGGGGTGGGGAGATAGCCTTGGTTGTCTGGAGCTATGTTTTTGACTTCCAGGCTTCACATGGGCCAGGCATTTGTTTCTACTGAGGGCACCAAAATCTACTGGAAACAGTCTCAGTGCAATATGACAGAACCTTGAGTTTTTAATGTTCTGATCTTGTCCTGAATTCTCCCCTGACTAGGCCCTTGAGAGAAGGGGAAAGCGAGTACATGCAACGGGAATTGGCTGTATTCCTTTGTACACTGTGATCAAAGTACTGCCCATGTTGATGCATGCAGGGGAGGCTCTAGCTTTTTTGCCGCCCCAGGCATGGCAGGCAGGCTGCCTTCGGCAGCACACCTGTGGGAGGTCCCTGGTCCCGCAGATTCAGCAGCTTGCCTGCAGGAGGTCCACTGATCTCGCAGCTTCGGCATACCCGCCACCGAATTGCCACTGAATCTGCGGGATCTGGAGACCTCCCATAGGCCAGCCGCTGAAGGCTGCCTGACTGCCGCCCTCGCAGGGACCGGTAGGGCGCCCCCCATGGCTTGCCGCCCCAGGCATGCACTTGGAGCCCTGGTGCCTGGAGCCGTCGCTGGATGCATGGCTTGCTGGTCAGCATGAGTGTGTAGTTCACAGTTTATTTGGGAGGCCAGGGCTCTACTTAGCTGTATATTCAAAGCACGTCTAAGTTTTCAAGTGAAACGGGTATATAAAATGGGTTGCATATCTCTGTTCCCCTGCCTTTCAGCAACACTTTGGACATCTGTGGAACACTGAAAGAAGTAAAAGGCACAACATGAGTTTGTTAGTGCTCAGGAAAGAAAGCTCTTCCTTCCTAGTTTTTAAAGGTGCAGTCACTGCTGATTTCTTCCGCCACATAAGGGGTCAAAGGAGTACATCTGCCAGCCAATGAGGCATGGAAGAATGCCGTAGGAACAGGTGTTCCTGCAGCATGTATAGATCTACCCCCCCTTTTTTTTACATGCAAATAGAATAAAGAATGGACTGTGACACCATCACCAACCTGCAGACAATTTTTCACCCTTCTCAAAACTGAGCTTATCACTTTAAAGACTCACCTACACAAATTACCCTGAGTGAGTATTCCATGCATTGAAAGTAGAGCTATATGCTGTGGTGACAGAGAGCCATGGAGCTACTTCTGCACAGTTATCGGATAAAGATCCATCACCAGCTGACTGATATGTGACCCACAGGTACCACATATGTTACCTAATGACCAGTCACTTAATTATAGACTAGGTGACATGTTTATAAGGGTGAACTTTGGAGTGCTATTAGAGGATGGACAGATGAACTATACCAGAGCCCTCCGGGTAGATTTCACCCAGCTTCTTCTGCCTCTGTGGACCCATTACACAGTAATTAGGGTGATTTTTAAGTAGGATGCAAGGAGTTAAATGACTAACCTTATTATTGCTTCATTTATCACTGTGGTAAGTGCTGCTTTGGGGGAGGTGAATTGGGAGAAAGAAAGTGAGAGATAAAGAAAGGAAAGATTAGCTGCAGTGAAAAGTCTCTTCTCGCATATAGGCCATATGAGGAGAGTGAGCACTTACTGAATGGTGTAGGCTTCACAGATGCTGAGACTGGATGAAGCCTGAGCAAGTTAACTCTTTGTTCTCGCTATTGAAATGTCAGTGACATGGTGACTGTAGCCTGACAGTGTTATGTGGCAATTGGGTTCTCACATGAATAATCTGCACAGGACTTTGTAGAGCTTCGTGCAGATTTCACAAACTTATTTATCAAGCACTTTAAAAATATCTCATGAAATTAATCAAATACAATATTTATTTTTGGGGGCCATTTGACCAGCTCTTGTGGGAGAGGGATGGATTTATGGTTAAGGCAGTGGATTGGAGCGGAGGGTGGGGGTGGGGTCAACCGGCCACGACTCAGTCCCCAGCTCTGTGTCACATTTTCTGTGTGATCATGGGCAAGTCACTTAGCTTCTCTGTGCCTGACTTCCCCTTCTGACAAGGGGTGTTGTGATTATAAATTCAGTGATGTTATAGTCGGTGCTGTGGTACAAAACTGATGGGAGCTATTTAAGTACATAGAATAACAGGAATGTGGAGTTTGCCATATTGTGCCTCACCCTAGACCCTGAGCTCCATCACTCTGCCTGTGGCAGTGGGCGGTACCTACTCCTTTAAAGGAAAGTGGGCCCCTTCCCATTATGTGTATGAAGGAAGAATTAATTGTATGTCCTGGAAGCATGACCCCTTACCTTAATTAGCAATTTATTAGTGGTAATAAAATTATCCCGCCCTCCTTAAAATCCAGCCAGAACATTTGACTCAGCATCAAAGCTATTTGACTTGATCCATTATCACGTTCCTCTTTTCTTGAGCACAGCATAGTTACTTTTAAGGGGTCAAATTGTGCCCTCATCCCCATCCCTGGGCACAGAAGGCCCAATCAGCATCAGAACAGTGTTTGTTCCTGTGTGGCACTGGGCTACTGGAAGCAAGTGGGGGGAGCCTTGACAGCAGGCTTTCCCTCGCTCCGTGGTATGGGACTGGTTGTGTGTGGTGCAAGAGTGGTGGGAGTGTGAGTGGAAGTCAGCTTTTCAGATGCACCAACATCACTACCAAGGCAAGGGAGGGCTACAGCCACTGCAGTGCCACTGACTTACCATGGTGTGGGAGGAAAGATTCCATCCTCTGACCCCTGCAGAACCCTACCCCTCTCCACACTGTACCCAAGCCCACTTACTCAATCTTGGTCCAGGGACCAGGATTTTGCCCTATGTACCACCAACCATAATTCATGATCTATAACAGCGTTAATTCCTTTCCAACCCTTCCCTTGTCTAGTTAATAGCTTTTCTTGTGCATATTCAAGAAAAAATCAAATATTCTCCATTACTGCCAATGACTTATTTGTCTGGGGTGACTGTGGAAACATTTACCTTTCTGCACAGCTTTATTAGTTTGGCATTTTTTACATTTTAAAGTCACTTTCATCTTTCTAATTAGTTACATGCAGATTTTGATAGTTCTGGGTGTGACTCTTTCATTAGTCATGGTTTACCATGCAATTACCCTGAAAATGAACAATACTTATGTGAGGTTTGTAACATGGAGTCATGTGAACGAGTCATTGCACTGAACTCTGCAGCTATTTATTTGCCAAACATCTAGGCATGTAACTGGGGGTTTTCACTGATGTGCTCAATAGGTTTTATTAATTTCCATAGACAGCAACCTGCTATTTTCAGGTAGCAGTAATAAGGGGAAAGGAGGAATTGTGGGAGGGGCCTAGTTTGCGCTCCAGGAGAAAATAATCATTTTGTCTACACTCGAAAGTTAATTTGGATGAAAGTAGAGTGTGAATTTAAAGAATAACAGCTATTCCAGAATATCTCCGTGTGTGAACACACTGATTCCAGGAAAAAGTGTTTTGTTTTCTGGTTAGCACAATCCATTTCCAAAGTAGATTAAGCTAAAAAAGGCACTACTCTTCTGAAATAAGAGTATATACATGTGGAATTATTCCAGAATAGCTAATCTAGAATACCTCCATGAGCAGACAAGCCCTCATACCCTGGGCAAGACTTGCAAGCAAGCTGTAAAATTACTTGCCTACTGTTACTTGCATGATTGCTGTAATTGCATAAACACATTGGATAACTGCAGGTACAAATGGACCTCTCTGATAATTTTCAGGTACCCAGTTTGCATATTTGGTTATTCCAACTGTGTCCACGAATAGATGCAAAACGACACATGCTATTACATACACCTAATTGGTTTGAAAATCTGTGCCCTTTGGTACAGTGGCAAAACTGGTGAGGCAAGTGAAACATTGGGCCCCAGTGTGTGAAGTGCTAAATGTCTCACAAGATCCACTGAGTAGCCTTCACTTCCATTGATTTCACTGGGAACTCTTAATATTCAGAAGAGTCTCTCAACACACTGCAGAATCAGCCTCCTTGGGAGGAAAGGAGAGAAGAGAATTGACACGAAACCAGTGGAGCTTGGCAGCAATTTTTTTCTACTGCCACGGCATTTACTGTGAACGCTTAAAGGTGTTAGAACCTTTTGGAAGTTCTCTTTGCCCTTCCCTGGTCTGAAATTTTTCTTTATGAAAATCTTGATGGAAAAGTTAAATGTTAACAAAATGTTTTCAGAAATTTCCCCTCCCTCTGAAAAAACATTCTAAAATACCCAGCTGAGGCATTGAAGAAGCAAAACAGAGAGAGCTAAATTAGTTTTGTGTTCACTTCAAGATCAAAATGTGTGCACAGGTCTTACTCCTTTTAATGTACGGTTCTTAGGCGTGGTATATTTTTCTTAAAATTGTGGCTTTTCCATTTTTTCTAAGAGTGAAAAAAATACAGCTGCTCAAAATAATCATGGGCTGTTAACATAATGTGTTATTTTTTTTAAAAAAAATTTGCATCCCTTCTTCCTTGAGGTATTTCACGGAAGCTTTGACCATGTTTTCCCTTGATTGACGATTTCATAGTTTGAATTCTTCCCAGATTTATATGGTCAGCAGTGGTTTCCTTAAATGGTGGAAAAAAATTGCAACAAAGGGAATCATTTTAAAGATGCAAGAACCCAGATTAATGGGATCCCTGGGTAATTGAGTATGTGGCCATCTTTGGTGAAATTTCAGTTAATGTATTAAATAAATCTGATGGGAACAGTTAAGGGGGAGTGAAACATTTTTTCCTTTTCATTGTTTTCCTTTCTTTTTCATGCACTAGTAATTGGGCATTGGTACTGTGGATCCTTAAATACAAGTCATGCTATTATCTGCCTTACTCCAAACAAATTAGAGAGAGAAGGTGAGTGAGGTAATACCTTTTCTTGGACCAACTTCTGTTGGTGAGAGAAACAAGCTTTTGAACTTACACAGAGCTATCCTTCAGATCTGGGAAACATACTCCGAAGAGTGTCACAGCTAAATACGAGGTGGAATAGATTTCTTAGTCCAAATAAGTTAATCGTAGAGATGTGCAAGTTGTGCTTAGGTTCACAGGGGTCTGTTTGAACTTTTTCTTTAGTTTCACGTCATAACAGTTTCCCCGTGTTTCTTTTTGGTTTCCATGAAGCCAAAATTTTAAATGAAAACCGAACCAAGCTTATAAACCTTATTTTTTAAGCAAAACCATAAGTCAGACATGGTTTGTTTCAAAACAATGGGTTGGGTTCATGAGCACTAGTAAACTGGGCATTGACCTTCCAATGAGTTCTGAGTTCCTAGGGAACAATGAAACAAAGGTTGCTTGGTTCTTAGTTTCATTGCAGACATTTCACAGTGCTATAGGTAAACCCTTTGACAGCACATGTCAACATCAGGGCTGGTGCAACCATTTAGGTGACCTAGGCGGTTGCTGAGGCTGCTAGGATTTGGGGGGCGCCATTTTCTTCGGCAGCGACTGTGGCGGCCGGATCTTTGGCCACCCTGGTGGCCACCGGCATTTAGGCGGAGGGAGCTGAGGCAGGGGACAGCGGGGAGGGCTGCCTGCAGCAAGTAAGGGGGCGGAGTGCAGCACGCAGGGAAACTCCCCGCTCCAGCTCACCCCTCCTCCGCCTCCTCCCCGAGCATGCCGTGGCCACTTCACTTCTCCCGCCTCCAAGGCTTGTGGCGCCTAAGCTGATTGGCGTTGCAAGCCTGGTAGATGGGAGAAGTGAAGCGGCCAAGGCGTGCTCAGGGAGGAGGCGGGGCAGGAGTGAGCTGCTTCACTTCTCCCGCCTCCCAGGCTTGCAGTGCCAATCAGCTTAGGCGCCGCAAGCCTGAGAGGCGGGAGAAGTGAAGCAGCCACGGCGTGCTCGCGGTGCTTGTGCTGATGCGCGAGCTAGAGGGTGAGCTGGAGTGGGTGGGGGGTGCCTCAGGGCGGAGGTGGGGGTGGGAGCTCTGCAGGGGGCGCTCAGGGCGGGGGGGAGCTGCTGCGGGGGGGCGCCTCAGGGCAGGAGTGTGGGGGGGCGCAAGGTGGAAGTTTCACCTAGGGTGCGAAACATCCTTGCACCGGTCCTGGTCAACATGACTTCCCAGTGTTGAAACCACCGTGCAGTATGTATGCTTTATGCTAGATGGGAGAGAATCCTTTCTTTAGCTGACACTAGGGGCAAATATAGTCTATTGGGGCTGTTTCTCCTCTCACTTACCGTAAATTAGTTTACACTAGTTTAACTCCATTCACTTAATTACTTCTATAGATAGAATAAGGTATTTTGGATGCCACTGTGTAGTTCCTCTGGGTAAATACTGACTTTTTTAAAAGACATGCACTGTGGTGATGTAACTTCTAGAGCTGGTTACAAACTCTTTTTACTTGTGAAGAATTTTGACTTTTCATCAAAAACTTTCATCAGTTTTTAGCCACAGAAAAGCAAAAAGATTTGGCCTAAAACAGCAATTCCCCCCACTCCCCCAGCAAAGTTTAATCAGAAAATTTTCAAACACCTCTGGTAACTTCCTTTGGGTCATTTCCCTCCAATTGGAAATACTGATGATGTCATTTTGGGGAACATTTCCACTTTCAAAATAAAAACACGAAACTTGAAATGTGACATTTTATTAAAAAAAAGTCTAATGGTGAAAAATTTCCATTTTTCTTACAAAAACAATTTTACGTTTTCATTTTGGAATGAGAAATGAATCAGTTTTTCCTTTAAAAAATGGCTTTGTGTTTTTAGCAAAGTGCCACAGAATTTTGAGTTTCCCATCAGATCAGACCATTTTCAGAAATGCAAAATGAACTGCAAAAATTTCCCTTGTAAGAGGTTTCAAGTTTTTCACAGATCTCTATGCTGAGCATTTCCGTGAACTTCCTTACACTCACAACCTAGGCAGTAAGAGTTGATTATATGTAAAGGTCTAATTTTCAGTGGGCCAGCTATTCTCAGCTCTCACTGACTTCAGCTGACAGCCTACCCTGCAGTTGATGATATTTTTATATATGTCTGACCTGATTGCCTGAGTTGGTGAGCACCCAAACTCCAGCTGAAATCCAGGGGAGCTATAGTATGTGACACCTCTGAAAATCAGGTTGATATATAAAAGGTGTATTTGGTATCTGTTAATAGGTCTGACATGAACAGTAAACTAAAACAATTTTCCTGGCTAACACAGTGATTTATATTGCTGTGTATGTGTCATGTGCCCTTCGACTATGACTGTGGAACGCTGACATCCCAAAACGTGTGTAACTCAGAGTTGTAATATAGCCCATCTCATTTACACACGTCCGCCAAGGAGATGCTATTTTCCATGCTGTGAAAGGGGCAATGAAGTGGCAGCAGAGGATATGTGTCTTAGTCTCACAGTTGGCTGGGCAGCGCTAGGGCAGTGCCAAGAAACCTGTAACATGAAGACTGAAACACACGTCGTACCACCAGGAAATTCCATGGCTGAACTGAAGGCTGGTACCCAGGAACTTTTGGGTTGGGAAATTAATTTCAGATGGCTCTGAAATCTGCCTGCTGAATAAATAGTCTGCATATCCCAAAATGAGTGTGTAATTTAAAACAGCCTGGGGTATTCAGGGAATTAAAGGTAAAAATGAAAAAAAGGAACTTGAAACTGTGATTTAAAAAATAAAACCCAAGGCCTGATGTGTTGACAGGAAAATTCAGACAGTTATCAAGTCCAGGGGTGTCAATGGAATAATTAAAAGCACACGGTATAAAATTGCTGTGGCTGCTGTGATAGACATGGGGTTGCCCTATAGACACTGTGGTACTTGTTATATAACAACATAAACATTAGGAGTGAGCCGAGACTGACAGAAACTCTGTATTGGCTCCTCCCTGGTTATTTCAAATACAGCACTTCTTTCTTTGTTCATACATTGGAAAGGAAAACAGTGTTACATTTGTGTCTACTGTCTAATTGAGAAGGAGATGATAAAAAGAATGGAGACGAGGAAAGTGAGAGAACTATAATGAATGGGCAAAGGACAGGCACTTCAGTGGTGAGGCTAATGGGACATGTGCTCTCTCATTTAGAGTTCAGACGTCTGCTGCTTCGTTGGAGGAAGACCTTTTCACCTTTGTCCTTCCTTCCATATTTAGTAGCACAGGGCCTAGATGGAGTGAGAAATTACAACCAACTGAAAACCACTCTTAAAATGACCTGATAACCCTTAACAATGTCATGACTTCAAAGTGGCAATAAGTGTTCTGTATGGAGTTGGTTGAAAAAAATTGGCTGAAACTTCCTTTTATAATAGTGGGCTGATCTTTTCCCTCCTGCAGTACTGAGCACCTTCAACTCCAGCTGATGTCACCCAACATGTTTCACCATTACTTTACCATCCTCCCCACCTCTATCTGGTCTTCCTGTTGTCTTGGCAGAAGAATGTAAGCTCTTTGGAGTGGAGGGAAATGCTGATGACCTTCAATCCTTTTTAAAACTCCTATTGATGTCTTCAGTGGTGTTGTCAGGGGTCATGTTTTGAATCTTGCTAAGGGGCGACCAGGTTGGCTCACTCCCCTCTAAATCATTTGGGCAAGTATCGTTGCGCAGCAGCACAGGAAACCCTTTTCCTCTCATTGCTTCCACTGCTGCATGCTAGCCCTCTAACTCTGGAGCTGTGTCATCCCAGATCATACCAGACTCAGGGGAATGCCTCATTCTTAGCAGCCAACCATTGTCTGACTGAATTTGGAAAATACTGTAGAGCACCTCTGTTCCTGCTATTCGGCAG
Source organism: Chelonoidis abingdonii (assembly GCF_003597395.2). NCBI lineage: Eukaryota > Metazoa > Chordata > Testudines > Testudinidae > Chelonoidis > Chelonoidis abingdonii. Next base: position 22,809,170 of record NC_133782.1, on the reverse strand, counting down.
ATGTGGTGTTTGAATCCCTGTTGTGCAGTATGATATGTAAGCCTGTCTGTAGAGCTAGATGTTGGGCTGCAATATGGATGTCAGAATTTGAAATGCTCGGCTTCATGGTTCTTGCAACTTTGCCACAAAGGAAACTCTCTCATACTGTAAACGGTATCCCCTGTGCAGTAAATGTAACTTCTAGTAAAATCCATTTTCACCCTGTTTTGGAGCTCTAACAAGAGGTATGGCTAAGGAGACTAAGCTTGGATATGAACCAAGTCTACATTAGGATTATTAAAACTAGGTTAATTATAACTGTTGGAAGCATCTGGGAAACCCTGAATATTAGAGAAAAGCTGAATGCATAGATTTAACCTTTGCTGTAAACTATCTAACCCTCCTGGTTCTGAATTTTTATCAATTTGGTTAAATAAGCTTCCAGTCTGTTCTGTATTGATCATTAACTCTGTGTCAATAATGGCTGTTGTGAAGGTGAGCCAAGCCTGCAATTCAGGTTAATAGAATTCATGTCATATTAAAACAAGGGGACAAAATTGTGTGTGCGCGGTTACAGGGTGTGTGATCTATCTGTGTACAAATTTCAAACCCAGTTGACTAAAGTTTCATAGAAGGGAGGGGTTGGCAGTATTTGCAGTGTCACCTACAGTACTGTAGACATGTGTCCCTCGATATATTTCACAGAAGCTATGTTAGAAATGTATTTTTGAGTTTTTTCCAAAATGTTTTTGGGACTATTTCTTGTATCCTTCTACTTGCAAATCCAGGTGTTTTAGTTACCATGAATCCAGCCGCACAGGGATCAGATGGAAAGAGAAATTAAAATCAATTAAAAAAAAGTCTTTAAATGATCCTTTAAAAATTCCATGACTGAAAGTCAATACCTGTGCCCTGCCACAGGTAGAAGTGAGTGCTGTGTGAGGAGTTGGTTGAACATGTTTGGTTTCAACTTTTTAGTGGAAAATAGCTTTTCAACTGAAGAAAAATTGTGGTTAAAAATGTCCTCATTTCTGGAAATATTCTTGTTTTTCCATTGGAAAATCTGATAATTTGGGGTTTAAATTAAACATTTTGGTTTTGTTTCCCCCCGCCCCCCCATTGGTTCAGGGTTTTTTTGATAAACATGAAAAATGTAGAAGAAAATGTTGTTTGAAAACTAACTTATTTTTTTCATTAATTTTTTTTCTGGGGAGGAAGTGAAGAACCTCTCTCTATGCATCTCTAGCTGTGTGTCCCACTGAAATGCTGGGAATCAAGCTCCTTTCTGAGCTCCTTTCAGTTCTACCTCTGCAGGTTCATGAAACAGTGAGCATTGAATAAGTCATTTATACAGCACCGAACATTGCTCATTCTGGCCTTTGGGCTTCCACAAATGAGGGGAAATATTTTTTGTGGTAAAACTAGAGGCAGCTGTTTGAAGCTAGCCAGGGGACTGGAATGTTGGAGTGAGTCTCTAAATGGAGACGGATTAGTGGGCAGAGGGCAGATGAGACCATCAAAGGTATCTGATACAGTAGGGAGCTTTCACATGTCTTTGCAATTTATCACATGGATATCAGCACCATTATGTGGTTTGTCTGTCGTATTTCGATATGTCTGTATATATATCCTTCTATGGAGTCTAAGGGGAGTTTTGGATCAGTGCCTACTGTGCTGCAGTTACTCAGTCACTACTTTTTTACCCTCCTTATTTGAGCTTTCAATTTATTAAGACATTACAGGAGGAGCTAAAGATAGCAAACAGGTGGTTCCCCCCAAACTGAAAGACACTTCATTTAGATCCATCTTGATTAGGATCCTTCATTAATTGCTAACTATACATAACACCAGCACAGCATCTTTCATTCAAGGATCTCAAAGCTGCTTTATGTAAAGATATTGTCTAAGGCAGGGATTGGCAACCTTTAGCACGTGACCCGCCAGATTTGTTTACCTGTCAGGTCCACAAGTTCATCCGATCGTGGCTCCCACTGGCCGTGGTTCGCTGCTCCAGGCCAATGGGGGCTGCGGGAAGCTGTGGCCAGCATGTCCCTCAGCCCACGCTGCTTCCCACAGCCCCCGTTGGCCTGGAGTGGTGAACCACGGCCAATGGAAGCCGTGATCGGACGAACCTGCGGACGCAGTGGGTAAACAAACCAGCCCGGCCCGCCAGGATGCTTACCCTGGCGGGCTGCGTGCCAAAGGTTGCCGATCCCTGGTCTAAGGCCTTCTCACCCCTGGGAGGCAGATAGCTTATGCATCTGTAAAATGGGTATAAGAAGTCCAAAAGGTTGATTTTACCCCCTCACCCAGGAAAGACACCCAGACCATGTGGAAAACATGTGGACTGAAGCCATGAGTCCTGTCTTCAAATCCCTCTCATTAACCAGCAGATGATTTGCCTTTTTGACTGGAAATGCTGGAAGCAGCATGTCATGTCTGGAATGTGTATTCACAAAGGAAATTCTGCTGTTAGATGCAGAACTTGAAACCATAATATAGTACCCATTCTTTCCTGGACCACGTCTTTGGCCCATGGAGCTATGCAGTCCAGTGGCAGGTTTCTGGTCACTTCAAACACTAGTTAATGCAGTCAACTCTGGGGTCAAATGCTACAGCTGTACAACTGCACACAGCAACACAACAGAAGAGTTTATTCCTTGCCTGTCCTAATATGTCTACATTGAAATTGACCAGGACATCAAACATAGCACCCTTAGACTTACAATATGTACCATGAGATCTTTAAGTGCTGAAGGTGTTAGTTTTACATCTCATTCAAGAGAAGATAGCCCTTTCTGCCCTGTGCCTCCAATACCATGTTGAGTTGATGACTTAGTATTATATTGTGGGGGTGAAGCACTAGCTGAAGGCGACTCTTCACAAAACCTAAGAGTTTATTGGAGTTCTCCCATGAGTACTGAGCTGGCTTGATAATGGTTAGTTTGTAAGATTTGACAGGAGCTCAGCACATGGCACTGTGGGCTAAGCATGCATATAGCAAGAAATATATAAACATCAGGCCTGAGTATTATCAACATAATGTACATTAGCAGTAAGTAGGGTGAGCCTAGGTTAGATTTCAGATAATCTGTGGAAGGAGTTAATTAATTGTGAATCATTTTTAGTGAAAGTCCAAGGTGGAGAGCCCTGTGGTAACACAGTCACCCCAGCAAATCAATGTTTCATTAGCATGTTTATGGGTGATATCTGTTCTATTTTGCACATAAAATGCAACAAAAGCTTTCATCTCCCTCACTGTCTCTTGCTCTGCCATTGAGAGGTAATAAATTGCTTTGTTCATTTAAATCTGAAAATGCCAGCGGTGTAACCCCTCCTCCCCTTGCCTTTTGTGCTAAAGTTCCTGATTGGTTAGGAAGACAAAACAGTAAGGCAAATGGCTTGGGTTTTTTTAAATGTATTTACTCAGGTTGAACCTTACATTTTTCATGTAACACTTTGGGCCTTTCAAAAATGTTTCCCCTTTTTTGCTGGTGCAATTTTTTACAGTAAAATTTTCACCTATATTTTGCAGCCCAAGTACTTACCCTTCTGCGGTAACATAATCATGTTCCCAGTCAGATAGCTGACAGGACAATTGAACTGGAAGCCCAATTTTGTAATTGCAATTTTCTACACTTCCAAAATGTGGCCATTACGTTAGTGTTAGTTGTAATTTTATCCAGTTAGCATTTATTGCAGACAGTGCAAGTAGTATATCTGATGAAGCTTTGCTTGAAATGCCCTAAATAAATACATAATGGGAACAAATAATTCCAAGGGGGGGGAGGGAGGATTTTGTTGTATTTGTTGTATTGTTGATCAGCAGCTAGCTTTGTATTCCTATCATTCCTATTGCAATTAACAGAGCACTTGTCTATCCCCAGTTTCTACATTTTCACAGTCTACCCTCTTATACTCTATCCAGGTTTTGGAGATGCTGAAACAATGAATATCATCAGCATTGTATTTAATTATTCTACCCAACAGTTAACCTCATAAACCTAATAGCTATTTAAGACCATGCCTTGTTTGCCTTACTTACCCAAGTACTACTTACCCAAGTAGTTCCATTGGACCTGTTTCTGTTTTGGTACACTGGTATAAATCAGGGTAAATTGTTTAGATGATGTAAAAACAGGGCAAGCAAGCTTAGAATAAGACCCATTGAGTCCTCAGTTAGGTAAACAGGATATGGACCTTAGTAACATTGCAATTGCCTACTTCCTAGCAGCCATCCTATAGAAACCACATATTCCTGTCCAAGAAACTATCTGCAGTCTCCGTTATTGTTAAATGTTTCCGTTCATTAACCAGTATTAATTCTGGAAGCATTAGCTGGATGGTACTTTCTGCCTTGTTGCCAACTCTTGTGATTCTACCGTGTTTTGTGATATCTGGAGATTTTCTTAATGCCCCACCTCCTGGAATCATGTGATTACAGGAGAATCTGTTTTCATTTAAATAAAAAAGTTATTTTCTAGCCCTCACAGTTGTGCGTAATAGCTGAAAACATAACTCAAGTGCATCCTAACAGCTCAGAAACCTGAAGGCAAAGAGAGAACTCAAAATGTATTTTTTTAAAATATATATTTTTGTAACATCTCATGATTTTGGGGGGCCTAACTCCTGATTGTTGAACACTTCGGGTTGGCAATTCTGTTTTATGTAATTAGTTGTCAGGATTTGGAGCTAGCTTTTGGCAAATAGCTCGCTGAGAAGCTATTAGGCTTTTACTGTATCTTGCATACAGCTCTCTTGTGTGGGATTGAGTGAGATTCCTGAAGCCAAGCTATGCTGATAAGGAGCAACAATCCCTCAGTGCTTCTACACCCAGAACTCTCATGCACCTCAGTGGGAGTTTTGGCTGTGCAAAGATGACAGGATTGGAGTAACAAGGTATAGAACTTTAAGCATGTGGCTACGGGGTCCACACTGCCAGTTAGTGCCCTGAATAGTTACACTCTGGCTTGCTGCACACTAAGGGTATGTCTGCACTGTAATGTAAGTGCAGGGTTAATAGAACTTGAGTTTGGGTTTGTTACTTTAGTGTCTATACTCATTTGTAACCCCTGGGTCTCAACCTGGGGCTCCAGGTCTACACCAGACCTGCACAACTCGTAAAGCGGCGAGGGCCATATTACTCCAAACAAAACAGCTGAGGGCCAACCCCCCCGCCAACCCTGCCAACCCCCTCCAGCGCCACCAAGCCCCCCCGAAACATAACATCTCCCCCAGCGCTGCCCAGCCCCCCTGAAATACTCCCCCCCACAGCACCGCTCACCCTGCGAAAACAAACCCTCCTTCCTCAGTGCTGCCCCACCGAAACAGCAGTATTGAACCTTGGTAATATATTATAGTGGGCCCCTAAGGTAGTATAATTAAGATAAAAGAAAAATGTCTTTTTGTTAGAAGGAGAATAAGATCTTCCCCCCACTTTGTAATTAATCGCCCTGTTGAATGAATGAGGTGAGGCTGAGGAAGGCGTGGAAGGCAGCACCTCCAGACAGCTGCAACCCTTAGAAAGGGGATGGGAGCCAGACCAGATCGGTAGAACAGGTCAGTCACTGATTCCTTGCTCACCTCCTGAGCCCCCTATCCCCCCAGCCCGCCTCCTCAGCCCCCCCCCAGCTCGCCTCCTCCCCCCCCGCCACTGTCCGCCCGCCTCTTCAGTCCCTCTCCCTCACCCACCGCTTGCCTACTCACCCCCCATGGGCTGCATAGTGAGCCCACCTACTCACCCCCCATGGGCTGCATAGTGAGCCCACCTACTCACCCCCCATGGGCCGCACAGTGAGTCCATGTGGGCCGCATGTGGCCCCTGGGCCGCATGTTGTGCAGACCTTGTCTACACTGTTTTATGTGGGCCCGAGTCTAGCCACCCATATCCCAGACTTTTAAGTGCCTCCCAACATGTGGCCACTCTGTCCCTTTGTTCATGGTGCAGTGTAAGAAAACTTGACTGTCCGGAGAAAAAAGAAAGTTAGCTCATAGGATTGTGGGATGCATTTGGCAGAGTCTCAGAGCCTGAGTCCAGTGGGACTGGGTCTACACTGTAAAGCAATAGGACTTGAACCCTGAGACCCAGCTTGACTCAGGCTTGGACCTTCCACTCCATGGGGTCCTGGGTCTGAGCCCTGGATTAGCACAATTTGTGTGTTGACAGAAGGGGAGGTTAGACCTGAGCATGAGTTTGAACCCTGGGCTTCTACTGCAGTGTAGACATACCTTTACTCTCCATATAAAGAAGTCCTTAGTTAGTAAAAGCTGCCCTGCCATCAGTCAAGCAAGGCCCTCCCTCTGTCTGCTGGCTTCCTTAGAACAAATCTGTTAGCAAACTTTGGGCCAGATCCTCAACATTTGTGAGTTGGCATAGTTCCATCTATTTCAGTAGAATTACATTGATCTAAACACACTGATGATTTGATTATTTATTTTTAACCTGGTTCACAGACCAAGTTCTGAGTTTCCACTCACGAGTCTTACAAATGTGGAACCACTGGCTTCAGTAGTAAGTTCTGATTTACACTGGTGTAAGTAACTGAGCAGACTCAGCCTCTAGACAACTTGCTTTTTGGTTGCAACTGAGTCTAGCTATGACCTGGGAGAAGTTCTTCCAGTGGAGTTTCAAGGGTAGGAAATCATCTTTAAATTTCCCTCTCCCCTCCAACAGGCACTGGACACCCATTGATTAGATGGACAATTAAAGTTTTTTAACAGGCCTCCTAATCGAAATCTCATTGCTGGGTTCTACTACACCAAACCAAAAAAACAACGCTCTCATTTATTGACCTAAATAGTGCCTCAGTGCCATCACCACAAAGCAGGTTCAGCAGCAAGCTCTGTAATTAACTGTGACTATACTGTTGGGCATGGACACATGTAAATAACTAAATAGATATTTTTTTGTGGCTTGCTTATTTGCTAATGAAAACTGTCTGGTATTTTTGGAAGCATATTATGGTCAATTAAAATTAATTCTGTTTGTATTGACTGCCTTTTCGCTTATGCAAAGATTGTGCAAATTGAGTGTGCGGCAAAGGCTTAGTTCCCTATAAAATCCATAATGTTTGCTTTCAGAGCTGGGGGAGGGAGGAATCAAAAGTGAAGGCTATTTGAAATTTAAATGAGAGCAGTGCTGGTCAATAGTGTCAAGGTTACAGTATTCTGGAAGATTTTTGATTGGCCACTGCAAGGTGTATCCTAGGTAACACTGACATTAAAGATCAAATGACAGGAGTCTGGCTGAATACTGGAGTTTCTAGATTCTTTTTTGAATGAAAAATCATGGGGAGCTATGACCTTTTAAAATCCATTGGAATCTTATGAACTTTTGGTGGGGGATGAAGTTATTCCTGGGCAGAGGTCCAGCACAAGGCCTAAGGCACTTATCTATATAATGGCAGTGCCCCATTAGCACCTTATTGTGCCAGGTGCTGTACAAACACAAATAGCAAAAGACAGTCCCTGTCCTGAAGTGTTTCCAATCTACATACACAAGACTGACAAAGTTTGTCAGGGGAGGGATAGCTCAGTGGTTTGAGCATTGGCCTGTTAAACCCAGGGTTGTGAGTTCAATCCTTGAGGGGACCACTTAGGAATCTGGGGCAAAAATTGGTCCTGCTACTGAAGGCAGGGGGCTGGACTCAATGGCCTTTCAAGGTCCCTTGCAGTTCTAGGAGATTGGTATATCTCCTATGATGATGAAAGCATAGGCCCAGAGGGTGAAGTGATTTGCTCAAGGTCACATGGTGGGTCAGAAGTGTCTGTAACCACTTGAATACACTCTCCACAGAACCTGAAATAAACCCAGGTTTCCTGGGTCTCAACATTCCTCTGTTGTCATCAGATAGCAGTGAAACCCCCTCTAATGACTGGCCCACATAAAGAATGGTGACTTGCTACTGCTCATTTACTTGGTTAGTTTAAGTGGCAAAGGTCTCTGCTGTGGTTGTGGATCTAAAAGCCCTTGCCCCGCTGATTAGTCATGTGGGAGTCAATCTGGTTCCATATGATGGCATTTCTGTTTTTTTTCTTACAATCTTTCCAAAGATCTTACTACAGTTCTGGCCACATGTATTCAGCAGCATGCTGAACCTAGACTCTGCAGCAGGGCCCTTAGGTGGGGTAGCATACTGGAAATTTGGTGGCAGCTTCATTTAAATCTAACAGGAGCTTCACTGAATTAAATATGAAGCAGAAGAAGAAAATGAGTGTGTCATAAACAGATAGCTAAGGGTTAATGTTTCTTTTACCTGTAAAGGGTTAACAAAGGGAACCACACACCTGACCAGAGGACCAATCAGGAAACTGGATTTTTCAAAGCTCAGGGAGGGAATTTTTGGGTATGTGTCTTTTGTCTGTGTCTCTGCTCTCGGCTATGAGAGTGAAATTTCTATCTCCAGGCTTTTCTAATCTTCTGTTTCCAAGTGATAAGTACAAAAGGTAGAAGACAATAGGTTTTTATATTTGTTTTTTTTGTATTTACATGTGTGTAGTTTGCTGAATGTTTTAATTGTATATCTTTTTTGAATAAGGCTGTTATTCATTTTTCTTTTAAGCAATAGACCCTGGTATATTGTCAACCTTGATCACAGAGAACATTTTATGCTTTTTTCTTCTTTTTATATATAAAGCTTTCTTTTTAAGACCTGTTGGATTTTTTTTCTAGTGGGACTCAAGGGGATTGACTGCAGCTCACCAGGGAATTGGTGGAGGAAAAGAAAGTAGGGGGAGGAAGTAAATTGTTCCTCTCTGTTTTGTAATTCAAGGATTTAAGTACAGTAGTCTCCTAGTGTACCCAGGTGGGAAAAAAGCCTGGGAGGGGTAACAGGAGGGGGGAACGGTTTATTTCTCCTTGTTTTAAGAATCCAAGGGATTTGGGTTCTTGGGGTCCCCCAGGGAAGGTTTTGGGGAGACCAGAGTGAGGCAGGCACTGTAATTCCTGTCTGGTGGCAGCGCTATCAGATCCAAGTGGTAATTAAGCTTGGAGGGTTCATGCAGGCGCCAACATTTTGGACGCTAAGGTTCAGAATTTGGATTTATGCTTATGACAGAGTGCAGTCAGTACCCCTATGTTTGTTTTTGATATTTAATTACATTTATTTTATGATGTCCCCACATTTTCTATCTTCAGTATGCTGATTTTTGTGCTGTAATGGCAAGGTTGTCAGAGAAGAAACTGGAGGTTTTTATCAGTGGGGTAGGGGACAGGTGAAGAATTTGGAGCCTGGGTAAGGGCGCAAGGTAGTTGGGAATTTTCTCTGTATGTTTCTTCTAAGATGTTCAGCAATTAAGTGGTTAAGTGTGTAGACCATTTAAATGTCAATCTTTTGGATTTCACATTTAACCACTGAGATGAACAGGGCAGTTCACTCTTCTCAGAGCTATTGTTTCCGGCTGTCTGCAGACTCAGCAAGACAACACTGCATTACTTTACGCTCAGGTCAAATTTTCATAGGTTTTTCCACAATGAGGTGAGGTCTTCATGTGGTGCAAATCCAGGGATTTACTCCAGCTGGGAATCTGCCTCATAATTGAAACATAAACTCTAGAGCACAATTCTGCAGCAAGGGGTGATTTTACAGCTAATTCAAAGGCTGCATACTCCCAGGGTATTTGGGGCACCAATGATAGCTTTGTATAGCACTCTAGGTCATTTATACACAAAATATATAGTGTTTCTCTTAATAGTAATAATAATATTAATAAAGCAAATAGAAATTGCCATGTTTGTCAGCTTCCTTTTCCACAGCTCTGTAGTCAATGTGAATATGTTACATTTGCTTTATAGAACAGTTCTTACAACTAAGAAGGAGGAGGTGGAAGATGGGGAGAATTTTTTCCCATTAAGTTTAACTTTTAATCTACATCCCCGACAAATGTACTTGATGCTGATGGTGTTTTTCCATTCCTATCTAATCCCCAGTAAGACTGAACTATTTGCTGCTGTCTGCCTTGGCTCTGATAATGTTTTTGTACGAACATAACATAGTGCCATACAATTAGAAATTATATGTTAGCTGTTAGTCATAGCCCAGTGAGTTTACATTAGACAAAGGAAATTAAACGGGAACCAGAAGAGACCTAGTGAGTGCAGTTTGTTTCTCTTTTATATTCCGAAATATCACATTTCTATTGATGAGCATCATTTATGTCTGCATGGGGAAAACTAGCTGTGCTACAGGCAAGAGAATTCCTGGTCATTTCCCTGGGTTCACATCTACTGTGTTAATTTGTAAATGCAAACTTTAAAGAGGTTTTTCTTTCTCTGTCTAGGGATAGGTGAGTTGGTGATTTCAATTATTATTTATATGTATTACCTTAGCACCTATAAATCCTAGCCATCGCCTAGGACCCCACTGTGCTAGGTGCTGTACAAACACACAGCAAAAAGATGGTCCCTGATTCCAATTTGCATCCATGCTCCGGAAGGGAATGGAATATTTTTTCCTTCCACTACAGCTCGATCAGCTCAGCAGAGCAAGCCTGCGTAGTATTAAAGAACCCCTTGCAAAGGGATTTCTGTGGGAGGTAACAGTTCAGAATCTGGTAGGGGCACGCAGCACTTCACATGATTTGGCACAGAAAGAGGTTTTTTCTCTCCAGTTTGTGCTGCTGAATCAGACCAATGGTGCATCTAATCCAGCTACCTTTTATCTGATGTCAAGTATCAGAGGGGTAGCCGTGTTAGTCTGAATCTGTAAAAGCAGCAGAGAATCCTGTGGTACCTTATAGACTAACAGACGTTTTGGATCATGAGCTTTCGTGGGTGAATACCCACTTCATCTGACAACGTGGGTATTCCACCACGACAGCTCATGATCCAAATGTCTGTTAGTCTATAAGGGTGCCACAGGATTCTCTGCTGCTTTTATCTGATGGTAACTTGTTCCAGTTGCTTCAGAGGATTGTTTTGAGATAATCTGCCTTCAGCAAAAGTTCCTCCTAGCTCATTAATAGGCTGGTTTATGCCCTGAAGCATGATGTTTATATACCTGCACATCCTTTTCTATAAAAATCTGTCTGAATCCCTCCGCTATTCTTGTCTTCCCTGTGGAGCCTTTACCATTCATTTTTAAAAATTATTCTTGTTCATTCACCCATTGGATTTGTTAATTACTGAAGAAATTGGAATCTACAGAGCTACTGAACTGCTGCTATTTCAATTCATTTATCAATAACAATCTGGGGCGTTCTGGTGGACTTTGTATGAGAATCTTATCCTTTACAACCATGAGTGAATTCACTGCAACCCCCCTGTCAGGGTTCCTTCCCCACTTCTGACTTTGGTACAATGTGGGACCTGCATGGACACTTCTAAGCTTAATTACTAGCTTAGATCTGGTAACTCTGCCACCATCCAAATTTAAGTGTCTGGAGCACTTCCTGGTCCCCTCAAAACTTCTCCCCTGGGTAGCCTTCGAGGAAGTCACCATTTCCTGGTGAACACAGATCAAACCTCTTGGATCTTAAAACAAGGAGAAATTAACCATCCCCTCCACCAAATTTGAAAAGTATCTGGTCCTGTTATTGGTCCTCTGGTCAGGTGTCAGTCAGATTTCCTGAGCTTCTTCCCTTTACAGGTAAAAAAGAACATTAACCATTAACTATCTGTTATGACACGCCCCCAAAATCTCAGACAGTGTGGAACCGCACTGGCAGTGATTTGTTACTAGAACTTTAGAATAAACAGATTAATAAACACACTGCACACTTACATATAGTACTAATTAATGTAAAACTACAAGATTTTCTGCATTTCAAGGACAATTTTAACCAGCAGTTGTATTCTGGGAAACTTCCACGGGAGAGTGCATCAGCTACTTGTTAGAAGCTCCTTGAAATGTGTTGAATTTCGAAATTAAAATCTTGGAGAGCTAATCTCATCAAAGAAGTTTTTTTTGTTTCCTTTTGCAGTATGAAGCCACTTTAGCGCAGCATGGTCGGTTTGTAGCTGAATGCCGTCCCCAAACGTATGGGCGTAGCTTTTCCAGGGCATACACAATGGCGTAGCATTCTTTTTCACTTATTGACCAGTGGCTTTCCCTCTCAGACAGTTTCTTGCCTGAGAGACACGACAGGATGAAATTCTTGATCCAGCTCTTCCTGCATTAAAACTGCTCCTACACCATGCTCAGACACATCTTGGTTACTAGGAAGGTTTGTCAAAGTCTGGGGCCCTTAGCACAGGGTCAGACATGAGTGTTGCCGTAAGCTGGTTAAAGGCCTTCTGGCACTCCATCAGTCCACTTAACTGCATTTGCCTGTGGTTCTTCTGGTTGGGTCTGTTAGTGGGAGAGTGATTTGGCTGTAGTGTTGGTACAAATCGCCTGTACTATCCAGCCAAGCCTAAGAGATTGGACCTGTTTTCTTTGATCTTGGGACAGGCCACTTTGATAGCATCCACCTTGGCCTGTAGGGGGTTTATGGTTCTTGGACCCACCTTGTTCCAGGTAGTGTCTGTTTTGGCCTATTGACACTTTTTAGGCTTAACAGTTAGTCCTGCCTGCCGATGCCGCTCAAAGACTATTTTGATGTGTTCCTGGTGTTCTGCCCATGAATCAGAAAAATGGCCACATCACATCCAGGTAGGCAACTGCAGATCTCTCCAATCCTGCTAGGAGCATCTGCAAGTCTTGGAAGGTGGCGGGTGCATTTCACAGCCCGAAAGAAGCACATTAATTCATATCCCCTGCATTGGTGATGAGGCTGACCTTCTTGGCAGGTTCATTGCGGTACTTGCCAGAACCTTGTTAAGTCTAATGTTAGAGATGAAGGCACGTCCAATTTTTCCAATAGCTCATCGGCGTGGTCATTGGATAGTTGTCGGACGGTTACAGCAGTTTAGCTTATGTAGTCCATGCAAAAGCGTATTTCCATCTGGTTTGGGACTAGAACCGCTGAGATGCCAAGGCACTGGTAAGAGGGTGGATTATACCCATCTGTAGCATGCTTTGGATCTTCCGTTCTATAGCAGCTTGGGCATGAGGAGACACCGGTAGGGTGGGGTTCTAATTGGGTGAGCATTACCTGTGTCAATTGGAGTGGTATGCTCGTTCAGTCTGTCCTGGGGTGGCTGAGAAACAGTGGGCGAGCTAGTGCATAACTCCTGTCTGCTGTCTTGCAGACATTCCAGGGTTGTGGAGAGGGTTCACCTCTTCCACGCCACTGTCACTTTTTCCCGTCGTAGTAGACACCTTCAGCCACTCAGCGTCATCTCCTCCCTGGGCTGTAAACTGACAAACTTAAGTCTGGAATAAAGGGCTTTCAAGAATTAACATGGTACACTTTGGCTTTAGGTTGAGGTGGGAAGCTATGGATAGTTGACAGCTCCCAGGCGCTCTTGGACCGTGAATGGCCTTCCATGATGCTTATCATTTGGCCCGTGCACTTTAAGACCTTAACTGGTCCCCTACTTTGAAGGAACGCTCTCTGTATGTTTATCATACCAGGCCTTTTGCTCTTTCTGAGCTCCTTTAGGTTTTCTTTAGCCAAGGACTAAAGAGTGTCGGAGGTGCTCTGTAGGTTGCTTACAAAGTCTAGAATGTTAGTTCCTGGGAAGGCTAAACCCTCCCATTGCTGCTTCACCAACTGTAATGGCCTTAACCTTATGGCATCCACAAGTTCGAATGGTGAACCCCACCTGGATGTGGTACAGCCCATGTAGGCAAAAAGCACTGCTGCAACACTAGGTCCCAATCATTGGAGTGTTCATTCCGAATTTATGTATCATGGTCCCAAGTTCCATTAAACCTCTTCACAGGCATTGGTCTGATGGTGGTAAGGGGTGGCAACCAGTCATTTACCCCATGAGCTTCCCACAGATTTTTCATGTCCCTGCCAGGAAATTAGTTCCCAATTCTGTAAGGATGTCGAGGGCCAACCTTACCCTGGCAAAATGTCTGCTAAGGGGCCTGGCACGACACTTTTAGCCCTGGTGTTGCTTAGAGCTACTGCTTCCAGCCATCGGGTAGCAAAATCCATGAAAGTCAGTATGTACGGCTTTTCCCTGGGGTCTTTTGTGGAAAGGACCATAATATCCACAGCTACTCCTGAAATGGGACTCAATTATGGGGAGTGGTGGAGAGTGGCTATGACCTGGTCTTAGGGCTTCCCCACCCGTTGGCAACACCTCACAAGACTGGACATAATTGCAACGTCCTTGCCATTCCTTCCACAGTGGAAGGACTTCCCAATGGTTTTGGTTCTATTCACCAGAATGGCCACTGGGATGATTCATGAGCTCAGTCAAGAGCTACCGGTACTTAGTTGGACTCACCAACTGTCTTGAGACGCCAGTCTTCCTGGTGTCCACCAGAAAGTCTCTTGTATAAAAGTCCTTGTTCTACAGACACAACAACAGGATCGGTTTAGAAGAGTGCGAGGTGGTTGGGTGCTCCGTGTCGCCACCAAGCTTTTCTGAAGGCTGTCATCAGCTTCCTGCTCAGACTGGAACTGGTCTCTTGAGGCTGAGACATCAGTTCTCCTTAGACTGTGGATTGGGCTTCGTCCCTCTGGAAGTGATGTAGGTGATGGGGGTTTGTTTTCGTTGATGGTGAAACCGCTTTCCACTGGTGAACCGCTTTCCGCTGGTGAAATGTGATATTTCAGGCTCGTGGCTGAGCCTCTTGGGTGGTTGTCTGCTGCTTCTGCCAGTTCAGCCTGCTGGTGCCCTCTGGTGCTGGAGTTGTGATGGGGTTTGCAAGCGCTGGAGTTAGTGCTGGCAATGGTTTCTGGGTGTGGTTGTCCAGTTCCTGTTCTGGGCCCTGGATGCACTATGGGCTGTTGCAGTTGTTGCAGGGGATCTGGTTCACCACCCTCTGTCTGGGTTCTCCGGTAACACAGACGGGCCCTTGTGGATGGCTAGGAAACAGGGATAGGTGTGGAAGCTTGCTTTGGCCTGACTGCGTGTGACCATTCCCACCCTCTTGGGCAGCTTCACATGGTTGGCCAAGTCTTCCCCCAGTAGCATGGGGATGGGATAATTGTCATAGACTGCACAAGTCCACATTCCTGCCCAGCCCTTGTACTGGACAGGCAACTCAGCTGTAGGCAAGTTTAGAGATTTTGACATGAATGGGTGAATTGTCACTTGGGCCTCTGGGTTGATGGATTTGGGGTCCACTAAGGACTGGTGGATAGCTGACACATGTGCCCCCATGTCTCTCCACGCGATAACCTTCTTTCCGCCCACTCTCAAGGTTTCCCTTCGCTCCGAGGGTATTTGAGAGGCATCTGGGCCTGGGGATCTTTGGTGTGATTGTTGTGTAATGAACTGTAATCGGTTAGGGTTCTTGGGGAAGTGGGCCTTTATATGTCCCAGTTCATTACATTTAAAACATCACCAAGTTGACTGGTCACTGGGTCCAGGTGGGTTGCTGGAGACTGGTGAGGTGGGACAATAGGGTGTCTGGGGCTTTCCTTGGGTTGTAGGGGGGGTCTTGGGTTGCCTCCGGTGATAGGGTTTATTTTCGGTTTGCCCCCTCTGATATTCGCTCCCACTTCTAGTAGTTTTTCTCTTTTCTGCCACTTCCACCCATCTGGCTCCAATCTCCCCTGCCTCGGTTACAGTTTTGGGCTTCCCATCTAGGATGAACCTTTCTATTTCCTCAGGAACACCCTCTAAGAACTGCTGCATTTGCATTAGGAAGGACAGCTGTTCCAGAGATTTAGCACTTGCTCCTGATATCCAAGCATCCCAATTCTTTCCAATGTGGTAGGCGTGTCACGTAAATGACACATCTGGTTTCCACTTTAGGGCTCTGAACCACTGACGCGCATGCTGAGGTGTTAGCCCCATTTAGATTCTGGCTTTGGTTTGAAAAAGATTATAATTGTTCATGTGTTCCTTAGGCATTTCAGCCGCCATCTCTGCTAAGGGTCCACTGAGCTGTCGCCTCAGCACTATCATGTAGTGGTCTGCAGAGATGCTGTACCCAAGGCAGGCCCTTTCAAAATTTTCTAAGAAGGCCTCAGTATCATCACCTGCCTTGTAGGTGGGGAATTTTCTGGGATGGGAAACAGTACCTGGAGAGGGGTTGTTAGGGTTGGCTGGTACATATGGCTTAGCCCTTGCTAATTCCAGGGCCTGCTGGTGGGCCTCCCTCTGGAGCTCCATCTCTTTTTCTCTCATCTCCATCTCTTTTTCTTTTGCCTCCATAGCTCTCTTGTGGGCAGCTTCTTTGGCTTTCTCTTCTCTTTCTCTCTCCTCTATCTCTTTTTGTCTCACTTCCATCTCTTTTTCTCTCGCCTCCATAGCTCTTTTGTGGGCAGCCTCTTCTCTGGCTATTTCTAATTGTTTTAGTTCCATCTGTCTCTTATGTTCGTTGTCTTTCTCTGTTGTTTCCAGCCTAGCCAGCTCTAGTTTGTTAGTTGCTCCACTGGTACTCATTTTCCTGCTTTCTTGTCCTGGCCACACCCCTCTGCAGCTCACTGAAACTGTGATGCACTCAGTTCAGAGCTGCTGGATTAACAGAGACTTCTAACTAGCTATACCCGAGAGGTAGAAAGAAAGAAAACAATTCAGCTTGTAAATTCCTTTTGCTGGCTGCTTGCTCACAGCTTGAAGCCTCCTCTTAACAAAGACCTTTGTTAAAAAAACTTAACACCTCTGCCTTCAGGCTGCTTTCCAGTCAGCTAGAAAGGAGAGAAGAAAAAATCCTACTGGCTTTTGGTTCCTAAAAAATCCCACACTGCTGCTCACCATGTCAAGGTTCCTTCCCAACTCTGAACTTTAGGGTACAAATGTGAGGACATGCATGGACACTTCTAAGCTTAATTACTAGCTTAGATCTGGTAACTCTGCCACCATCCAGAAATTTAAGTGTCTGGAGCACTTTCTGTCCCCCCAAAACTCTCCCCTCCCTGGGTGGCCTTGAGGGACTTCACCAATTCCCTGGTGAACACAGATCCAAACCCCTTGGATCTTAAAACAAGGAGAAATTAACCATCCCCCCTCCACCAAGATTTGAAAGTATCTTGTCCTGTTATTGGTCCTCTGGTCAGATGTGAGCCAGGTTTACTGAGCTTCTTAACCCTTTACAGGTAAAAGAGACATTAACCCTTAACTATCTGTTTAAGACACCCCCTCTGAGGGACCGTGAGTAATAGCCCCATTTTAAAATGGGAGGAAGACAGGTTAGGGACTTGTTCATGGATAAACAGCAAGTCAGTAGAAGAACCTGGAATAGGACCCAGGAGTGCTGATTTCATCAGTTCCTTTTGCTAGCCTATAGATCACAGTGCCTCTGCTGGAGCAGCTGGACTTTGTCCTGGGTTAAACGATTCAGAGAACATGTGGCTCTAGAATCTAACCTCTTGCTGAACTCTTCATTCACTCTGTTGAAAATCCGTGATGACTTGAGGTTGCCTGTGATCTCTAGTTATAGTGTGGAGCAATCCAAAAGGCCAGCATGAAAGTAAAAATCTGTCCTTTTAGCCTTAAAATCTTTTGGATTAAATTTCAAATAATAAAAAATTAAGGTGCATTTCTTAACATTTTCATAATTAGGTCCATTTGATGAGAATAAAAATAAAATCTAAGCACTTTTTGTCTCTTCTGGGTACAAACGCTCAGTTGTCCAGATACTTGTGAGTTACTGAACAGATAATCTTTTGAACGTGTTTAGAAACAGTGACTCGTGGTTACTTTTTTTCCTTCCCCCCACACTTATAGCCACTTTTCTCCTGCCCAAAACCAAGCCACAAGGCAGCTCTGTTCCCAATTAGATACAGAGATGGAATGGCTTGCGGGCTGGTGCAGCTAGACGTCAACTTGGAACGTTTTAGATCTTCAATGTGCTGCCTCCATAGTAAGAGATTTTCTGCACTTTTGGGTGGATTTTTAGACTGCTTTTATTAGCAGGGACTGATCACTCTGGGAATAGAATCAGCGGGGTAGCCGTGTTAGTCTGGATCTGTAAAAAGCGACAGAGTCCTGTAGCACCTTATAGACTAGGTGCCACAGGACTCTTTGTTGCTCTGGGAATAGAAAAGACTCAGGCACAGTGTGGGTAGACACTGAGCAAGTTTTCCTACGCAGATGTGACAGAGTGCACTTTTAATCCTGAGATGTAGTAGCTCTTACCATTTCTCAGCACTGGAGTCTGTAAAACTCTGCTAAGATACTTTCAGATACAGCACTCATGTTCTTCCAAACCTTTGCCTTCCTGCAGCTCTGCCAATGTGCCTCACCCAGGATACGTGACACCCGCATTGCCTGAGCCGAAGTTGACAAATGCGTTTAGTGAGGTGGGAATGAAATTAAAACCATTAAATTAACTTCAAAACATATGACATGGTCCAGATTGAATCCAGGTCTCTAATGGCCAGAACACATTATATCTTCCTTCCACTCTCCGTCTAATGTCATCTATGCAAGGCTGTTCAAATCTGTCTTGTTTCAGTATGTTCTCTCTCCTGCTGTTAGCTGAGGAATTGGCTTTATGCAGTAAAATGCTGGTTAGCAAGGGGATGCTACAGCACATTGCAGGTTCATGTTGGACCCAGTAAGACCAAAAGCAAGCAGCCGCTTTCCCTGATTAACATTTCATTGTCTGGTGGTGGTTCTAATCCAGTTTCCACATTGCCTTTAATACTTGGGGAAAGACTCAGGCTGCCTTGTCCTTCTGGATGCACATAGCAGGTGAAATATTTTTATTGGGGACCAGTTCTCTTTGGTGCTGAGCACCTTTGAGCTACAGTGCACCTTCCCTTCCACTGAAGTACACAGGGGTCGAGAATGCACAGCATTTCTCAAGATCAGGCCTTAGTCTGCAAGGGGATACAGCTCATCCTTTTTTCCTTTTTATCTATCTGATCTAAGTAATAAGTCCACCTACTTTTCTTTATAGACTTCCATCTCCCTCAGTATCAGAGCACCTTTCTAACATACGTGTGTGTGTGTGTGTAATGTAAAATAAAAGCCTTGAAAGAACATGGTGCTACTAGATGGGACAGAACAGCATACCCAGAAGGTGTGTGGGTTACATATACACACACATGCACCTAAACACATGTAAGTACTTATGTTTGGGTATGTGTGCATTTGTGTTGCTGCATTAAAGACCTAAATATATCCATGTGTGCTAAGGGAGTTGGGGTGGTGGTAAAAGGAATTATATTTATGCAGATATAACTAAATGTGCATGTACTGTAGGGGTGAGCATGTTTCCTAGTAGGGATTGTGCAGATGTAGGTGAATCTGTAAATGCATGTGCAGGATGTGAGTGCACATGGATGTTTTTGGTAGGGAGCACATTAAATGTACTGTACCTGACTACAGGGGGTGGATGTGTGGAGTGTGTCTGGGTACACATGTGAAGTGATGCATGGAGGTGCATGGATGTTTATGGAAGTGTACAGAGATTTGTAGACATGCTGTAGATGTTTGTATGGGTAGGGTATCATTTTTGTACAGGAATAGAGATGAGAGTTGTCTGTCTATTAACAGGGGAGTGGCTTGCTGTGAGGGCCTGGATTTTGAATAAGAGAAACTGAAATTCATCCAGTTACTGCTGTCGTGTTTTGATACTGTAACATACTGTGATGCATTATGCCACAACGTATAATTCATAGGGACATAAAATGAAATAATGGATTATTCCAAAACATGGTTACAGGAATAAAATGTGGTTACATTATATAGTTAATTACAAAATAGTAAGAAACATGCTCCTGACATGTACAAGGGTACGTCCACACTAGCTGCCGGATTGGTGAGTAGCGATCGATCTATTGGGGATTGATTTATTGTGTCTCATCTAGATAAATCAATCCCGGAACACGCTCCCCGTTGACTCCAGAACTCCACCAGGGCAAGAGGCGGAAGCGGAGTCAATGGGGGAGCTGTGGCTGTCGATCCCGCACCGTGAGGATGAGAGGTAAGTCGTACTATGATACGTCAACTTCAGCTATGCTATTCTATACGAGCTATTCTTGTAGCTGAAGTTGCGTATCTTACATTGACCACTGCCCCCCCAGTGTAGACCAGGCCCAAGCATCTACAGATATTCATGTGAAGTGCTGCCTCATTCAGATCACTAGAGAGATTTACCTGAGTCAAGCTCGGGAACCAGCTTTCATAACTGTTTCTTCTGTGCTTTTTTTCAACATGCTTAAATACTGAGATTGCAACTGAAGTCACCATTTTTTATTGCTTGTGTTCTATATTTTCTCTGTTCCTTTAATAATAAAATAATCATAGTTAATAATTGTGATTATTTTGCTTGTGTTTAATCACAATGCTCCTGAAGACATGGTGAGAGCTAGAGCCCTATGATACTGAAATAGTGAGGAATCATGACCCTGAATTGGCAATGGGAGTCTTCTCCTTGAATTGACATTAAGAGAGACAATTATTAAGATTTGGTCCCTACTGTTTCTTGTTTTTGTAGACTGTATTTTTAAAGTAATTTTAGGTGTAAAATGACTTGACTCTCAACACCTTTAAAACATCCCCTTCTATTTTACAGTACCCACAAAGCTAAAGTTAATTTTGCTAAGGTGCACCCAATGAAATATATTTGGGCTGATTGGGGAAAGCATTTCAAGGGCGTTGACTGTAGTGATTTATATTGGATCCTGGAGATAGGCTTGTACATAGATAATTGAAAGGGAACCGCAAGTTGGAGTGAAAATGAGACTGCTGGAAATTGCTGGGTGGATTGCGTTTTTGCCACCGGTAGTCCTCTGCAAAGATTACAACAAGTTCTTTTCAAATCATGGTTGTTTTGGTTCCCACTTCACACCCAGGTGGATGGGGGACTTGAGGGTGTGAGAACATTTTTTTCCTCATCCTATTTTTCTGCTTGAGTTTCAAAGGGTCCTGAGATTATTTATAGAAATTAATCTAATCTTTTTCCAATGCTGATTTCAAATCTAGCCACATGATCTGGTGGTTCTTTTCTTCCCTCTAATGCTGGGAAAGGTGTGCAGTCAGTTGTTTCTCTAGGAGCAAAGTTGAAGCAAAGAAGATGAGTCTTGCGTTTGGCCCTGAAGATGATAAGAACTATAACGTTCTCTGAAGTATTAGAAATCCATTGGATGCTGCTAATACAGATTGGACTATAAATTATTTGTCTGAATGTGTAAGAGATGGACCTTGTAGAAATACTAATTATCAAGTGTGATGAAACACTTTTCAGAGGCTGATCTGAGCATATCACCAGTAAAGTCTGGTCTGCTTTACACAATCACTCTAATAATCCATTCTTAAAGGTGGCTACTGTCTGCAGCTTATGCAGATGCAAGCAAACAAAAAGACCTGGTCTCTATTTGCTGGTCCCTCACCTCCTAGAATTTCTCACTGTGGCTACTCCACTTGGGAACGATAATGAGCATTTGAGTTGACAAGGTGCTGGAGGCTGCTGGCGTTTTTATATCTGTATAGACCAGCTTTGTGCAGTTTTTACTCACAAGAGGTCTGGTTCTTCCTACTTCTGGTTGGGTCTAAGATTGCTGCAGGAGTGCTCTTGCTCAAACTATTTCATCACTTTCACTTTTGAACCTCTAGAAGTACAGCGAGAGAGAGAGTGTGATAATGAAAAATGTTGGGTAGGGGTGTGGTGGCAATAAATAGGCCTGGGCTGAAGTTGCAACATTTGAATCTTGATCTAAATTCCTAACAGCATTAGGAGCTTTGGTTCAGCACCTTCTAAAGTTAGAGGCGTTTGCAAACCCTGATCTGGGCTAGGATTGCAAAGACCCCCAATATTCGATGGTGGATAGATCTGGCTTTTCCCTATCTCTAAAAAATTAGACTTATTTTAAATCTCACCCAAGGTTCAGTTCTCATTTTGCTTTCAGCTCTGGGTGAAGGTGCAAGTCTGTTATTTAATCCAAATAAGTACATCATGTTCTTGATCTTAGACATGGGATTTCCAGTTGAATCTGAACTTGAGTTCAACTTCTGACCTGGAGGAAATGATTTGGGATCCACCACTTCTTCCTTGTCTTTGTTTTCTGGAGCAACTACATATATCTTCCTCACTTTTTGCATTGTTAGTAATTTGGAAGAGTGGAGACAGGGTGTGCTTTCTCTGAACACTGGATATTTAAAATGCAAAAACAAATTGAACTGGCTTAGTTGGTCCCTCCAAGAAGCCCCTCCTCCCAGACATTTCTCTCAGATTTGTTGTAATATTTTGGACAGACGCACAATGCAAGCTAGTATAGATAAGGTTTGTGTGTGTTTTTCCTGTAAACTCACTGACATATGATAAACTCATTGGCACAGGAGTTCTTATCTGATGGTTGGCTTTTCAGACGCACAACTTAGATACGGAATTTGTTGATTTTTTTCATTTTGTGCTGCATTAAACGTCAATTTATAGACAACTACAAGGCTAGAATCAACATATATTATGTGGTCTGTCAGGATTTTGGAGGCAGATGCTCAAGTCTGATCACACAAGCCCATCTATGAAAATGAATAGTAACCTCCCTTGGGAATCAGAATTTTAAACTCTCCTGGATTCCCACTACTTGTTGGCCATTAGTACTGCATATACATTTCACACCATGATTTGGCTTGAGATGTAAAGCTGAAGTTCTGACCCTTTCTGGTAATGAAAGATCTCATGGCAATTTTTATGAGAGTAGGAGATTAATTCCAGGGACTTCGGTAAATTCTGACTTGGGTAATTGCATTCTGCCTATTTAAATTCTCTAGAAATTTCATTTGGATTTAGAAAAGGTATTCCTCTCTCTCCTTTCTAAATGCTTGTTTAGGTTTGCTGTGTTCTACCAGGCGGGTTTTCTATTTTACCCCACTAGTTACTACTTGTCAATGAAACTTCCCTTAGGATAAAAGCATTATGTGTGAGCTCATTAGTGACAGTGCCTGCAAATATGTCACCTGGCTATTCAATTGTTAGTGTGATGCTAATAATGCAAAAGTCATAGTTTTGATACCCACTCTGGTCATGCGCCAGTTGCATTTTGAATGCCTTGATATTCTAATGACGGGCACTTTGGAAATTCAGAGTTATATACAAAATGCATATATTCTCTTTATGGGATTATTGATGGTGGCCCAGAATATAGCTATTCTCTGATCCTCCTGAATCACAGGCATGTTATCTCTATGGTCTTACTGGTTTAATATCGCTTTCATTAGAATTTCTTTGTTCCTAACAGAAAAACAAACCAAACAAAACCAAAAACCATGCAATGAAATGAGAGAAAATAGACTGTGGAGCAGCTATTAAAAGGGTAAAAACACAGGCTCCTGATCTGGGTGTTAAATGGGGGGTTATGCCTTATGTGGCAAAATGCCACCATGACAAAGGATTAGTCAAACTTGGAAGGTCAAAGTTGGTTTTGAAAGCTCTACCTGAAGCTCCTTTTTCCATTTGAAAAAGGGACCTTCAAAGGCAAACTTCAATACTTGACATGCAAAGCCTCCCTCCCCACCATTTCAGCCTTGCAAAAGACGAAACAACCAGTGACAACAGAGGAAAGGAAGTCAACAAAAGCATGTAAAGCAGCTTGGAATCTCTTTCATTCAGTGCTGAGCTGAAGGTGGAGGCTCCGAGATGGAGGCTTCCCCCCCATTTATTGTTTTATTTCTTGTGCCTATTTTTTTATGATAGTTAACGCCTCTTGTCTTCTACAAAGAAAAACTTGGAGCTAGACTTTCAGAAACCTGAGCCAATAGTGTAGCTAGGAGGGAGCAGGGCAGCAGCTGCTCTCCCACTTAGCACAAGTGGCGCCTTTTCAATTTCTTGGTGCCTTTTTAATTTTTACTCACCCAGTGGCACTCCGGGTCTTCAGCAGTGGGTCCTTCATTCGCTCTGGGTGTTAATCCAAAATGCCGCCAAAGATCCATGGAGCGAGTGAAGGACCCATCACCGAAGACCCAGAGCGCTGCCCCGTCAGTAAAAGTGCTGCTGGGTGAGTAAAAGCGCTGCAGCGGGTGGCGCCTTTTTTTGTGATCGCTCCCCCTGTTCGTTCCACCTGGCTACACCACTGACCTGAGCCTTTACAAACCTGTATGCTAGCAGTTTATGAGTAGATTTTTCACATGTGTTAAGCACCCAGCAGCTCCGAGAGAGAGGCTGAGTTGGGTGTTTGTTCTAACCGCTCGTTATTACCACAAAAATAAACAAACTAAACAGCTTAGGGCAGTTTGCACTGGGTAAAAGGGCCAGGGGCTCCATTTCAGATTTTGGTGGAGGTGGGGGATGGTAACTTTAACCATGATTCCTGGGCCAACTTAGGCACTTGAAAACTAGGTTTTTGGCAGATAACTTAGCAATTAGCTGTCAGGAGCCCGTATCTAATTCCTTTATGAATGAAAGAAAATTAAATAAATATCAGACCCACTCGGCTCTAACAACAACATGTTCTAACATCTTGTGGCAAGTCACTTAAGGGACACTAGGTTAGGTTTAAAATTTTAATGTATATTCTTACTTTATTACTAACTCTGTGGAGAGAGAGAGAGAGAGAGACCCCATCAGGGCTCCTGGGTTCTATCCCAGCTCTGGGATGACAGCAGGGTCTAGTGGGTTACAGAAGGGAGCAGACATATCTGGGTTCTATGTGAGAACATCAGAATGACCATAGTGAGTAAGACCAATGGTCCATTTAGCCCAGTATCGTGTCTTCCAATAGTGGCCAATGCCAGGTGCCCCAAGGGGAATGAACAGAACAAGTAATCATCAAGTTGCCTGTTGCCCAGTCCCACCTTCTGGCAAAAAGAGGCAAGGGGCATGATGTTGGATCCCTGCCCACCTGGCTAATAGCCATTGGTGGACTCATCCTCCATGAACTTATCTAGTTCTTATTGGAACCTGTTATTGTTTTGACCTTCACAGCATCCCCTGGCAAAGAGTTCCCCATGTTGACTGTGAAGAGATACTTTTTTTTGTTTGTTTTAAATCTGCTGCCTATTAATTTCATTTGGCGACCCCTTGTTCTTGTGTTATGTGAAGGAGTAAATAACACTTCCTTATGTACTTTCTCCACACCATTCATGCTTTTATAGAGCTCTATCATATTCCCCCCTTTAGTCATCTCTTTTCCAAGCTGAAAAGTCCCAGTCTTATTAATGTCTTCTTATACAGAAGATGTTCTATACACAAGATCATTTCTGTTGCCCTTCTCTGTACTTTTTCCAAACCCAATATATATTTTTTGAGGTGGGGTGACCAAATCTGCATGCACTATTCGATGTTGGCATACCATGGATTTATAAAGAGGCAATATATTTTTCTCTTATTATCTATACCTTTCCTAATGATTCCCAATATTCTGTTAGCTTTTTTAATTGCCACTGCACATTGAGCAGATGTTTTCAGAGAACTGTCCACAATGACTCCAAGATGTCTTTATTGATGGGTTTAGCTAATTTAGACCCCATCATTTTGTATTATAGTTGGGATTATATTTTGCCAATTGCATTACTTTACATTTATCAACATAGAATTTCTTCTGCCATTTTGTTGCCCAGTTGCCCAGTTTTGTGAGATCCCTTTGTAGCTCTTTGCAGTCTGCTTTGGACTTAATACAAAATTACTCAAGATAGTTATCTGCAAATTTTGCCACCTCACTTCATACCCCTTTTTCCAGATCATTTATGACTATGTTAAATAGGACTGATCCCAGTACAGACCCCTGATGGACACCATTATTTACCTCTCTCCACTTTCACCTTTTATTCCCTACCCTTTGTTTCCTATCTTTTAGTTGAAGTGCCTGGCAGTGCTTTCAGGATCATTTAAAGATCTTTAATTTATTTTAATGACAAGCCTTTTGTTATCCTAATCACCTGCCTCTCTTTATAAACAGACTCCCAGCCCTAAAGGCTGTGCTGCTCCCAGATTGGGAACTCATCATATATCACACTCAAGCTGTTGCAGTTAAGAGCTTCTTTCTGGGGCTAGGGTGAGTAGACCTCAGCTATGAAACTTGGGGGGGATAGTGCCCTCACCTGCCGCCCCCAAATGTCACCCCTGAAAAGGGTCCCAACAAGAACCCAACATCAGACAAATGCAATTGCTGAGTAATTCAGATATCCTTTCTGTCTCTGATCCCCCTTCTCAGGTTTGACATGTCCAGACACTCAGTGCTGCTACACCTCAGGGCAAAAACAAGTCACATTTCACTAGCTAAGAGATGTTGGGCCTGGTCTGGTACTTGGTTGAGAGACCTCCAAGGAAAACTCAAGTGTTGCAGGAACAAACATTGGTGATTCACTTAATGGTCTACAGACTCAGTGTCCCGGAATGATGATGGGAGGGTGTGTGTGTGGGGGTCAGTTAGTGATATCAGTGGTGCTAGGGGTTGTTCTTTTGAATGAAAAAGAGGTCCTTGATCACTCTTGGTAATGAGATCCCATGGCCGCATCCAGTTGTCAGATTCTAGTCTGGGTAATTTATTGCTCAGTACCTGAAGTCTCACCTCTTGTTTTCATTGGGTAAGGCTTTCTTCACTTCCTGTCCTAAACCTTGTTGTGCAGTGTTTCATTATTATGCAGTTATTGATGCTTCATCAGAGTGGTGGTGCTGCCTCAGCCCTGGTTTACATTATAAAGTTAAGTCAGTATAACTGCACGACGCAGTTATACCAACTGAACTCCTGGTGTAGACAGCTCTGCGTTGATGGAAGGGCTTTTCCTGTCAACAAAGCTACTGCCTCTCAGGGAGGTGGAGTAGCTTCACCAACAGGAGAAGCTCTCCTGTTGCTGTAGGTAGCATCTTCACTAAGCGCTACAGCTAAGTGCTAAGCTGAACCACTACAGTGCTGTAAGTGTAGACAAGCCCCGAGTACATGAGGTGACGTGTAGTTTATAAAGTGCCATAGTTTCACAAAGTTTTTATATATATTGTCAAGTGGGTAGAGTACATTGGACAAGTCACTTAACCACTCAGTCCATGAGTTTTCTCATCTGTGTGAAGGGGATAATAATTACTTACCTATATTTTTATGCAAAAAAAAGGTTACCATAAGACCAGCTGCATAATTCATAAGTTGTCAGTAAAATCTTCAGCGCAAATTTGTAAAACTGGGCAGAACCTTGCAAATTTTCTGAAATTCCACAGTAAGGTCATTCAAAGGTTTCATCTTCACTTCCATTGATACATCTATATCAAGTTAGCTCTCTTGATGTAAAATTTCAGTGAAGACAAGACCACCAGTATTTTTTACCTTGATTTAGCTAGTTGTGGGCAACCATATATCAGCCACTGGGGTGACTTTAACTGACTAAAATAGGGTAAAACGTACCTTATCTCCACTAGGATTTTGCATTGAGTTAGCTAATTCAGTATCGAAACAGTCCCCTTTTTGCAGTGCAGACACAGCCAAAGTGGTTATATAAGTGCTTCTATATCATCTATTTCCTGCTTTCTAATTTCTTCTTTTATTAGTACTGGGAATGTGCACCTGGTTGTTTCCTACTAAGTCATCTTTGTTCTGGACACTCCCTGAAGTCACCTACTGAAGTCAAATCTTGGGTCAAATTATTCACCTGCTGAAGTCTGATGTAAATCTGAAGTCAGTGTATTTATGCCAGGAGAGAGTTTGGCCCCATATGAATGGAGCATCACAATGTATTAATTATTAACATTAGTCTGACTGCTGGCCAGTAAGTCTGGTGTTTATATGGAGGCGGAAGAATACACCTAGAAGAAAATACAATTTTTTTACCTCCGAATAATGCTGAGTGAAAACAAAGTGACTTTATTTATTGCTCTCTCTTGCCTTTAAACTACTTTCTAGGTTACACAGATAGGAAGCAGAGCACCAGATTATGCTGAAGTGAGCTTCTTGCCATGCCCATCTGTGTCTATCTCCGCCTTGAATTCCACACACGCAAGGTTTAAAAACCCCCCATCAAAAACAAAAGGGTTATTTTTTGTGCAGATAATGTAGTTTCTCCAAGCACAAAGGTTCATCTTTGTAACAGAAAGAGTAAATGCTTCCTTGCAGAAATATATCTATTGCCAAGTAGGTTGAGAGTACAGCTTGGGCTCTTCCAGCCAATGTTGTCTACAGTAGGCTTTCGCTGCTTTCAAACCAGGCACTGTTACACGGCTCTGGGATAGGGCTTTTTTTTACAAAATGCAGAGTGGGATGGAATGAGACTAACGTGTACCTGGGAATCTGAGCTCCTCTAAATTCTTCAGCGTTCCCTGGACAGCTGGCAATTGGAGTCACATGACTACTCCTACTCCCCTCGCTTCTCTTTGGGGTACCATGTGATGCAAACTGAAGTATTTAGGGGTGCCACAATACCAAGGCTCTTTCTTTCCTTCCCCGTGTATGCCCTGCACTGGCAGTCAGCAGGAATTAGCTACATATATATATTATCTTCTGCTTGCTGTTTCACTGCTGCATTGGGTTTGCAATACCAAGCCCACATGTCACGTATCAGTACTGTCTTGGTCTCTCCCTTGTGTGTGATATGGAGTGGTGGCATTGGTGAATGTCAGCCTTTAGCATCTGCTTTTTGTTCACTTTCTACCAGTGTTCTAGTGAATATTTACCAGTGGAAATGTTTGCAGATGCAAATTAAGGGGATATCAGGAAGTACACATGGAAGTGAATTTTGAATTCATAAATGTGAGTTTTCATCCTGGAAAACTGATCACAAAGGTTACATCCATTGAGTCAAGGAATGGAAACAATACCATATTACTTATGTGTCCAACTAAAATGAGCTAAACAAACTATCACAGTGAATAATTTGCGATGAATCTTAGCCCCTGTTTTCTCCTTCACAAACAGCAGCTGATTTTTATGAAATTGTTCATTGAGAATTTTTAGGCTTTCTGCATTTCCTGCTGGTGGCTTGTTTGCAGACTATCCCCTTCACGTATCTGCTTTTCATTACTCATGGTGTGAAAGTGGTCACCTGTTGTATCTGCTCCCTGATAGCATGACTGAAAGTTGCATAAAAGAGAAGGGAAATCAAGGAGAGCTATGAGAATTTGAGTATGCATGAGTCTGACTTTCCATGACTCTTGTAGTATTGAGAACTTAATTTGTTCATTATTTTGAATGTTCATGGCAAGCAATTAAATGCATTATGAATCCTACTGGAGTGAGATTATGGCTTCTGTAGAAGTAACTGAATGAAATTCTGTCAAACATAAACAAAAGCTCTTCCACGGCCTGGACTCTGTCCCTCACCAGAGAGTCTTCATGTTGAGGTTGAAGCCTTTTGTTAATGGGGCAGTTAGCTGAAGGAGAATTCCCTGGGTTTGTTTTGAAAGCTTACGTATTCTGCAATTGGGGCAAAGAATAGCAATTCCTAAAAACCTTGCTGTGTATCTCTCCTTGCCCTCTAACTTTCTTCTGTCCACACTCCCCTCACTGTCTTCTGGTACATGAATGAATGAATAAATAAATAATCCCTAATTGCATAGGCTGCTTTCTTGACTCAGTTCTTGAGGTGCCTTTGACTCAGCTTTCGAACCCTGTAGTCAGTTTATTGAAACACAGTAGGATCCTTCTGGGATGGGCTCCAAGATGATCCTTTGAAAGAGATGAAATGCAGTCACTAATGACCCATTCCTCTTTTTTCTTGGGCAGGATGCTGCTTGGCTTCATATTTGCACTGCGTTGAAAAATGGAGATGTACTGCCTGTCTGTTTGTTTGTTTATTTTGAAAAAGTCCCTTTAAGGGAAGGGAGTCAGCATATGAAATCCCTTCCTTCCCTTTTCTCCATGGGGATGTGCTAATGTAGCTGAAGGCTCTAAGAATTATTATAGAAAGGAGTGGGGAAGTTTGTTTTTTTTCTGCTGAACACCTGGACCTCCCCAGAGGGATTTTCTGTCATCTGGAGCTTTCGAGGTTGACCTTGTTTGGTTGCGGTTTTTTGCTTGGAATTGGGGCCTGAACTGCACAGTTTGGATATGGATTTCAAGCAGCTCAAGAGCTGATTGGAAAATGTGAGGAGGAGATGTGTGTGTGGGGGGAGTGGTTTGCAAAATATCCTCAACATTTTCCTCCTTGCTTCCCATTAAATCTTCCTGACAAATTTCTGACCAACTGTAGTTGCTGCTCTCATGAAAAAGGCATGCCAGAAAGTCCTTATCAAGCTTTCCATTTGAAAGAAAGTGGGTCTTCTTTTACCTGAGCCCTAAGTTGAGTTTGACTGACCGTGTATAGAGATTTCTGCTTCCAAAAGCCAGATTGGTGTTGTCTTCACATCATTCCCATCCCCGGACCTTATTTCACTGAGTACATGCCGTTGCCTCTGCTCAGAGTTTAACAAAGCTCTTAAGAATCCAGCTGCAGCAAAAATTAGAGCAATAAAAATAAAGACATTATTAAAGCCAGAGATGACTGATGTGAAATCGCAGCCAGTGTAACATGACTCAATCAAATCCCCAAGAGAGTCAGAGACAGAAGGGGAAGAAGAGAGAGAGAAATCTTTGTTTAAAAGTTCTGAACCCCAAACTCCTTGTGCGTTGACTTTGATAATTCATAGACGACCACAGAGAAGAATGCCTCCCCCGCTCCAGATGCAAACCTGTCTTGTCCCAGCCCCTTTTTCCACAGCCTGTGAATCTCACCACATCAAGAGGGAGAGAAAATAAATTTTAAAAATGTCTATTTAGGCTGGGTATGTTTGAAATATCATCTCTATACATACAGCATGTGTTTTAAATACATATAAAATTGTACTTGGGAAAGAGAAAAATCACTCAAAGGGACCATTCACAGTTCACACCCAGTGCAATTACAGAAGGAAGAGGTCTCTGGTCTCTTTACAGGCCCACTCATACTAACTTGGGAGAAATCTGAGAAGCCCAGACTGTGGAGTACAGAGAGTGGGCTCAATGGCTGCCAGTAATCAGAGATGGATAATAGCACCCACGCCCCAGAAAGAGCATGAGATGCCCTTGAGAATTAGCTCAGAGTTATTGCGATGCTGCATGGAACACTAAATGTAAAAGGATCCCGGATGAATTAATTTGGCTACCATTCTGATTGCTCTGCTGAAGAAACAGACTGCTTTGCTGCTGTGCAAAAGAGATGGAAGAGGTGGGGAAGTGGGGATTGGTTACAGTTCATCTCTGATGATCTCAGACTGGGAGAGTGTAGCTTCTCATGTTCATAGTGGTGTTAGTAACCCCCCTTCAGGTGGGTGCCATGAGATGAGTTCCTTCAATCTCTCCTTGGCAAGTACAACTTTCGCTGTGACATATGGCCTCAAGATAGGTGGGAGACAGAGTAAGTAAATCAGCAAAACCTGGATCCAATGTCCCTGCAGTGTGAATGTGTTCAATTCTAAGGTTTTGCTTAAGGCCCAGCTCCAACTATTGTGAAGTCCTGCTATTTATATGAGTCTGCATACTAACCTACACATTATTTGAATGTTCTGGGTCTGCAAAAATAAGTTGAAAATCTCATGAGAGAGTCTGCTCTCTTATGATTTTTATTCTCATGAGATATTTAGTTCTCGAGTGCTCCTGGCCAGGCCAGCAATACTGCAAGTGGATCAGGTTGTGTGTTTTATTTTTTTTGCTTTTTGTTTTTATTCCATTTAATTTTTTTTGTCGGAAGAACAGCCTTTTTCTAAATCTGTAAACTTTTGCACAAAGCTTTAATTTTTTAATCAAAACTTGAAATTTCATAATTTGGACATTGGGTTTTCAGTGTTCCCCCCTGTATCTTCCTGTTCACTTCCCTCTTTCTGCCATTGAAAGCAATGCAGTAAGATCTGGGTATTTTTCTGTTTTAATTAAAAAAGAAATTCTTGTATTACTTTAATTTTTCAAAAGACTTGGGAAGTTTTGAGAAGTTAGAGTGGCAAAAGGAGAAATGAAAAAGTGGAAGGGAAAACTGCAGACCCATTGTATTGTATTAAATGGCCAGTGTTTGTTTTTGTTTGTTTCCCCCCTCCCTAGCATTTTTTAAATGTTTCAATTTTAAAATTTTGTAAGAAAGATTTGTGGAAAACTTTGAAAAAAACACAGCTCAGTCCAGTACAAAATTGAAATTATTTTAAAATTGTGGTGTATTTATTCGTTTGTTTTTGCAACTGTTTTCCTTTGACCAGTGGTAGTGCCAAGAAGTTGACCAGTGATCATTCTGCAGTTCTTTTTCCATCCCCAGCTGGGGCCAGGCAGTGCAAAATGTCCAGTGAGATTAATGTAGAGAAGTTAACTAAACCTTTTCAAGCATCAAGAGACTTGAATCGAGTTCTGGATGGTGACATGGTATGATGGTGAATTTCTTGATTTATCCTTTTATGTATCTAGTCTCTGCTTAGTTCCTCATAGATTCTATTCTGAATCTTCCCACAATTTGGCAAGCTTGGTTCAAGATGTTCCAGTACCAGAATAATAGAGTGTAGTGTTGCAGCCAGGTCTGGACTGAGGCGTCCATTACTATGAGTTTGCAGGAGGACTGTATGTGCAGTGGAGTGGCTGAGTTTCGTTTGGTTTTGTTAAATGCCACTGTGGAAAGGGGGAAATGGTGGAGTTCTTCTGAACCTCTGAAAAGTTTGTGGGTTAGTTCAAAGGATGTTGTTGGATTGTTGTGACTGTTGTCTTTCCCTATGTGATCCCAGACAAGGGTCAGTTGAGAGCTGTCCAAGTGATGACTTCAGGAAGTATCTTATCTGAATTAAGATCAGGCACCTAGGGAAGGATTGTGGTTGCGGTCTGTCTGTCCAATTTGGAAGTTTTTCTCCTTTCCCAACAGATTCAGGATACTAAATTTTATCAGTTTCTGCTAATTTGCTCTAGCTTCCAAAAGACAATCTTTAGCCTTAGAACTGGGGATGTGAAATATCTCAGTTGGTCACCACGTCATGAAGAAGGATTTATTGCATCTGGTTAAAAACATACTCTTTCTGGGGGCTATATCCTTTGCTAGTAGAGCCATGGATGCAATGATCTAATAGATCTTTTTCATCTATGACTTCTGTGACTTACCATATGTATAGACAGTGTTTATCTTTTTCTCCAATCAGCATTGATGGACAGACTTTCAGTCATGGAAACATTATTGTGTATGTGTGTGTGTGTGGGGGGGGGGGTGATGAGGAGTAGGGCTATTCACCGAGCGTTAATATCTCCAGGGCATAGGATTATTGGAAAATGATAAATAGCTGGGCAGGCAAAGGAAATATGAAAACCCTGCTGCAATGCAGGGCTGCCCAAGATTTCTGTTCATATTGCAGTGACCAAAAGAAATTTACATTGGAAAAACCCTTCTGCCTCCAGGGCTGAATATTATGAAATTTCAAAGTGATTCTTTGATTCCCACCCCCTTGTTCTTTTAAAAGAGTGGGAGGGGTAGCTATTTCTGTGGAGAAGGGATGTGTGAAGAATCTATTCATCATCCTGTTGGTGTGGTCATGAGGATGGGGAAAAGTTGGGAGAAGATCAAAGTAAAGCTGAACTGCAATCTGGTATTTCCCACCTACTCCCCAAATCCAGACTTCCTGGCTCCTGGATTGCTTTCAGGGATAGTCTAGCTGTCCCTTAGACTGGGCATCTTTGGCAGAATGACTCACTGCTTGTTTATCTCTAATCTTGTTTGGACAATAGCCTTCCAATATTATTTATTGGTTACAATAAAGGGAAGATCCTCAGCTGGCAAAAGTCAATGAAGTCAGCGGGGCTATGATAATTTACACTAGCTAAATATTTGTCCCAGGTGTTGAACTGTAGGACATTTTGTGCCTAACGAGAAATAAGGACAAACTACCATTTTTCCTTTTTCATCATTAACTAGGAGAAAAACTTCCTCAGTTTAGTTTTAGTGAGAGTGAAAAACAGTTCTGTTTTCTTCATCTGTCTATCCATCCATCTAAAGATCAGAGTAATGACTGATATATACATTACGTCTGAGTGCCTTACAATTACATTCCACCCACAAAATACCTTGTTTGGTTTTTGTTTTATAAAACCACAGCCCGGTGGATCTAAGTGGAGATGGTTCCTAAGGTCAGATCATCTTGTTCTTTTGGAAGTTGTGTAGGTCACTGTTGTCAAGGCAGGAAAAAAGGGCAGGAAATAGAAGTGAGTGTCAGTGAACAAACAGACGATGCACTTATTTTTAAAAATTCTTCGTTTTAAAAATGACTTTTTGTTGGTAGTGGATGGTCCATTAGATTAAGCACGGAATTGGAAGATAGGAAACCTAGATTCTAGAAACAAGAATCTTGAACAACCTTGGACAAGCGCTTGAAACCAATATTTTCAAATTTGGGTCCCAAAATTAGTGGCCTAATTTTCAGAGTTACTGCATGCCCATTACTTCCAATGAAGATTAGGATTTTAAATGGACCCAAAGGTATTAGACATCTAACTCTCATTGAGCACCCAGTTCCCATTGAAGTTCAATGGGCTTTTATGTGTGTAACTCCCTTAGGCTCTTTTTAAAAGAGGAAAATCTCAGCTGAAATCATTAGAAAATTTACTTATTTTTTCCAAAAAGTTCATGTAAAGCTTTCTTCTGAAATTTGCCTGTATTCAAGTTCATAGTGAAATGGAGGAACCCTTGAATTTTGATTCATTCTGTATATGTGCAGGATGTCGTGTTGCATACCTCTCCCTTGTGTCACTAGTTGTGACTGCCCTGCAGCAACTCTTGGGTGTAAAGGAAACACTACCAGAATAGAATCTTTGATAACAGATGAAGGTCATTATATTTGTGATAATAGTATTATACATGTCTGTTAGTGAAATAGGTTTAGTTTCTATATCTTCCTGCCTCTCTTTATAAGTGAATAAGAGGGACTGTTTCTATGAAATTTAAGGGTGTAAGGAACACAGAGGAAATTAAGCAAGAAAGGATTCAAGAGCTTGAGAATTATGATGCAAGCACAATGAGACTGTAAGAGAAACCGAGGGAGCTTTCAATGGGAAGTGAAAGAAGGATAATGCTGTGCACTGATCTGGCTTCAGGGCATTACTGTAACAGCTGATCGTTTTCTAAAGCTTAGAGTGGAGCTGGAATCAACTATGTATTAGAAAAATTATTACTCTCATCGACACTGGAGAAACTAGCATTAAGTCTGTGTAACAAAGGTAACATGATCACCAATATCTGTATCTGGAGCTCTGTAATTGCAAATACTGTAATAATTCCTTTTTCCCTCCCAAATACCATACAAGTATGAAAGACAAAATTTCAAAGGTGGATGTTTTAGTTTCTACTAAGGATTTCTGTGTGCTGCTGGAAGGTAAAACCAAAATCTCACCTATTGGTTGCTTAATTTTACCACTTATCTTTTTCTGGATCCAAACAGAACCTTCAAATCAACATGTCATCCAGATAAGATATCAGCTCTTCCTTTGTCTTATTCAATACATTAGTGGGTTGGATTGTCTTGTGGATGGAAAGTGAGGTAAACACTGCCTCAGGCCCAACCTAAACAGAATCTGGTGGTGTTTTGAAGTGTGCTACATTTCCGTTGTAATATAGATTTAGAAACACCAGCTATCTGAGACATTGACTCAACATTCCTGAGGTTTCCTGGCTGGTCTGGCAGGCCGTAACCCTTTTGTAGCATTCACCAGCTTTCTGTTCCTAGAGAACTTTTTACTTCAATACTTCATTTGGCAAATCTGTCACTGCTGAGGAGATACCACTCTTCTGTGGACAGACTATAGTCTATGGTCCTATGATTAGCTCTCCTCATGCAGTACTACATCAGTTTGTGCTGGAAGGCTAGAATGTTTTAACGCTGCTGTTGGAGTGACAGCTATAATTAGGCTGAGACTTTCAAATTAGTCTTAAGGCTGTTGGTACCCAACATACTTAGGGTATGTCTACACTTGGAGTGATGGGTGTGATTTGTAGACATGATTGTGCTAACTCTTATCAAGCTAGTGCACTAAAAATATCAGCGTAGCTGTGGTAGCTACAGTAGCCTCAGAGGGGCAGCAGCGAGGGGCAGCACAGACTAGCTGCCTTGAGTACAAACCTGTCTAGCTCCCGTAGGTACGAATGTGGGGTGACTAGCCCATGCTGCTGCTGGTTGCTACCTGGACTATATTACTATTTTTAGTGTGCTAGCTCAATGAAAGCTAGTGTGAATATGTACACATGAGATGGGAATCACACTCCTTAATTCCAAGTATAGACATAGCCTTAGACTCCTTTTGAAAATTGCGTCTTAATGGTGATGGGGCAAGTTAAGGGCACAATGTGGCCCAAAGACCTTGGATTTTTATAGTGCCATTTCTCTTAAAGGATAGCAAAGCACTTTGCAAGTTGTATATAGGAATAATTTTACCCATTCCTAATGTTCAGCTTGTCTATTTGAAACACAGCAACTGACATCACACAGCAACACTGGACAACAGTTATGGGCAAGAAGTGATGATACAGAGTCTTCCTTCCCTTCGACTTTTTTTTTTCAGTTGGAGGTTTGGCCTAAACCAGCGTTCTTTATTTGACAACTGATCCTTGCACCAGCCGCATATTTAAACCAAATAAACAAATAAAACCCACCACTTCTTCATTCCCTATAATTTCTGACCTGAGATGACACAAGCTTCGGCTGGATCGTATTACGCTGCATTGTAGCACACCGAATGCCACAAAGGTCCCTGAGACAGTGTTGAGCTGCAAAGCACAAAGATGGGCATCCCAGCAGGGCCCAGACCTTTTCAGATGATGGTGCCCTTTGCACTCCTGTGGCTGGGGCATTGTGTCCTGCCACTAACAGGCTTAACAAGGCAGGGCTTCAATTCTACATGTGCAGCTGTGCAGAATGGCTCTTGCATAACCACTCCTATAGTTTCTCATCTTCAGACAATTCCCCAGCATCTTCATTGCACTGAGCATAACAACAAAATCAACCTTCCATGGGGAATTTGACAAGCCAGCCTCTGATCTTATCCTGGTGTAAATCAAGAGTGATCCACTGAAGTCAGTGGGCTGTGTACACCTGCATAACAAAGTGGTGTATACTAGATCAGAGTCAGATTGCAGTACAGTCTTTGCCAGCTCATCTGCTTCTGACAGTGAATAAATGTGCCCCCTTTCCCATGTGCTAAGTGGAATTTACATTGTTTTCCTTATTTTTTTTCCCCTGTGTTCATAATCCTTTAGCATGCTTATCCCAAGTTGAACTTTTCCTTGGACCCCGACTCCTGGGGACACAGACGCACACTCACATTTTTATATCAGATGGAAAACTAAGTGACCACAAAAACTTGGATTTTTTACAGCCCAGCTTTTTTTCCCCTAACCAGGCACAACCTTTATCTGTGTTTTGGTTATTAATAGATTTGTTTTTCTCTCTGTTCAAGGTCTTGCATGACCCCACTTCTAATTTACAGGATAGATTACAAAGGGTTTTTGTGTGTCTGTGCATTTTAATTCTGCTGGCTTCTGTGTCAGCTGATGAGCTTTGATTGGTCCAGTTCTCTTAATAAATAATCAAACATAGACAGTCACAGAGTGTGGTTTATTCAGATATGTAGTTTCTTTCTAGGCGAATGATTCATTGTCTGTTAAGAGAGACTGCAGCTGGAGAGCAGAAGATTGCAGGAATGGAGAATGTATCTATCCCTTTCCCTGAACTCTCAACAGCACCTCCATCTGTTGTCCATCACTCTGTGAGGTTCTTGAGAGACATAAAAATAGTAACCTTGCAGTCAGCATTACAGATGAACTGTAGGGCCTTAACCTGCCATCCCATCTCCATCCAAAATGAACCCTGACCACAGGTTGGTGGTATGTACTGTATTTGGCTGAAGACATTTAACAGCCCATTAATACACACATCATACGCTCTCTTAAATATCCCAAACATTGGCAGGTCCTCTAATAGTTACTGTATCTATTATTGTCACCTATATTTTACATTCTGCATATATGGCCCAAATCTGATCTGCGTCTAAAAATAGAGAACAAAATGTTCAGATTTCCAAACTCCCAAAATTGTCAGTAGGAAAGGTAGGTACTTAACAGCTCTGAAATTCAGGCCTCTTTTATTTAGGTGTTTTAGGCACTTGATTTTAAGTGCCTACATCTGAAAAATTGTGGTGTAAGTGACGTCTAAGTCTACATGTCAAGTGAGTGGCAGAACCAGGATTAGACCCCAGGTTCCAGACTCCCAGCCTTGAGCTCAATCCATCAGACTATTCTGCCCCTCAAGAAGAGCCTTTCTTCAGGAACTAGAATCTTCATATCGAATTCCACATATATAATCTGAAACTTCCGGAAGCCTTTTTGTCCATTCAAAGTGGAAATGAGATGTGACTTTAATAATGAGGATAATTTAAGCGTAGGAACTATTTATGAAGGGAAGTGATAAATTCATCTTCACATGGAGTCTTTAAGAGATTAGAAGTCTTTCTAGAAAATAGGCTGTAGTTCAACCACAGGTTATTGGGCTTAATCATGTTTACTTACATAATAGGGAAGAATAATTTTGTCCTTTTCAGTAATTAGGGGTGGAATTCTATGGCCTGTGTTAGGCAGGAGGTGACACTAGTCAGGGGTAGGCAACCTATGGCACATGTGCCGAAGGCAGCACGAAGCTGATTTTCAGTGGCACTCACACTGCCTGGGTCCTGGCCACCAGTCCAGGGGCTCTGCATTTTAATTTAATTTTAAATGAAGTTTCTAAAACATTTTAAAAGCATTATTTGCTTTACGTACAACAATAGTTTAGTTATATATTATAGACTTAGAGAAAGAGAACTTCTAAAAACGTTAACATGTATTACTGGCACGCAAAACCTTAAATTAGAGTGAATAAATGAAGACACGGCACACCACTTCTGAAAGGTTGACGACCCCTGTACTAGATGATCATACTGGTCCTTTCTGGTCTTAAAACTTACTTTTTCCCATTTGAAGAACTTTTATTGTTTTGTAAAATGGAAACAAAGGGCACAGGGATTTTTGCCATTGTTTGGGAAGACACATTTATGTGTACACACCTAACCTGAGACACCCAAGTTTTAAAGTTTTGGCCATTGGATTTGTCATTCTAAATCAAATGATTGGCTCAGTTACTGTGATATACGGCCTCCAGGACTGACCAGCAGCTGATGCCTCAGAGGAAAGTGAAAACTTCTTAGAGGCACTTGCTTTTAGACAATTGTGCATTATTGTTCATGGGGGTAGAGGGGTATAGAAGTTCTTTCCTGACCCCTCTGATGATCACATGACAACCTGTAGCATGGTATCTGACCACCCAAATCTTAGTTTGCATAGCTACATGTATGTAAGGATATGTGGGAATAGACCCTTGGTCTGCAGAGCCTGGGACAGTTGATGTTCCCACTTTGGCGCCCGGAGGAGCCATATTCAAGGAGCTCTGTGGTTATTAGTGCTGCAGAAAGTAATGTGCAAAGGGACCAGAGTGACAGCACCTGGTAGCCTTCTGATTGTCCATGTTCACTACCTAGACCTGAAGGATGGTCCAGGAAGTTGTCTGGGCAACCATGCAGACTTCTGGCTTGCTGCGACTCCAGATGTCATATAGCTTTCTGATCTCCAGTCTCTGCTCCCAGCCTGATTCTGATTCTTGCCTCCTGATTCCAGCCTGGTAACTGTCTTTGATCACCAGCCTCTGACCCTGACTCTTGCCTATTGATCTTGGCTCTAGCGAATACACTGATTCCTGCTTCTGATTACAAACCTCCAAGTCCTTGACTTGTGGACATGAGCCCAGCTGTGGCTGCTATCCCAGACCGCCTATGCCTCAGTCCCTTACAATGTGGTATTACTGATCATAAAATTAGCTAGACCTTTCAGTAATCCAGCTACAGTAGTTAACTCTCTGACCTCTCACGACCATGAATTCTCAGGCTGATTACACAACTACTTGAAGAGAGCATTTCCTTGTGCGTATGCTCATGTGAACTGTTAATTTTGTCAAGTGATAGTTACATCTTGACCTTGCATTAAGGGGCCATATAAAACACAAGGAGGGAGTGGCCAGCTGACATTATTCCTGTCACAATCTTGCAAACCTCAGTCAACGCTTGCTCGTTTCCAGGCTAAATGACCATATATTATGATGTTGCTTGTGATAGATGAACCCCACCCATTTGTTTAACCATCCGTTGCCTTTTCCAGGGCATTAAATCAAGGCCCTGGGAATCTGTCTCAAAAGTTGTTGTGAAATTGTTGTTCTCTGGCTAGCTCTAGTGACAACGGAGCTCACACTAAAAACTCCACCCACATTACACACACTCCTAAGCTTTCTCCCTGTGCCAGCAAAGTTTCCTTGGTGGGTTTAATGTCTGAGGATGGTGCAGGACTGGATGGCCAGGCCTGATAGTCTTTTTTTGTGTATGTGTTTGAAAATAGTGAATATGTGTTCACAAAATGTTTGCACTCTGGATTTCTCGGCCCCAAAGCTAAGTTGTTTCTTGCAACATTTTGCCAAGTGGTGACTTTGTGTCTAAACACCCAGCCAGCCTCTAGAAATGTTGCATGTTCTCATCTGCATTGGAATCAGTCCCAACCATATAAGATGAACCTCCCCTCAGGGCAAGCTCCTCATAAAGTAAGATTTTTTTGGGGTGGGGAGTGATGGTGAAGGAATTCTTAGATTGGTTCCTAAATTAATAAACTACAGTGATTCTATTGTAGGGGGAGCATGCACTGATGAGTGATGCTTTCATAAAATAGTATACGCTTCTTGCTGCAACCTGGTCTGCATGTAGACAGGGACGTCGCCTATATTCCTTTTGGAGCACTGAATACTGGTGCCAGTGCAAGTGATTGATTTCCATATTTAGAAAACAGCCATGTTATGGTTACCACCTGGTGGGTATGCAGACAAGGCAGGAGACTTCCTGGGCTGTTGCATCCCTGTGCCTCCACTCTGAAGCACACATACTTGGGTCTCATGCAGCTCCTTAAGATTATTAGATGGAAAGCATGGTAGCATCACAAAGTGTTATTTGTAATAATGTGGTCAGAATAAATAGAACGTTCATTTTACAGTTGACTTGCCTTTGCCAAACCAAAACTTTCAGCAGATTGAGTGATAAATAGCTCTTCGATTTAGATCCCAGCAATGGTAAATTACATGAAAGCACTGCACCCATCATTGTTCTGTCAGCCATCCCCGTCTTCCATGTGCCTTTTGGTAAAATCTGAATCACATTATGTGTCATTGCACTTAATACAAATACAAGCATTTTGTTTTCAAATTAAATGAAATGTCACAGCAGTGAATGGTTAATTACTAATTAAACAGGAATTTTGTTTGTGACATTAGTAAAAAGGAAAAATAAAAATCTTTCAGCCCTTGCTTGTTTTGAGAAAAGAATTATTTGAGCAAAATTATTTCAATTAAGTAATTCCTGAATGTATTTTTTTTAATGAAATTAATTTTGTCTTGCACTAGTGGTACACAAATGGGAAAAGACTGAATTCACCTCACAGATATATGGCTACAACGCTCGGGAAAGACTCAAAATGGCCTAAGGTATTTAGGAACAAAAGCCCCACTGAAAGTTGATGGGATGTGTACTCCTAAACTTCTTTGATTCTTTTGAAAATTTCCCCATCCCGTCTGTGGGAGATGCACCCATGAGGAGAATGTGACTTACTGTGGAATCAATAATTGTCATGTGGAGTATCTTTCTGTCTAAGAACAACTAAATAAACATTATGGTATAGATTTTGGCTGTGCAGAAGAGTGACTGGAGCTGTAGTAAGTGGACATAGACAAATGTGTGCCTGTATTTTGCTGGTACAAACACTTGTGAGCTCATAATAGTCAGCAACACCCAATAGTCTAATAGCTACACATGCAAATATTAGCATTTGCAAAAGACTTTAGAGACATGGGTTCTGCAAGTGCAAATACTTCCATTTGCATTCAGCAGGTTTTACTGTTTGCACAAGTGCTAGGATTTCTAGCAGGGCTTCTCATGCCTAAAGTAGAGGGGTGGCTGACAGTTTTCTTCACAAAGTCTGGATGGGCTCTAGATAAATAGCAATTAAGTTAAATGAACTACGTACATTGGAGAGAGTTAGGTCAACCAAATGGAGTGTTTAGTAAGGACTTGAAGGAAAGGACAGCAAAGTAGTAAGGTAGACTGGAGGAGGGGGCTGTTCCAGGCACAAAGGTAGCATATAAAAAGGCACAGGCAAATATGGTTTGCCACTTGAAAAGGGAAAGCCAACTTGTCTTTACTCTGCTCAGCAGCTGGACGCTGTCGGGGATGTGGGGTGTGTGCCTGCCCTATAGTTGCCCTGCTAGCTGAGTGTGGTGCTGCAGGCAGTTCTTGCCTCAGTTTCCTCTTCCCTAGGATTTTCTGTCTCTCCTGGGTGAGGGTGGGGTTTGGGGCTATTAGCCTTCTGACTGTGTCACTCTGAGTTCAGTCCTGATTTGGGGTAACAAGTCCGAACAAATATCCCACACAAGTCAAACATTCTTCTGCTCCACTTGGGCTCTTCAGCCCTCCCACTGGGCTCGGTTCTCAGCCACTTCTAGGCAACCTTTAAGTTTCTCTGCTCTGAGATAGAGCACTGACTCCCAGGTTGCTTCCCTGGCATCCCCTCACAGTCTCAACTGCTGTGGGTTACCAATCCACCCCCTTCTGTGCTCTGTGGTAGAACACTGTTTTCCAGACTAATTCCCTGGAGGACTCCTAGACTCTCCTTTGGAGCCTTCCACGGGAGACCAGTTTGCACCCTGTGGTTCCTCTCTCAAACTGAGTCAAGGTGAGTGAGATGGGTAGCTAATCTGACATGGGTGTGGCTGAGCCCAACTATTCTTAAAGGGCCAGCCAACCTGTGACAGATGCTATGGAGTGTTTCAGGGGCAACACTGATCTGAGAGCTTGGGTGGTTTCTCTTGATGACCAGTTAGCTGTGTTTTATCACTGTAAAATTCAGAAATTGGGTCTTGTCGTTACATGGTGATAGTGACATAGAGCTGACTATGCCAAAACTGTTATATACTATATATACTCGTTCAT
This sequence comes from Chelonoidis abingdonii, assembly GCF_003597395.2. Classification (NCBI taxonomy): domain Eukaryota; kingdom Metazoa; phylum Chordata; order Testudines; family Testudinidae; genus Chelonoidis; species Chelonoidis abingdonii. The sequence goes on along the minus strand of NC_133782.1, from coordinate 22,766,309 downwards.
AAGCCAAAATTTTAGTAAAAAAGGGAAGCACCAGAGAAGGAGGTCGGCTTATGAATGAGTATAGAGAGGCAGAGGTGGGACACAGCCCTTTCCCTGAACAGAGGGAGCAAGGAGAGGCAGCACAGCCAGCAGAGCCAGAAGGGAAGAGGCAGGGCCAGTGTCTCTCCACTTCTGGCCATGCAGCTCTCCCCCCAGCCTCCGAAGCAGCTGCAGCTCCAGGGCTGGCAGGCTGCAGCTGTGCCCCTCGGCCCCTCCCTCCAGAGCAGGCTGTGGCCACGCCGCCAGAGCACGCTGTGGCTGTGCCACCCAGACCAGCCCGCTGGAACATGCTATGGCCATGCCGCCCGGTATGGCCCGCCGGAGCGGGCTGCGACCACACTGTCCAGCCTGCCATAGCAGCTCCAGCCAGGTCAGAGACATCCTCTCCTGGCCCTCCCCAGATAAGATGGGAAGAGATGGGATGGGGAGAGTGTAGGGGTCTCGGACTAGGGCTGGGGTCATGTGGGGGGTGCTCACAGGGGTTACTCCCCTGACTCCCAGCTTCTCCCCCGCCCCCCAAAATTTCCCCACCAGTTGCTGTCCCGGCCCGTCAGAGTAAGCAGTTGGCCAGATGGGACACTTTGTTTACTTAGGTTTATCTCTGTGCCTGCGGACACTTGAGGTAAACTAAACATCTTGGCCCACCAGCAGCTTATCCTGATGGCCCAGGAGCCAAAGTTTGCTGACCCCTGAACTATAGGGTCGGCTTATGAACGGTTATAATTTTTTTCCATTTTTACTTATCCATCTTGTGGTGGGGGTCGGCGTATAATCAAGTATATATGGTACTTGTCGTCTGGAAGAAATAACATGAGAGGTTTTCTTTAAAGGAAAAGTTCTATAGCCCTAAAGAGCAAATGAATGGTGGGATGTGGTGGTGGTGGAGAGAGGGGATGGAGGTGGAATTAGAATAGCCTAATCTCCTGGTTACTAAAGGCCTTGTCTATACTATGGGCACTTAGCAGCATAGCTACAGTGCCATAACTATGCCAGCATAACCCCATAGTGTAGATGCAGCCTACAGTGACAGAAGGGGTTTTTCCATCCATGTAGGAACACCACCTCCCCAAGCAGTGGTAGCCAGTTCATCAACAGTAATCTGTCAACCTAGCTGTGTCTACACCAGAGGTTAGGTGGGTGTAGTTATGGCACTCAGGGGTGTGGATTTTTAACACTGCTAAGCGATATAGTTATGTTAACCTAAATTTTAAGGGTGGACTAGGCATTAGAAAAGAATGTATAGCTGCTGGCATGGCAAGGATTTTCTTTTATGTCCTTGAGCAAAGCTTATTTCTTTGGGATCCGAAAGTCACCAGTTGAATTCTAAGCAGTATAGTATGGTTTAAAACTGTGATTTGTGCTACTCATTTGTGCTTGCTGGAGTGGTATGTATTTATACACACAAAAAACTGAATGCATTGGAAAAACTATAGATATCTGAATATAAGAACGGTCATACTGGGTCAGACTATGGTCCATCTAGCCCAGTATCCTGTCTTCCAACAGTAGCCAATACTAGAGCTTAAGAGGAAGTGTTTTGTTTCAGTGGAGAAAGTATATGAGGGTCTTACCATCTGGAGGTGACTGGAGGCCTGAGAAAGTCTATAATTTACTGCAATTGATCACTAATGTGCTTTCCTTTTAGTGTCTATAACTAACATATTTGCCTGAGAAAAAAGTTCTCGCGTCAAGCAGAGAGAAATTCCCTACAAAAAGTTCTCTGATTGGTTTGCTTTAGGAGAGGTAAAGAGGAAAATTATTGACAATGTGTAATGCTGTCTTGTTATCAGCTTCTGTACTCTCTTAAGTGGCATAAGACTACATATCCTGGCGCAGTGCAGACTAGTCCAGTGGTCTAGCCATTTGGGTCTGAACAATGAGGGAGTTGTGTGGTATTCTGTCTGATATTAATTTGCCTGACTGCCAGGAATTAAATCAAAGGAGGCCGTTACAGGAGAAACCAACAGCAAAAGAAACAATGACAAAGATAAAGCTATGTGGGGAAACAATAGAGAAGCTATTGATTGGGAATAGCCCCTGCCTGGCTCCAGCTAGTCTGCCAAGGTGTATTCTTCTCAGACCAAAAAGGATTCTAAACCTTAAAGATGCTGGCCTAAGGAAGGAAGGCTGGGAGTTGAATGAGTTGTCGGCAGACTGAGACTGACATCCAGACCCAAGGACTGTCAATGACTGGGATGTGGAGGGTCGTACCCCATGGTTAGAGCAGGAGTCAGGTGCAGTGGCTGGAACCAAGAATAAGAGCTGGAGTAAGGCCAGGTGCCCGAGCCAAGTCAGTCAAAGTCAGGAATCGAAGCTGATGGTTAGGACTGGATTACTTGCCATGAGGCAAGACTGGGCCAGGGCTGGCTCCAATGCAGGAGCAGAGCTGCAGGCTGGCCCTCCCAACCCAGAGATGGGACTAACTGGGACCTACCTGAGTTACGGCTATAGAGGTTAAGCTTAGGTAAGGAAAATATGCACATAAGACTCCATTGCGTTAATCCATTTTCCTCAGTGCTTCTGGTTTTGAGTCACTTTAGTCATCTGGAGCTGGCTAAGCCTGGAATAACTTCCCTGGCTCCAGTGGAGTTGCTGCAGCTTTACACTGATGTAGTTGAGGACAGAACTTGGCTCCTGTGTTTTCTTTTAATATTACAACACTGCCCATATGTTATCATGGAAGTCTATTTTTGTTACTTCCGAGCAGCATGGATTGAGGGTTTGAGACCTCAGTGGCGTAGCTGGTGCGTGGGAACACTTTGCTTCCTATTTTGTTAAAGGGCTCATCGGTAGGATAGACTTCATATGTGCATGGGTCAAACTCTTTTATAAAGGCCATGAGGGGCTGTTACTTCCTTCGTGACAGACATTGAAAGTCAACCTTTTCCCTGAGCTCGGCATCCACTCCACTACCTCAGTTCGAGGCATGTTAGGTTCCCTACACTTGGATTATTCTTTCATTCTGGCGGAAAGCATATTCTATGCCTGATCATTGACTTCAGCTCTATAATTAAGGTCTTGTATATGTGCAGCTAGATCATAAGCAAAAGGGGTGAGAGATGTCATCAAGTCATAATTTCCACAACCTAAAGGCATTTTTTTGGTTACACTATACATTTTTTTTCCTTCTTATTTTGGGATTTGGCAGCAGGCTCCTTTAAAAGTAGGCCATCATGTCCTTTCCTATGGTTCATTATGAGTGGGCTGCTAGGAAAGCTTCGGACTGCCAAAGCCTCTATTTTGGTTTCCTTTTGCAGTATGAGGACAAAGTTTCCTTGAGATAAAGTTCTAGTCAGCGAGCTCTGCTGATGGACTACAGCATATAATTTTATTCAAAAACAAAACAAAGGCACTATAATCCACAACACTTTCACTATATTTCTCTATAGATCCATATAATATAATCAGTGCTGATGGCAACCACTCTATAGCTAGGGTTGCAGAAGAGTTTCCATTATGACACCCTGTTTTCATATGCTGAGAACTTCTGAAAGATTCACCTACTTGTAAGTAGGAGATTTGTCCCACCATAATATGGGAGTTTCTCTATGTACACAGTATCAGAGGGGTAGCCGTGTTAGTCTGGATCTGTGAAAGCTATGTACACAGTACTCTGCTGAACTGAGTGATATAAGGATCTGAGTCCCTGTCCCCATTCACTTACCCCAATACTGGCCCACCTTGAATTTCTCTACTGGCCCTGTGAGAAAAGGACTTGCATCACACAAGAGGATTGAGCCAGGAGTTCCTGAGTGGTTACCTCAGTGTCTCCATGAGCAACTCTGGCAGTGATGAGGGTGCCCCTTCTCCAGGATACACCTAACTCACTTGTCACTCTTTTAACCCATAATCATTGCAGTTCACTTAAACATATATATATATACACACACATATATATATATATATATAGTTCATGTACACCAAAAAACATTTCTTTCGGATTAAATAACACTTCACAGTGTAAGCACAGTGAGGAAATGGCTTGCAAAAAGTTCAGTGCGGTAGTCACTAAGATGCAATAAACTTTACATTTACAACAAATTTTCAGGTCCAGTGTGTTCTTCCAGGACTGGATGTGTTGTTGTGATTCTGCTGGTGTGGCACTCCCCAGGTTGGGTTTGGACTCTGTGACAGAACCCATTTACCACCTTTGGTTCTGGCTCTCCACTCAGGCATTTCCTCCTTTGGGTCTGGTACTTTAATATGCTCTTGACAGACTTTGGGAAAGGGGCCCATCTCTTCCTCTCTCCCTAGGCCAGCTGACACCACTCATTCCAAATTTACCGTCTCTGGGCTGCAGCTCTGGGTCTCTGTTTCTGTTCTGGGCTGCTGCACTCTCCCCAGCGCTGCTCTGGTAGCCCCAGCTCACATGTAGGATGGGCCCTGGGCTCTCAACTTCTTCCTGAGCCTGCCTGCCCTGTTTCCTGACTTGGAGTGTTGGCCCTATGGAACCTGTCAGTGTCAGGATTCTGATTCCTCTTTGCCCTTTCTCCTGGTATTGGGAGAAGGCCAACCAAAAAACAAATAAAGCACTATGTTTCAGTAAGGGGCCAACAGTCCTCTTACATATTGTAAGACCCAGGGTGATCAGGACTCATGGTTAGAGGCAGGAGCCTAGAACTGGAGTCAGTCAGATGCTAAGCCAAAGGCCAGAGTCAGAGCCAGAGCCAGGAGTCAAAGCTGGAATCCACATCAGGGATAGGAGCAGGGAGCTGGAGTGAGGCAGGAAAGCAGGAATCGGGACCACTCCTGGGGGAATTCTGTGCCAAAATAATTAAAAATTCTGCACACAATGTTTTAAAAGTCTGCATATTTTATTTGTCAAAATAACACAATATAATCACTCCAGTTTCAATTATTTTGGTAATTTATTTCAAAATACCTGTCAGCACATATGTCAACAATACAGACAACAGCAAAACAGGCTCCCTCAGGAGTAGAGAGTTAAATAAACCCTTACAACAACTCAGTTCCAGTAGGGGAGTGCTGGAGGAGACTGTATGGGGCCCCTGGAGCACAGACTCATGCACTCCCATCCTCCCAGAGCCCAGCTGTGGGGCACCGCTTGGCTCAGACACCACAATCCTCCACAGAGCCAAGCCACGGGGCATGCCCCAGACACCTGCACCCCCCCCTCACAGGGTGCAGCTGTGGGGTACCCCCAGACACCAGCACCCCCCTCACAGAGCTCAGCAGCGGGGTAGCCCCAGACACCAGCACCTCCAGTGCCCTTACACCCCCCACAACTTCTTTACTGTCTCAGCGGGGAACATGGTGTGGCGCAGTCCTGCTCTTCCCCACTAGGCTTGCCAACTTTCTAATCCCACAAAAATGAACATCCTAGCCCCATCCCTTCCCTGAGGCCACACCCCTGTGTCGCCCTTTCCCCGAGGCCCTGCTCACTACATTTTCCCTCCCTCAGTGGCTCACTCTCCCCCATCCTCACTCACTTTCACTGGGCTGGGGCAGGGGTTTGGGGTGTGGGAGGGGGTGAGGGCTCCGTCTGGGGGTGCAGGCTCTGGGGTGGGCCTGGGGATGAGGGTTTGGGGTGCAGGAGGGAGCTCTAGGCTGGGGGGTGGGGCAGAGGAGTTCAGGGTGTGGGAGAGAGCTAGGGGTTGGGGCATGGCACTACCTTGGCCAGCTCCCAGTCAGTGGCACAGTAGGGGGGAGAGAGGGGTGCTAAGTCAGGCTTCCTACCTGTTCTGGCTCCGTGCTGTGCCCCAGAAACTGACAGCAGGTCCGGCTCTTAGGCAGAGGTGTGGCAGGTGGCTCTGCGCTCTGCTCTCACCTGCAGGCACTGCCCCTGCAGCTCCCATTGGTCGTGGTTCCCAGCCAATGGGAGTGCAGAGCCATTGCTCAGGGTGGGGGCAGCACGTGGAGCCCTGTGGTCCCCCCACTTGGGAGCTGGACCTGCTGGCCGCTTCTGGGGCGCAGCACGGAGCCAGGACAGGTAGGGACCAGCCTGCTTTAGCTCCCCAGCACTGTCAACTGGACTTTTAATGGCCCAGTCAGCAGGTCACCCTATTCCTCCTCCTTTTCCAGAGCTGGCTGGGTCTTCCAGACCCTCTCCTGTCCCTGGAAGAATGGATCAAAGCGCATGCTGCCTCCAGGCTTGGAGCTCCACTCACTGCGACTTGGGCTCTGCAGAGTCCAGCGGTCCCTAGTGGCGGCCAGAAATTCTGCATGGGAAACAGGGAATTCTGCAAAATTGTGCAACGGTACAGAATTTCCTCTGGAGTATTGGGAGCAGACGGGGGTGTGGGATTAAGAGAACAAGAACAGGCAGGAAGGCAGGGTTCCGGACTCAGGCAAGTAGGCATGGTCCATAGTAACAGCCATCCAGGGATTAATCTAGCTGTTTAGACATCTTCCAGTGCCTCTTCTGGGTTTAAGTAGAAGGTCCCAGCCAATCTGTGGAGCTGGATATCTCCCCCAATCAGGAGCTTCATGGGTGGGTTTTTTTGTGAGCTAGAGCTTCACTAGACCTCTTCTCCAGTAGTTTGGGTGAGCTACTAGGTGGCAGCCATAGTCTGAACCCTAACAGGGGACCTATGGGCCTGTGTTTGAGGCCTACGGTACTTCACGCCTGCATGACTGAAATGTTCTGTTTGGTGACAGCCTGACGAAAAAAAAATGTGCAAAATTCATCTAGTCATTTTTTGAATTATGAGAGAGCAAAAAAAAAAAAAATCCCACAGTCCATGTGGCAAGAATAAAAAATTCTAACTACACATATTTTTTAGTTCCAACTCTAGCAAAAGTGGCTGAATTCTGGGTCTTGACATTCAGCATGGCCCTACTTCACATTGAAAGCTAGTTCCTTTATTTGATGGGGAAGTAATGCATGATTGGCATTGGCTAAGACTTTAGCACACGTTAGTGGAGCACTGCCCCATTATGCTATCACTGCATATTCTCTCTGCTTACCGTGAGTGAGTGGCTGGGTGGGAATAAAAGTTGTTTCTTTCAGGTTGCTGCTAGGAGAAGTTGCATGACGGAGATTGCTTCTCATTGAAATATAAATGGCAAAATTCTTCCCTCTAAAATTACCTTAATATCCAGGACAAAGGAAAATGGAGACCACAATAAAAAAATACATTTCCCACATTAACTTTTGCCACAATCCGCAATATTCTATACATCCTAAGCTTTAATTATGAAAAAGTTTTTTCCACTGTGAAGATAGTTATGAAAATGGAGGCAGATGTGCTTCTGCCCTGTCAACTAAGTTTTGCAAGATACTATTTCCAAGCACAGAATTGCATCAGCAAGGTGTGAATTTTAAAGCGTAAGTGAGAGAATACTAAAGTCTGAAAAGATTATTCATAGGATTTTTTTTCAAAAGAGCTGCTTCTGATTCTTACGGATTTAATAGGCATTAAAAGTCCTTAAGACGGGCATAAATGTTAAAACTGCTAGTGAGACAAGGTGAGTGAGGTAATATATTTTACTGGACCAACTTCTGTTGGTGAAACAAGCTTTTGAGCTACATCCACCTCTTCTTCAGGTCTGGGATAGATACTCAGAGTGTCACAGCTAATTACAAGGTCAAAGAGATAGTTTAGCTTAAGTAGTTAGCACATATTCTAAGAGACAGTTCAAGGTAAAGGGATCCGTTAACATCCCTGTAGCCCTAGGACAAAAAAAAGATGGGGTTACAGGTTGTTGTATTAAGACATAAATCCAGTGTCTTTATTAAGATCATGATTTTTAGTGGCTAGCAAAGTTATGAATTTAAGCTCCCAGGCTTGTCTTTTGAAAGTGTTGTGCAGGTTTTCTTTGAGGACAAGGACTGATAGATCCTATAGAATAATGGTTTTGTGAAAAGTGTTCACCCACAGGTGATGTGCTAGGGACAGACACGTGAAAAAATGACACAAGTGTGGTGAATCTCTAAGTGCAGACACTCAAGCTCTGTCTCCATTTTAGAAATTCACACTGGTGCAACTGCATCAATGGAATTGCACTAATATAGGTGAGCAGCTTCCACATGAAGTGGGCTGTGCACCAGTGCAATTTACTACAGTAAATTACCAGAAGCAGCTGTGTAGGTGTAAGTTACACTGGATGTAGTTACAGCAGTGTGAATTTTCTTAAAACAGCCAAAGCCTCAGACTTTGCACATGCAGTAGAAGCAGTACTGAGTAAATTTCCCACTGTTCGTAAGTAGAGCTGGGTGAAAGATTTGAAACAAATAACACACACTTTACCCCTTTTGATGTCTGAGAATTGTCCATAATGAAAAACAAAGTTCTTTAGTGCATTCATTTCTTCAAATTATTATGAGTTTTTCAGTGACTATTTAATCTATTGATTGTTTATGAACATCTTGTGTAAGTGTACAAAGGGTACATCAACACAGAAACAGCAACAAAAAACACCCCACAGCAGCCAGTCTCAGAGCCCAGGTCAACTGACTTTGTCTCTCAAGGATTGTGCTACAAGACGAAAAATTGTGGTATCAACATTCCTGCTTGGAGTAGAGCCTGGGCTCTCTAAACTGGGGAGTGGGAAGGGCTCAGCCCAGGCTCCAGACCAAGAGGGCTCAGCCCAGGCTTCAGACCAAGAGGGAATGTCTACACTACTATTTTTATCTCCATAACATGAGCCCCAGTCAGTTGGCCTGGGCTCTGAGACTTGCTGCTGTGGGTGAGGGGTGGTGGAGTGTAGAAATACCCCCAAATCTCAGTTAGCTATATAAAAAGTCATGTGGCATTGTTTCTCTTTGCTGATGGTTTCACTTAATGTAATTTAATCACAATAGCACAAATTTCTAATTGCGTGTTTGATGCAAAATTAGATATTCTCTTCCCAATTTAGAATTTGAATTTCATACTATTGATTATGCTGTTCAGAATTCCTTACAGAAACTATTTGAACATTTGAAATTTCAGTTTTCTTTTACATGTTGTACCTGCCACTTTCTTTCAAAATTTTGGCCGCAAGACAAGAAAGTGATGGGTCTGATTTTCAAAAAGTGTGGTGTCCAGTTGCACACATGAAAATACAGGTACAATTGCATGCCTAGTGTGTGCACAAATTGAGCATTTGCGCATGTATAGATGGCCAGTTATGCATCCTGCTTGCTTGTTAATATCTTTCTGGAATCTGCTAATATCTGGTGTTCAATATTGTATTTGCAGGTGGCCAGTGATATGTCCAAGTGGCCGTTTGCAGATAGTTGATTTGCACATGTAACTATAGTAACTGTATATGCAAATTAGTCACAACGTTGAGGACCAGATTCTAATGTAGTGTAGTTCTAATGGAGTCAACAGAGCTATGTCCATTTATACCAGTTGAAAATCTGGCCCTGAGGGTGCATTTGTCAGGTATAAACAAACAAGAACAATCTGTTTCACAAGAGTCCTGCAATGGGGCAGACAGTTACCACAACGTAAAGGAGAGGATTACTGAGAACCTATGGACACAATTGGCTCTGCAGTACTACATAAGTTGCATATGTCAAATGTGGAGAAGAGCGGGGTCTTGCTGAAAGATCATTGGATGACCCTTGAGTTGTGGTTTTCCCAGATTTCCTTTGAACTGTAAGACCCTGGAAAGGGTAGGACTGATGTGTGCCTTGGCTGGAGGGCTAAAGTCACTGCTTCATTGGATCCTGTGAGAGACAGTGACCTACTAGTGGAGGCTGCATGACTCAGTGAGTTGTGTCCTGATAGGCCACAAAGGGGTGCAGCAGAGGCAAACCCAGCTATACTCTCTTTTTGTTTAAACAAAGATTCCATTGTCCTTCTGCATCAAAAGCTGCACTGGTAACAATAAGTGATGATATATGAGAGAGATCAGAAATCTAGAAATAACAAAATTGAATTCATCTTGGGAAAATCTCAAGTGAATACAGTTGGAGAAAAACAGTCTGAAACATATTGTTCATGGGAGGAAGTTTGTCTGAGAGACTTAGCAATGGCAAAAGACAAGTGATTAGACTTGTTTGCAATGTGAGATGGTGGTAGAAAAGGTCAATGCAACTTTGGGTTTCATCCTCAGAGACATCACTGGGCCACTGGATGCATTTCATCCCACAACCTCTGATGATTTAGCCATTCATCAACAGAAAGTTGGACACATACTGGATATGGCTGATTAATGTGCCATATGAAAAGCATGTTGAGCTCTTCTGCCTTTGGAGATCTGTGGGTTTTTCAAGGCTGGCTAGCTAGTCTTGTGCAGCATCCTGTTATACTGGTGGCACTGTAATATGTTGTTCAGCATGTGTTGTGTGTCACTTTTAATGGCTGGTCCACAGACAGTATAAATTTACTACAGCTACACACTAAAGGAGTTAATCTTTTAGCTCAAGTGGCAGTGGTACAAGCTTTTAGGAGTTTAGGTCTTGGGTTCAGTCCCTGGTGACATCCCATGGTGGCAGTCCTACACTGTCACTTAATTCAAACAGAGATGACCTCTGTGTGACACGTAATAAAGATGCTCTTTTTACCATAGTGAATAAATAGTGTTTGGTGCTAATTAGAATCACTCTGCTTCATAAGCATGAGACTGCATTTAAAAGTAGCTTTAATTGGTGTGCCTGGGTAATAGAAAAACAGTGATCTTGTGCTTCTTAAAACACCCATTTCTCCCCCGTGTATCTTGTTCCCTTTCTTGGGACATATGCTGGAATTAGCCATAAGGCCGGGCTTCCTCTGCACGTCATGGACATTCCATGGTTGAGCTCGGATTGCATTCTAATTATTAAGCATTGGGTTTTATCAGAAGCTGCCAAGATGCATCATTTACTCCTGGGGAAAGGAGGGGGGGTGAGAGGGAGGCAGAGTGTTTTGATTTGAATAACTGAAAGGCGCTTCTTGACAAGTGACTGACCAGCAGTTTACGCACAATTATTTGTCTCTTAAATGCTTAGCAAACAGCAGGGCAGAGATCTGTATGAATTCTGGCACTGCTGGTGGGTATGATAAATTGGTACAGGTTATAAGCTAGGCCAGCTTGTTTGTAGAAAAGCACAAGCCAACCCACAGAAGAGCTGCTTCGAATTTTGGATGCTGAACAAAGTTTTCATCTCCAGTAGGGCCCGTATGTTTCTTCCCTTACCCCTCCCTTAAACTCCCCCTTTCCTTTATTTATTTTATTTATTGCTTTTCATTTGCCTATTTCCCTCTTCAAGTTCTCAGATCTCTAATAGCTCAAACATGACTGGGATGCAGGCCAAGCTCCTGGCATGTGATGCCACACTTTGCTGGCCTTGATCTGACAACAAAGCTGGTACAGGCCATGGCAGTTTTCTGAACAGCCACCGAACACACCAAACAGGTAGGTGATGTAACCTAATCCAAGGGCTTGGCTTGGTATGATAGGCTTGAGGTGATGGATTTAAAAGATATTTGTGCCTGTTGTGACCAGCACAGCAATCTGAAAATTCACCATGTGCAAAGTCTGTCCTGCCACACACAAATGAAGAGATGGAACTGAAATTTAAGCAGTGTTTTGAAGCTTCTGCTTATAGAGAAATGTGACCAAAATATTCATTACTGTTTATATCACAGTAATACCTAGATAGCCCAACTGATATTCAGGATCTATTGTGTAGTTGCTGTAAAAATACATAATAGACTTCCCTTGACTCAAAGACCTTACAATCTAAATAGACATGATAAAGATCGGGTGGGGGGAAATGTTATTGACATTTTACTGATAGGGAAACTGAGGCACAGATTAACTGATTTGCCCAAGATGATACAGCAAGTCTTTGGCTAGCTGGAAACTGAATGTGCCCATAATTCTATTCTATTCCTTATAGCCTTCATCATTATAGTATCTGAGATTGCATTCGAGCAGTGCATTAAGTAACATGACTAATGTGCCATATGTGATTTGTTCTTTCTCTCATCCTGTTCCCAGAAGAGAATTGTGTGCTCTGTACTGTTTCCTTGTGGTTGCATTTGGTTCTTGGGTTTTTTGTTTTTAAATGTACATGATGCTCTATGTTTATATTTGATAGTAAGAGAAATGCACTTGCATTTGGAGTGGAAGGTGATGAGGTGAGATGGTGATGGTCCTTAGTTCCTGTGGGAGTTCTTTCCCCAGTCTAGGATCAGCTCTGAGAAAGTTCTGTCTCCTGCACATGAACTTCACCCTTATGGTAGAAAGCATCATTGTGCAAGAGGAGTCGAGTTGGTGACCATGGTCCTTATCCTGGAGCTGTAGATGACCTTTAAGATATGCTGGCCCTAGCCCAATGAATGCCTTGAAAAGATGGACCAAGGCCTTGAGTTTGTCCTGATATTCTACAGGAAGCTTGTGTAAAAAACGGTGTGATGTGTTTGCAGTAGCCTGTGTTGCCGAGGAGTGTTCTGTACTGTAGTTGTAGTTTAGTAAGGGCTCCTCTCTTCCTTCTGTCACATTAAAGATTTGTGGTAATGGTAGTAAAAGATCCTAATATTAGGAACTCTTGAGTTTCTGCTCTGCTACAATAGTGATATAAAGGGAGAGAGCCTTGTAGCATTTATCATAAATATTTGGACTTGACTTTTCAGCCAGGCCTCATCTAGCCTTACTTTAGCTGGTGCAATTTTGTGCACACAAGTAAATGTGCTAATTTTTCTGAACCTGCAATCCATTTTTGGAGCAAATATAAGTGAAGTTTCTAACTACTGGCAGGAGAGACATAGGATTAAACAAGTAGTTGTATCTCTCAGGCCTGGTCTACACTACGTGTTTAAATCGATTTAAAGAGCGTTAAATCGATTTAATGCTGTACCCGTCCAAACTACAACACTCTTTATATCGATATAAAGGGCTCTTTAAATCGATTTCTGTACTCCTCCCTGACGAGAGAAGTAGTGCTAAATTCGATATTAACATATCGGATTACAGTTAGTGTGGACGGAAATCGACGTTATTGGCCTCCGGGCGGTATCCCACAGT
>NC_133782.1:22743934-22751786 GCF_003597395.2 Chelonoidis abingdonii | reverse complement strand
GACGTTAGCCTCGGACCATGGACGCACAACACCGAATTACTGTGCCTAGTGTGGCCGCATAAAATCGAATTTATAATATCAGTTTTATAAAACCGATTTTAGCTAATTCGATATTATCCCGTAGTGTAGACGTGGCCTCACTGTAGTTGTCTCCAGATGCAAAGGTGCAAAATTATGCCCCCCAAAATGGTGGTCAATTGTAAAAATCAGGCCCTAACACTCTTCGGATGTGTAACAAATCAATGGCTAAATACCGTGCATTTGTACTGGAAAGCAGGGAGGCCTTGGCCACTTGGATTACTCTACTTGTGCAGCTCACCCTCAGTGGTTGCCACTAGTGCTTATTTCTCCCCTCGAGTCCTCCAAGATAGTCACAGTTCCCTGCTCCTTATTGGCCTACCCCTTAAACGCATCCATAATCCCATCCCTGTTCAAGATCTCACTCCAGCATGTGCTTAACTTCAAACATCTGCAACAGTCCCTCTGAATTTAAGATCTCATTGATAGCAGCGACTTCACGTGATTCGGAGAGGGACTGGAATATCCAGACTGTTAGAGTTAATGCTTAAAAACAGAACAGCTGCAAAACCTCATGCTTCAGGGCTTTAGCCAATCTGTAGCTCTTAGGGGTTAAGAAGAGGGTTTCATGAGGGGCAGATCATCCCATATCCCCTATTGTGGAGTTTCTTACTCCTATCTCTGAATCAGCTGATGCTGCCCATTGCTGAAGACAGGATACTAGAGATGGACCATGTGGCTATTCCTGTATGGGGATACCTTCCTGATCTGGATCCATAATACCCAAACTCTGAATGTCACATGATTGCCCCGGTACTTTCTCTCCTGAATCCCCCAATCCCCCACTGTGTCATGGACATCACCAGCCTTGTGTCTCATATTTCTCCCCATTCATCCACCTTCTCTCTCATGCAATCCCTATCAGCCCTCCTGCTGAGTGGGGAGATGTAAAGGTTCAAAGAAAAGGCATATTGTGTGTGTGTGTGTGTGTGTGTGTGTGTTAACTATTAAAATGCAGCAGGGAGCCTAGAATGATTTAATGTTGGGAGGGAAGCCAGCTGGGCCATTAAAAAGCTACATTTTTGATGCAACAAGGGGGTTATATTCTGTTTAACAAACCTGTACTACATAGTGAAACTATACAAAGCTGAGCAAGCAGCATGGTCTAGTCAAATAAGTGCTGGACTGGGAGCCAGGAACTCCTGAGTTCCAGTTCTGCTTCTATCATATATCTCATTGTGTGGGTTTGGGCAAGTGACTTAACCTCTCTGTGCAGCCTCAGTTTTCCCATTTGTAAAACAAAGTTGTTAATATTTCTCTTGCTCCTAGGGGCACTTAATTCATTTTGTAAAATATTTGTCCAGTACTCTGAGGACATGAGATGTTAAGTGTTGTCTATTGTTAGTAAAAAGAATTGGGACTCTCAAAAATGCATATTGCAAAATGCCACAGAAGACATAATGTTAATGAATAAGAGTGGTTTTGTTTTGTAATACTAAGTAATATCTATTGGAAAGCTACTTGAGAATATCCACAAGTACAAATCACCAGATTCCAAATCCCATGTCATAAATATCTCCCTCCTCAGACACTCTACAAAATGGGTTGATTTGAAACAGATCCATACTGGCGCTGCAACCCATCCATGGGGACTTCCAAGCAACATATGGTGAGACTGTCTAAGAATTCAAATGTTCTGGGAAATGATCATGGAACTAATTCAAAAAATATTGGTCTCTCCAGTTAATTTAAATATGTTTGACTTGTTAGGTGTAAATAATACCTTCCCTTGAAGGAAAAAAAAGACTTTTGACTTCAGTCTGCTTTTGGTGGCTTGCACAATCCATATATTCTTATCTTAACTATTTTGTTTAATACAATCCATTTAATCTTAATGACAGATAAATTTACGACTTAAAAATAACAAGAATATGCAGTATTTTGTAATATGGTCCCTGTCTATCAGATATATAGCAGCCAGTAAAGATGCTACTGAGCTAGTTTAACTTACATTATTCCTTACTAAATGGGGAGAAGTTAATTTATTATTCTTGTAACATTTTTCTTCAGGGTGGCTGGAGCAAACAATGTTATAGATTTTGCTTTCTCTCCTCTGTAGTTCTGCAGATACTCATCCCTTGTATCAGTCATGTGCTTGGAATTTATTCCAGATATTATATGTTGTCTGTCTTATTTATGTCTGTACTTGATTCTGGTTCAGAGAGTTTTGTCTTTCTCTCGTATTCAGGAATAGGATATCTCTTCCTAGGCCCCTAGTTACAGAAGGAGAGAGACCTACAATTAACGCCCATGGTGATGGACACAAAAGTGACTCTCAGTGGCACCTGGTTTCCTCCTTTTTCTGCTTTCCTTAGGGTTAGCTCTCTACTTGATGCATGGTTTTTTAACAGTGCTTGTCCCATTAACACTAATAGCAGTTTTGTGAATAAGCACTTAGCTTTGTTTTTAGAACCTACCTCACATGTCTCCCAAGTTAGAGCTGTTCATTTTAATGACAACTAGTATTCATTTCCCTGCAGAGTCCATGTGGCTGCAGGAGACCAAAATGTACCCCCTTCTGTCTCATCAATTGATATAGGGGAGAGATTTTCAAAGGCACAAATGGAAGTTAGTTAATGTGTTAGATACCTAACTGCTCTGTGTGTCTTTGAAAATATCCTTCAGAATTACCAGCTGCATCATTCTGGAATCTTTGTAGTTGTCAGCAATGCATGGAGCCCAAAAAACATACTTTGACTTCTTAGATTCCACATGTAACTTCCACTGTTGACAGATCAACCATTTATTTTGGCTTGTAAAAATCAAATTTGATATGGAAGTCACTGATGGAGGATAAACACGATGAGGATATGCAGTACTGCCCGACCACCAGCATGCCACTCTTCAGCCAGGACACTTTGAAAGGCAGCTGTTTAGAAGGTCTGGTTACTCATTATAATGTCTAAGAAGCGGACTTTGTCCTGAAGTCAGTTATTTCTACCAGAAAACTAACCCATAAAGTATTTAAATATCAAAGAAAGCCTTAGTCAGTCATAGTGGGAGCAGGTTGTGAAGCCACGATTATTCCTCCATAAGAGGGCCATACTGGATCAAACTAAAGATCCATCTAGCCCAGTATACTGTCTTCCAACAGTAGCCAATGCCAGGTGCCTCAGAGGGAATTAACAGAACAGGTAATCATCCAGTGATCCATCCTCTGTTGCCCATTCCCTGTTTCTGGCAAAAAAAG
Source organism: Chelonoidis abingdonii (assembly GCF_003597395.2). Lineage (NCBI taxonomy): Eukaryota > Metazoa > Chordata > Testudines > Testudinidae > Chelonoidis > Chelonoidis abingdonii. The sequence goes on along the minus strand of NC_133782.1, from coordinate 22,748,518 downwards.
GCTAGGGACACCTTCACTCCTGGGTTGCCCATGATGGAAAGTAGCCTGGTTCTTGACCTATCCCCTCCAGCTGATTCAAGGATGGAGGCATAGGGAATTCCAATGTGGCCTCCAAAACCTGCAGTCTAACTTAAAAAAGCACATGATACTCCATGAAAAAAATATATAAAAAGCATTTAAAGTTCTTTATAATGATATAATTCCTTATACTAGCCTGGGAGCCATTTTCTGCATTGCTAGACCCATATGCTACAGTGATGAGTGAGGTCTAGATAGATTAAATTTGTGATCTAACCCAGTCTCTCAGTGGGCCAGCGGACTTGCCACCTGTTACCATTCAATTTAAATACCTCCTAATATTTAACAATAGAAGTAAGAGCAATCTTTTGCTCACTTTCTGCCTTCCCAGCCTGTTGAAGAAATTGCCTGCTTAATGTATAAGGGTTTTTATCTGTTTGTATATGTGAAAAGCATTTTGGGAGAGTTTTTAATATGCCTGGTACTTTCACAGACAAATAAACCACAGGGTCCCTCTTCTAAAGATAATGGATAGTCTTGTTTTGTTGTTGTTGTTTGTGTTATTGTAGCACCTGGGAGCCCTAGTGATTGACAAAACCCTATTGTTTAAACTCTAGACTTGGACTCGGGGAAAATTACCTGAGTGGTAGTCTCTATTTTATATACAGAATCTCTCTGAAATCAGTAATATCACCTAAACCAGAATTAACTTTTTAAGAATGCCTACTGTATATCACAGCTCTTGACCTCAGCAAAGAGGCCAAGGAATGACTGGGGTATGAGGCCAGACAGCTACCCCTCTTCAGTTCTGAGGCAAAATAGGGAGCTTTGCCCTGCTGCTGCCTATACTGTAGCAATTTAAAGAATAATCATCCTGCAGGACTGCCAGACTGGCACCTTTCAAAGCTTAGAAAAAATAGTGGTCCAGAGATCTGGTCTGAAAAAAATCTCCCTGTACGTTTTAGTCCTGATTTTTCCTCACTTTTCTTATGTCTTGATATCCGAATGCAGAAGAAGCCTCCAGTTTCAGATGCTCAATTCATTGCAGAGTTCTTCACCTGGATGGCTGTAAATGCCCATGTGGAGTGGATTACATTACCCCACCAGAACGAAAATCAGGAAAATGATTTAGCAGCGATGCTTAGCAGTACACATAGGATCCCGCCCTCTTGTTTCCTGACCATCCTGGTAAGAAAGTATTTTCTTGCATGCTTCAAGAAGGCTTTGGCCACACCTCATTTAACTTACTTTCCGGACCAATCGGGTCAAGTCCCTGCAAAATCCCGTTGGATTGCCTTTTTAAACAGAGATTTGTTGCCTTTTAAGCAAACATAATAAAAGTTTCCTTTTTAGCTGGTATGAGCTGGAGCCCAGATGCAGGGCTCTCACCCAAAAACAGCATGCAACAAATGACCCAAATACCAAGAAGGGTGGCTGTTTTTCCCTGTCCACCTCTGACCCCCTTTTGTTTTTTGCATTGAGAAAATCTTTGGGATGCACAAGGCTACAGTCTCTTCAGATTTCTCTCCATATGCAGGCTTGTGTGAAGAAAAGAGTGGGCGCGTGGACACAATAGGGCCTGGAAAGTAGTGCTGTTTAATCAAAACCAGTCACGAACAAGAGAAAACTGAGGAGCCCAGGAGGATAATTATATTTCACACATCAATTAACATTCTTTTGCTGCCACTTAAGAAATCCCATTTCATTGCCCTAAGTCTTGATTGCTGTAGATGTCGTACAGAAGGTGAACGGGCTATAGCAGACGGTGCCATGTTATGCAAACTGTGCAGGAGAAGGCCTGGCTTTCCAGGGTGTTAACCCTGCACGCTCCCCTGAGCGGATAACACTAAGGCATATTTAGTTTTGTTCACGCTCTGCAGCAGAATTACAGGCACTGATCCAAAATCTCAGTTACTCCATGCCTCTTAGACTGTTTGCTCTATTTGTTCACGTACAATAGCACCTAAAAGATTTCAGCAGAGATCCATACAAACATAATGAGACACAATCTCTGACCCAAAGAGTTTACAGTTTAAATAGACAAGACAGACAAAGGATAGAAATAGGAAGTGTTGTTCCCTGTCTACAGATGGGGAACTGAGGCTCATCTGGATGGAGTGATTTGTCCAAGGCTACCTAAGAAGAGCTAGGAAGCAAGCCCAGATTTCCTGAGGGGAATGAACTCTAAGTAGTACTTCTGGACTTGTGTTCTGTTCTGTTTAGGTTTTTATTCAAAACCCATAGTATCTAAGCATGTAGACCATTAACCAAGACCCCCAATTCATTACACCACCAAGCATCAGATGGTAGTGACTTAAAATTATCATCTGATGGCCATACCAGAACTGAACTAGTGATTTAGATACAAGACTCCCTTTATCAGTCATCTCAGCCCTATCCCCCTTCTGAGCTGCTTTTGTGACATTTTCAATAAAACATCATGGATATGGAGGGAGGGGGGTAATGCTTATAGGGAGAAGGCATATATTTGCCCTTTATCTGTGATGTGTAATGTACTGCACAGATCAAGAGGGGCCAGATTTTAAAAATATCCAATTTGTTGTGGGCCATCTTTAGTCTGAGTGAGACTTAGGCTTCTGAATGCCTGAGTCACATTTGAAAATGGGATTTAGCCCCCTAAATAGAGTGGATTGAGAATTTGTTGATTAAACATTTTTAGTCACAAAATGCCGATTTAACGAATCTGAAACTTTTCACAGAAATGTAGCCATTATGATGAAACTTTCAATGGGACTGTTTCTCAGATCCAGGATGGCACAAGGGAGGGATAGCTCAGTGGTTTGAGCATTGGCCTGCTAAACCTAGGGTTGTGAGCTCAATCTATGAGGAGGGCTCTGGGGCAAAATCAGTACTTGGTCCTGCTAGTGAAGGCAGGGGGCTGGACTCAATGACCTTTCAGGGTCCGTTTCAGTTCTATGAGATAGGCATATATTATATAGAAATACCCCTGGCCTAGCAAATAGCCTGATGGTCTGTGCCTCCCATGGGAGGTAGGAGATGCAGGTTCAAGTCCCCGTTCTTTCTGATTTGTAGTTGGAATTTGAACTGAGTTTCCCAAGCAAGTGCCTGAGCTATTGGTTATTCTTCATGTCTCTTGTTTTTTCTGTGAAACATTTTGAAAGGTCTCATTTTTGTTCTGATGGGGAACAAAAACAAATGTGCAAACCTTGACATTTTTCACCAAACAGAATTCTTGTTTTCCTGCCAATATAGCGCTGTCCACACCAGTGCTCAGGTCAGTGTAACTCTCGACGCTCAGGGTGTATGTGTGACTTTTTCACATCCCTGAGCAACATATATTATATCGATTTAAGCAGTAGTGTAGACCTACCTTAAGAAATTAAAAAGGCAGCACAATTCCTTCTTTAGTGGCAGCTGAGATAAATGCTCCTTTCTCTGTGGCCTGAAGTGTACAGTCACAGGGCTGGGGTGTGTGTAAATCAAAATATCAGGGGGAAAGGTCTGACTCCTTTCCTGCTTCAATCCTGAGAGAGAAAGCCGGAGAAAGCCTCACTTAGTGGAGCTGGTTGGTGGAGACAGCCATCCCATCCCTTGATACTGCAGCTCTGTTCAAGCTCATTTAGCACCACAACCCTCCATAAACCAAAGGGAGTACAACATGCCTAATGTAGCGTGAGGAGCAAGGCGGGGTTAGCCTGGCTGTGGAGAGTTACTGCAACCCTGGAGAATGATGGGCTTTAGTGAGCAACTCTCCCCACCCCCTTCAGCACCCCCTTCCTTTTTCCCTCCCCCCCACCTTTCTGATGCACTCTAAGCTTTTTGCTTTTCCTCATTAAAAGTGTCAAGATGCATGTCAAATGCCTGGAGCAGTCTCCTGCTTTATAGTTTATTATGGTACTATTATGACTTGTCTAATTTCTTTTTTTGTGGGGGTCTTAGTGCTTATACCGCAAGTGTTTATGTTAAGTGGAGACAATCGTGTGTGTGTGTGTGTGTGTGTATGTGTGTGTGTGTGTATCTTTGGGGAGGGGGCTCTGCTCTTAAAGGAACCTGCGTCTTTTCCTTTTTCTCCTCTTCCTGTGCATGAAAATCTTTTTCATATGAGAAAAAAGAAATTTCTCATTCTTTTTTGAGTAGTGTCCCTATGGGTTCGCCATTGTATGATGTGGGCATGCCTGTGCCTTCTTGACTAGTGACTTTTATCAGCAGTGCCTGTGGATCTGCACCCTAGATATCCCTATGGTCCGTATGAGGGTATATGGGTGGGGGAAGGAGGAGTTCCTCCAGTTCCTTCTCAACAACCTGTAAATTGAGGTGGAGCATTTGCTACCTGGCTTGCTACCTCTCTTGCTTATTTTCTTCTTCTTTCAGTCATTGCTTTTTTATTTTTTTCTATTATTTAGCAGTTTGTGCCTTGGGAGGATTGTTGGCCTGCTCTGGGCCCTTGTTTATTCTCAGGCCTCAATTTGCGGCCTCAGGTAATGGGTTATGTGGCAAATTGCCGGTACTGTTCTCTGGGTCTCGCGCTTTCTCTTCTCTGGGGTAGTGTGGCAAATTGCCGGTACTGTTCTCTGGGTCTCGCGC
>NC_133782.1:22707949-22743834 GCF_003597395.2 Chelonoidis abingdonii | reverse complement strand
GCCACAGCTGTTCTAGTTAATCTAAAGCAAACCTTCCTCCCTTGGCAGGGAATAAGGCCCCCTGCTAACACTCTTATGCTGCCTTCTGGCCATGCTGTATCACAGTTATGCCTCAGATCCCTGGGATTCAAACCCTGTCAGACATGCCATAGGTGTTTTTCTTGCAGTGATGGACATTCAAACTGCCCCCACTGCTTGGGAGAGACTCGTATCCCCTCCAAATGTAAGAACTGCTCAGAAGTTAAAAGTAGATGTAAAATACAGAGGGAGGATTGGCTAAAACTCCTATTGATGGAACATTCCCTGAGACCTATGAGGTCAGAGTCTCCACCCTTAACCCCAAACACTGGATTTGGGTTCTCAGAAAGCACTGGTGACCATCCCTGCTGCTGCAGTAAGCAAAGACTGTGGAGACACCTCATAACCATTCAGACTATCAAAAACAAAAAAGAGATCCCATTCCCCAGAATGGAATATGAGGAGGGAAAGTCATCCTTTTGGTCTGGATCTCGGAGACCTCTAGGGTTCCTCTAGGCCCTGTCTCCTCTGGTACTGAGACCCTGGCACCAGCTAGAAAAAACATGCTATGTACTGGGAAGTTTTCTGTTAAACAGCTTAAAGTAGCACCAAAGCCAGCCCTGGGCCCAATGTGTTCGAAGCACAAGGACTCCAAGGTTAAGCTGAAATCATCATCAGAGCTACCTTCCACAGCCAGCAGAGAAGGGTGCATGGATCACGCTTGGGTACCATCTCTAGTACCATCTGATGTAATGACTATTAGAGTCCTTATCTGGATTTCCAGATACTGTGCAGGCTCCTGTGCTAGAAGGATCTTTAGATCCTGGAAGAACCTGAGTCATCATTGCTCTGGGGTAACAAGAGACCACTTTGAAGTTTATTAAAGCCTGTTCAACCTTTTCCCCTCCTCTCAAGGAGCCTATCCCACTCCAAGATACCACTATTTGAACCCATGGTGAACTGTTCTCTCCTTTATTTGGCTTTCAAGATCTTGTTCCTCATAGCTATCACATTGGCCAGGACAGTACAGGAGCTAGGAGCCCTGATGGCTGCCCCACCGTACATGTTGTTCTATTGCAACAAGATGATGCTACATCCACAACCTTGTATTCTATTTAAAGTTTCTTCAGGATTCTACATTAATTGGGAAATGGACCTGTGTTTTATCACAAGCCTCACTTTGAGAGAGAAGAAGCAATGCTCCATACACTGGACATAAGAAGGGGTCTTACCTTTTACCTTGACAGGTAAGAGTTAACAAGCAGTTCTGGGCCCAGAAGGCCCCGCCCAGCTGCACGTTTTGGGCATACTCACAGAGGAGGTTGAGCTCAAGAGGGCAGATAGAGAAGGGGAGCAGTTATATGCGGCAAGCTCCTGCAGAGAAGCCGCTGGGGCTCCGTGTGGCCAGGACCAGGCCCCACCACCAAGCCACTGCAGACCCTTCATCCTCAGGGGCCAGAAATGATGGGCTGTGACTGGGAAACCCTCCAGAGCAGGATCAGAGAGGGTTCCAGGGAGAATCCAGACACAGAGCCGGTGGTGCCAGGGGAGGAGCTGAAACTGGGATACGAAACTAGGAGCAGGCATAGAGCCTCCCACCCCTGTAGCCACACAGTTGAACTCACAGGCGCTGACTTTCTCTCTACCTGGAGGATGCCCCCTCCCGCCCCAGGCCTTACCCCTTCTCACAAGCCTCCATCCCCTCCCTGCTTCTTCCTGCCCCCACTCCGCCCCCATCTCCACTCCACCTCTTCTCCCAAGGCCCTACCCCTGCCCTTCTTCCTCCTGCCCCCTTCCCCAAGCGTGTCCTGTCCCTGCTCCTCCTCCTCCCTTCCAGCGCCTCCTGCACACTGCAGAACAGCTGTTCCATGGTATGCAGGAGGCGCTGGGAGGGAGAGGTAGGCGTTCATCAGTGGGGCCACTGGTGGGAAGGAGGCCCCAGGGGGAAGAGGTGAGCTTGGCTGCCAATGGGTCGTAAGCACCCACTAATTTTTATCTGTAGGTGCTCCTGGTCTCATCCTTTTTTCTGCTAGCTACTCTTGCTAAAGCTCAACCTTCCTCAGGAATTTGGATCTCTTTCTCCACACAAATAGCACTAGCCTCCTCTCTGTCTCTTTCATCAGTCTTATCACTGTTAGTGGGAGCCTTCTCCTTGGCAGCTTGTGCCATCTACAGCAGCATTCCCATGGCTCTCTGCCTCATCAGTTTCCAAGCTTAATCTCTAAACGTATTTCTTCTCCTTGTATCTCTCAATTCTTCTTTCTCTGCTGACATTTTGTATTTAGCTTTGTAAGGCATTTGGGGATACAGTTTGTAGGAAAATACTCTGCATAATAAAGTTGTAATGTATTGTACTATATTTCCTCCATACAGCAAAACCAAATTTGGTCTAGCTTCCTTTCAAGTGTCTCTTGTTCTTTTGGCATTAATTGTTGCTGCCAGACTGGAAACCATAACAAGGAAGTGTAGAGAGTCAGAACATTGCTGCAGGATCAGGACCTGGGTTTTGTGACTCATCCTTCAGGAAAGAAACCTTTCCACATAAAAGTGATGCTGAGATGGCACTGCTGTAAATGGGATGTGAGATGCGTTCTCAGCCAAGATCCAAGCTGTGTTCCCATTTGGACAGGAACAGGGGAATTGGACCTACCTCCAAGCAGAACTCAGAATCCTTCTCCTGCCTTTTCACCTCTACTCCTAACTGTTGCCCTTCATTCACTAATCTTTAGAATAGGAAAAGTAAGTTACTTCCTATTCTCAATTTCTGGATGCTTGCTGAGTGCACTGGTGCCGGTTGGGTGTGGATGGGGTACAACTTTCCTGTAACTGGTTCAGACCTGGAAATCCCAGCCTTCTATGCAAACTATCCTTCTGGTCCCACTTCTTTGAGGACCTGTTGCCATGTTTTGTGAGAGACTTTTGGATGTCTTGAAAACCTCATGTGAGATCTGTACGTTGAGGACAGCCTGGTATAAAGCCAATTTCCAATGTCATGAGTTAATTTTTCTTCAAATCTTCCAGGAAAAGAGCCCCTTGTTGGATTTTCAACAGGTATTGAATTTCCTACACACTGTAACGTGAAGAAGTCCATTTTGACTGAGTATTTTTGCCATCAGCAAGAATAAACAGGGACTCCACGGCATCTCAGTTGTTGCTTGTGGTTAGTTTGTGACCTAAATGTTTGCCTGCTCCAGATAACTCTGAACTATTTTGCAATGGAGACTAAGGGATGAAGAAATGTACCTTGACAATCTGTTGTTTTGTTCTGTGGAAACTAAACCTCAAAGGAGTACTCTCCATCTAACAGCAGAGCTGACATGAAATCTGATGCAGCTGATTTGCCGTGGACACTCTTCAAGTACTGAAATCTCGAACTCTCTAAGTAGTGGGCTGCTATGCATGGACACACTTCCTGCTAATCTCAGGGCATAAACATTCAGCGGCTCCAGACGCTCGGAGAAATAAACACACTGACTCAATATTAATATTTCATCACAACACACTAAAGTTAAACCTCACTGATCCAGAGTGACCTGCAACTACTCAAGAAAATGTTTTGTTTCTTTTTTTTAATAATTTAACTTTTTATGGGGTAAAATAAAGCAGAAATGGTCTCCTGTATGGCAGACTTCACTTGGATAAGCAAAGCCATTTCAGCTATAGTAAAGCTGCTTTTTGACAGAGACGTTACTTTGGAAGTTCAAGGAGGACAGTTAACTGATTTGGTGTTTTGCCTATGTCATCTAAGGTGAACTAACATGATTATATGTGTGGAATAGCAGGATTCATGATCACTGCACATTTAAAGCTGCAATTTCAGTAATATATTACATAGTAGCCATTGTTACAGTGAGATACACAGCCTTGAGTATGTGCACATGTTCTCTCCCTTCTCCACCTTTTAAAAAAGCACAGATATTTATTCAATGGCTAACAACCCATACCACCACTTTATGTCCTGGACTGCATGTGAGCAAAGGCCATTTCACTCACAAGGAGGTGTTAGTCAAATGCTGAGTAGAGGTAGCTTCCAACCAAAAACAGCTGAGCTCAGTGCTAAGGGTCTGATCCCAGCCTCATTGAAGTCAGTGGGAGTCTTTCTATTGACTTCAAAGGGCTGTAGGATAAGGCCCTAAATTTCTTTGCCAGAGGGAGATTTTTCCTTTAGTCCTTCTGGGTAGAAGAACATCTTGCACACCAGATGGATGCCAGCTCCTCTCTTGGCTATGAAAGTCTTTGGAAACACGGCCAGTTCAAATGATTTGGTGGACTCAACTGATTGTATAAAAACCTCCAATGTGTCTGGCCAGCAACTGGCAGACACTACATGGATAAATGTTTCTTAAGGTCTAAACTAAGATTGCTAATCTTTCCTTGTGCACTCACCTGAGATCTCTAGAGGTGAAATGTCAGCACATAACTACTTGTATCATCTAGCATCTGAGGTGTGAACCCCAACAGAAAATATTTTTGTTTCTCTTATAGGATAATGTAATTGAATGAATATGTTAGTGGAGATTCTTTTTCCATCTAGTTTGTTGATCTGAGTTGCTGACTGTGTTTAAATCAAGTCTTAAAGAATTATTTAACTTGCCTTGCTTTGTAATGTATGTTATTTTATTTCATTTGACTTTAAGCACTCCAAGATATGAGCATGAAGTGTGCTATATAAGTGTAAACCACTGATTGATTGAGGCAGGGAAAAAACAGGAGCAACAACATTTTCATCTCAGCAGTCTGTTAGTGGCAACCAATACCACACGGGGCAGTGGAGAGCATCAGACAGAATTGTGATTTTTTTTTTATCCTGTGAAACACATACAAATAGTAACATTTAGTAGTGTAGCTGCGCCAGTGTTTTACCAGATTTAGAAGGGCCACAGTGAAATACAGTAAAAACTCAAGTGTAATTTAAATGGTAACATTATGACAAACTTGGGGTCAGCTGGTCTTGATCGCAGTGCAGTGTGATGCAGGAGCACCACTTGTGTGTTATGAGTGGGGTGAATAGGAAGTTTAAAAGCAGCTGTGCTTCTAAATTTGCTCACTCTCTATATTCAGACCTTGGCTTGAGAGCGCAAAGGAAATGAGATGTGTTTGCATAACCTGGTTGCAATCAGTGGAAGCATCTACTAATTGACTTCTGTAGTACCACTGCTGATCTTTCAAGAATCTAACAGGGTTCCTCAGAGGTGAAGGACAATTTTCTAGGAGGTGGAACTAACTTGTTTCTTTAGAGTTTTAGGCCTGTTCAAACTCTGTGAGTTAGAATCACGTTTAAACAAAGTTCTTGAGAGCATGGTGTTATTGTGGGCAGAGAACAAGGGCTGACCCACACAGTCTCTTGTTATAAACAGGTTTCCAAGACCTTGCTGTAGACCAGTGGTTCACAGCTTTGCCAGACTACTGTACCCCTTTCAGTAGTCTGATTTGTCTTGCATACCCCAAGATCCACCTCACTTAAAAACGACTTGCTTACAAAATCAGATCTAAAAATACGTGTGTCTCAGCCCACTATTACTGAAAATTGCTGACTTTGTCATTTTGCCTGTGTGAAATGTGTTTGTACTAACTTTGCTAGTGCTTTTTATTTAGCTTCTTGTAAAACTAGGGAAATACCTAGATGAGCTGATGTACCTCCTAGGAGACCTCTGCGTATCCCCAGGGTTACATGGGCATACCCCAAAATGAGAACTACTGTTGTATACGGTCTCAGCATAGCCAGTCTTTTGGAAAGTGGCTTATAAGGCGGTTTATTCCTGTCATCAATTCAGACCAGGGGAACTGGGTTATAATACCTTCGTCAAGGCTGATTCCCCACTCTGGCACTCAAGGACTCTAAAAATTAATACTGGCCACTCCAGGCTTGTATTAAACTTCCAAGATTACAGCTTTCCTCTGACCTTGGATTGGTAGATGCTGCCACCACCCAAGTGCAAAAACCCCTGGGGGAGTAGTGCCCGCACCCTGTGGCTGGGTCAGGTGGGCTCCAAGCAGGGGACACTCTGGCTGGGGGCCACCCCAGAGGGCACACGGAGCCACCTGCAGGTGCTGCAGAGCGGCGCTTCCCCAGCGCTGCAGCTGGAGCTGGGTGAAGTGGCCGGAGGCACCCAGGGGCAGAAGCAGCAGCAGCGGGGCTATAGAGGGCGGGGCGTTGCCATGCGGGGCCTGTGTCCTGCTCTCTGGGGCTCTGCTACCTCTGGGGCTGCCCCAGCTCCTCAGCTCCCTGCCAGGGCAGTCCCCCTGGCTCTGACCTCCCAGGTCCCAGCCGGTCCTGGAGGCTGGAGCCTCAGCTGGAGGGATCTTGGGCTGAGGCGCAGCCTGGGAGCCCCGCTGCTTATCCCAACTCTGCCAGCACCGGATTGGCTGGAGGCGAGGAGGGAGTGGGTGGAGTCAGCACTGGTGTGGGAGGAGCCCAGGGCTGGGGTGGCAGGGGGTGTGGTTGGGGGAGGGCACTGGTGTGGGAGGCTGAGAACCCAGGACTGGGGTGGAGGACAGCCAAAAATTTTTTTGCTTGGGGCGGCAAAATACCTAGAGCTGGCCCTGGTCTTATGAAAGGAGACTCAAAGAGCTTGGCTTCTTTAGCCTAACCAAAAGAAGGCTGATGGGAGATATGATTGCCCTCTATAAATATATCAGAAGGATAAATACCGGGGAGGAAGAGGAATGATTTAAGCTCAGTACCAATGTGGACACAAAAGCAAATGGATATAAATTGGCCATCAGGAAGTTTAGACTTGAAATTAGACGAAGGTTTCTAGCCATCAGAGGAGTGAAGTTCTGGAATAGCCTTCCAAGGAGAGCAGTAGGGCCAAAAGACACATCTGGCTTCAGTACTAAGCTTGATAAGTTTATGGAGGGGATGGTAAGATGAGATAGCCTAATTCTGGCAATTAATTGATCTTTGTCTATTAGTGGTAAATATGCCCAATTGCCTGTGATGGGATGTTAGTGGGGTTGTATCTGAGTTACTACAGAGAATTCTTTTCTGGGTGTCTGGCTGGTGAGACTTGCCCACATGCTCAGGGTTAGCTGATCGCCATATTTGGGAGCAGGAAGGAATTTTCCTCCAGGGCAGCTTGGCAGAGGCCTTGGGTTTTTTTAACCTTCCTCTATAGTGTGGGGCACGGATCATTTGCTGGAGGATTCTCTATACCTTTAAGTCTTTAAACCATGATTTGAGGACTTCAATGGCTCAGACAAAGGTTAGGGGTTTGTTGCGGGAGTGGGTGGGTGAGTTTCTGTGGCCTGCGTTGTGCAGGAGGTCAGACTAGACAATCATATTGGTCCGTTCTGACCTTAAAGTCTATGAGTAAGGATTAAAATACAGTGGAGATGAAGCCAAAGGCCCCGAAGGACAGAGGAATAGGGAGAGCTTGGGGTTCCAGTACTGAGAACTTGAAAAGCAAGGATCCATTGAGGATGCTCAGCACTTCACAAGACCAAACTCTGTCTCCCTGTGTGTTTATACACCGCCTAGATCTTCACTGGGGTGTTGGGTTTTCCAAATCCTAAATTATAGCAACTAATAATCTGTGTCCAGTGTCTGTCTCTCCTGCTTCTGGAGCCCACATGGGAATAAGATCACCAATTTCCTCCACACCCTCTTGTCCTTTTAATTGCAGCATCAGATCAAAATCCTCAGCTAGCCTATGAGCACCACACAACTCAATATGTGCTACTTAGTGGTTTGAGGCGAAAAGGGGTATTGAGCATGGAGCAAGACCCCATGGGGAATTTGGAAGCCTGTTGGCTGGAGGGTGGGTGGGTTGAAGGACAGGACATCATATGTCCACAGAGTTAATCTGGTAGCCTATCTCTCTCTACTTCTCTGGAAGGAAGTGGGTGTTTTTTCTTGCTTTAGCCCACCACATTGAGAAGGTTGCTTTTCTACCTCTGGTTGAATTTATGCCTAAAAGCAATGAAGTTTGTCTAACTAATTACTGAACAAGCCTTCTGTGCATGCCTGGATTCTACTTGTGGTTTCCAGCAAAATGCTCTTGCTTGAATTTTAACTAAACCTCAACAGCAGCTATAAAAGACCCATGTCTGTGACGCACTGTAGAGCTGAATACATAATCTTTGGCATAGCTACCAGTCTTTACATTGAAGAAGTTGCTCTTAAATTCCAGACAATAGAGATTGGAGCCTTTCTCCCCTGATCCCATCCCCTCCTCTTCCTCCCCTAATCAGGGCTAAATGGTAGGTTTGTTCTCACATGTGTCCCTCTCCCTCTGTAAACACAAAATTCCTTAAACCCAGTGATGGACACATTTTTTTAACTCTTCTGTTTATTAGAATAAGCTAGCTAATCCCTGTGTTTATGTGCAGTAGGGTGTGTCAATCTATAAACCAGCCTAGCTAATGAAATTCATCTGTTCTCCACCTTCCAGCTGAAGGGAAAGGGAGAGCAGGGAAGAAAAACCCACCCACCCCTCAGTGTAACATGGTAATATGACCAGCGGTGCTGTTTGCAACCATTTGCTCAGAAGGGGAATAGTGGGGTGGGGGGAAGTAAAGTGACTGAATGGGAGAAGTGAAGAGAAATATCCCCCCTTCAATTAGAGTAATTAAAAAGCAGCAAAAATAAACCACCCAAACGAAAGTCTGGCCAAAACAAAGTCTTAATGCACAGTTATGGTTTTGAAGAGTCTGCCGTCGGCCATCCCTGCGTGTTGGCACGGTGCTCTGGTGTCTGTCTCTGACATTAAGCAGACACCACCACAAGAATGAGGACGGGGCAGCGTTTGGATTTCACTCGGGTATTCAGTGTAACCAAAGGCTGAGCTGGCAAGGCACAGCATTAATCTAAGGGGGCCTGCCAAATGCCAGTTGCTGTGGCTTTCATCGTTCCAGTCTGCAGTGTTTAGTTTAAGTTTGGTACACCAAGTACTGCACGGAGCCATTCTAGAGGTCGCTCCAGCCCTAAGGAATTGATATATGGAAGGGAATTATAAACCCCCCTGATAGCAGGACAGTCCCTAATAATTTCCTCTAAAAAAGCAGTTGTCTGACTGTCATTGTCTGTTTTATTACAAAAGAACAGCTTGGTAGCTTGGTATAACTTCTCGATCTCATCATCCATTTTTTCTATCTTTCTTGATTCTTTCTGGACCAAATCAAGAGCCACTTTATTTTTAAAATTCAGTCCTTGCTCCCTTTGACACCAGTTGGAGATTTGCCTGAGTGAGGATTTCAGGATGAGGCTATTTTACAGGAGATTCTCACTGGTATTTTTTTTTTTTGTCAGTTCAGTGTTTATGAAATGTGTTATCACACAAGCTACAGTCAGACACAATACAGATGAGTGTTGTAGAAGCTCCTTACACATGCTGTGTTGCCTAAGGAACCTCAGTCCTGATTCCCAGTACACCTCCACTTGTATAGAAACTGATCATCAGGCCACACTGCATGGTGGTTTTGTGATGTGGATAAGTCAGAGCCACTAGGGACCAGGTTGAACATTTCAAACTAGTTAGTGGAGGGTTTGAACCTATGTGGAAAAAGGTAACATTTTAAAACCTCTGCTTTTTTTTATGGTGCAACAGACTTTCCTGCTGCAACATGTCAGTGTGAGAGACAACAATCCCTGTTGCATATGTAGTGGTAATATAATTACCTCAAGCTCAGAGGCAGAAGTTGTAGGCATTCCAGTCACTAGGCCTAATAGATTCTAGTGCTTGGTTGGGTTCCCAAGAAAGAACTAATAGTAAACTAGTTTTTCCTAGGGCTGGTAGAAAAGGGAGGATGCAAATGCCCGTTGTGAAAGTCAAAGGCTGGAATTTGCAAAGTTAAGTACCTAAAGCTAGGCTCTTAATTGCACACAGACGTTTAAATCTAAGTGGCCTGGTTTTCCGAGGTGCAAAGCATTTGCAACAGCCAGGGACTTCAGTGGGGCGTGGTACTCTGTAGCTGTGGGAAATTTGGGGTCAGGAATGGGAAGTTTAGAATCCCAACTTTTGGCCTCAAAATGGAAAACGTAGAAAGACAAAACACAGAAGTATCCTTAAGTAAGCCCCTGGAGGTTAGTTCAATAGTGTCACTTCCCTGTTTCCTTGTGCTCTCCTAATCTGTTTTATGCACCTGTTGTCCATAGTCTGACACTTAGATTGTAAGCTCTTTGGGGCAGGGACTGTCTTTTTGTTTGTACAGCACCTAGAACAATGGGATCCGTGGCCTCTAGGCACTAGCATAAGACAAATAATCATAAGATACAAGTGTGTCTCGTCAGTGACTAGTGACCCCTGTGGTGGATGAGGATTACCAAAGGTTAATACCGCTATCACATGAAAGGAACTGGGGTCATGAAATAAATCCAGACTCTTATATGCATCCTGTTTATTACAGAGGGGATCCTTTTTCCTGTGGGGTCCCCAAGAGGCCACTTCAAGTCTACATCAGTTCTACTTACAGCTGGGTTAGCCAGCAGGGCAGTACACACCCAAACCCCATCTCCGCAGGGGTGGCTCCAGGCCCCAGCACGCCAAGCAGGTCCCGCGGCTGTGGGAGACCTCCCGCAGGCATGCCTTTGGAGGGTCCACTAGTTTTGCGGCTTCAGAGGACCTCCCACAGGCGTGCCTGCGGAGGGTCCACCGAAGCCACGGGACCAGCGGACTGTCCGCAGGCAAGCTGCGGAAGGCAGCCTGCCTGCCGTGCTCGGGGCGGCAAAATTCCTAGAGCCGCCCCTGCATCTACGCTAGAACTTTCACCAGCAGAGCTGTGCTAGTGGAGAACTGCATCTCCACATATTGTTGGTGTAGAGCTAGGAGGACTTTAAACCTAAGTCAGGCACAATATCTCCAATAGCTCCTGCTGGATCAGTGTGCATTGCCCCTGAGTGGAGCCGGTGGCTTAAAGCAACAACCTGCCCAGTGCTCAATTTGTAATGAAAGAGGTGCCAGGGCTAAAGCAATTTTTTAAATTTCATAACTGATGTGGCAAGTCCAGAGGCTGCCGGGGCTATGAACTGCCAAGCCTACAGGTGCTGGGCTCAGCCCTGGCAAGCACTGGCACAAATTAAGCACTGAACCTGACCCTATATTGTATTTTTGGCTTTGAAGTTCATATGTATAAACACAAATAGAGGTGACTGATTTTGCTTTGACAGAACTGCCCAGGCAAACTGTAACTAAGAAGCTTGTTTTCTTTACCCTAGTTGCTGTTTTTTTGGCTGCAAGGATCAATGGAATGTAAAATGGAGCCGATGGAAATCCTCCAGTGGAACTCAGAGAGTGCGGATTTGTTGAAATACAAATGTTTCAGAGACTGCTTGATTTTGTCACACTTGTGATGGAACCCAGGTAGGGTTCTGTCAGAAGCCTGCCTGGGTTCCTCCCAGCTCCTTCATATCCCATATGGCGGGAGGCTGTGGAGCACTGACTACTAGGCTCCTGGTTCTTTGGCAGCCCCCCAGCAGGCTGACAGAAGCCAAGATCTTGGAAATCCCAGCTCCCAGGCTCCTCCACACCTTGCCTGGTGAGCTGCTGCAGAGCAGGTCTCCCAGGATCCTGGCCTCACTTCAGCTTCTGTGGCTCTAGAACAGCTTGCAATGTGACCAGACAGTCCCAAATTGGAATGAAACTAAATTTCAACATATCAAAATCTTCTGCAAAATCATTCCATGCACAGCTCAAATATAAATGGACTTCACACGGGAGGCCAGTAAGTGTTGATGCAGCCTTGTGTAATCCATTTTACTATCTGTCACCTTGGCACCAGAATCTTTTCCTAGTTAAATGACAAGATCAAGACCATTCCCATCGTCACTGAAGTTGGTTTGGTCAGTTTTGATATGACTTCTATGACTGACTCTTCCACTGATTTGCTGTACGATATTGGACAAGTCACTTAACCACTCAGTACCTCAGTCTCCCCTTCTGGACATATGTATTACTCATAAATAAGAATAAAACCAGCTGTTTCATAGTGTGCTGGGAGTCTTCATTCATCGATGTTTGTGAAACACTTTGAGATCCTCAGCTGGAAGGTGTTTAAAGAGTGTAAACTGTTATTTTCTTGCATAGGGACAAAGTTTCAAAGGTGCCTCAGCCCAGTCTCCAGATAGGATTTGTGATTGAAATCACACAGTATGAAATCTACCTACGTAATTTGCTCATGGATACCCTCTTGGCATGCTTTTGAAAGTAAAGGATTGTGTGCACAAATGTATCCTTGCAAATTTAGGGGCCATCTGTGAAAATTTGGCCAATCATGTCCTTGTTTATAAAATAGCTTAAAATTAAACAGTGAAACCTAAATAGAGGAAATGATTGGTTTTCCTGTCTCTTTCCTGCATTTGGGATTCTTTGCTTCTGCTTTCTTGGTAGATCTAGCAGGACCTTCATTATCAGGGACTTTATATTTAAAAACAACCAACCAAACATATTTAGTAGTCTGGGATCAATCAAGATCACCACATGGACTGGAGAAAATAGAGAAAGACCTGCCTGGAGTAGAGGGGCAGCCCTGGAATTAGCAGGGAGTTCCTCAGCAATAGCTGGTGGAAGAAGCAGCAGCAGAGCAGCAAAAGGCCTGACTAGGACTCCAGCTCTCTGTCCCTGATAATCACAGACCCTGGACACCTGCAGACCTTAGAACGTCTTGCCATGGGAACTCCCTTCTGTCTGCTGATTGGGTATTTGTTCCAACTATCTTTCTACCCTGCAGAATCCCTCTGCTGCACACTGCCAGCCTTACTCTCACTGCCCTTCATACTGCCTAGCCTTTATCTCCATTTTTCTCCTTCCTTCTCCCTTTTACTCCCATCTCTTGGGCTCCCACTAACTCAACCCTCCTGCCAGTGCCCCTCACTGTATCACTGCCTTCATAATAAAATAACAATTAGAATTATGAATGAATAAAGTAGTGTTTCAGCATTATTATATGAATCATACTAACTATGGTGCAGATGTGTTAGGGGACATATTTTATCTAATGTTGGTTTGAAGGTATGGTGGCCACCATAGGCCATACTTTGAAGCTGAATTGTTATGTAGCTACAGAAGCACACATTCTTGGTTACTCTTTGAAGTTTCAGGAAATAGGTCCCATGATATGTTTGTTTAGATGAGCTGAGAATACAGTAGGATAGTGGAGTCCAGAGACATCATGTGCAGTGCTTGATGCAGAAGAACAATATGCAGATGAAGTAGGAAGGTCCATCTTTAATCTGAGATGCACAGATCAAAGCTGTGTAGGCAAAAAAATAAATGACACCTGAAGTAGGGTTTACATTTTATGCCTGCAGTGATGATGAGCTAAAAATTACATCATCGCCATAATAAAATAATTAATGCACCTATTGTGGTAACTACAGACAACTATGCTTAATAAACATAAGCAGCACTATGCCAGCTTCCAGTGTGTTGTTTTGGGATAACTGAGCAAAATTATATTAAGTCTCCCCTTGATATAAAGATGAAACCTTGCATCGGTGACTGAGTTCTGGACAACTCTGGTTGAGTCCTAAAAGAATAGTTGAAGTTTCTGAGCCAAATCTCAGGTGTGATCAGCCTCCTAGGTGCTACACTGAAATTGCTCATGCCATCCTGGAGAAGAGAGTATCAGCTACTGAGAGGGGAGAGTTGTATTGATGCAATTGATAAGGAATCTAAATTAAAGCATAAGAGAGAAGAGGAGAGGATGCTATAATATTTAAAAATGGCAAACTAAATAATATATAATTTACAGAAAATGACAGGGTAATGCTGGGACTATTTTTAAATCGACAGTAAATTAGAATTAAAAAAACCTCTGATAGATTTAGCAGATGGTCTGGATCCTAGAATCCAAACCCACACACTTTGTTTCCTAGTATGCTAAGAACAAAATAATGTCATGTAGCCTATGGAACACAGGGCTGAGATTACAGAACATTTGTAGCCATTAACTGTGCTGAAGTTAACTTTTAACCAAGCCTGGATGTACTGGATCTGGAAACCAGCAACAACTGTAAGCCAGCTGGTAAGTGAGTAAGAAACAAACTGTCTGGTATTTTAGAGCCACTTCCAGATGGAGAAATTTAATACAGCTTCTGTGGATACAGGTTACAAGTCAATTCCAGGTCAGGGAAATGGGGAAGATCAGGGAATGTGATATGCAGTCCACAGCGTGTATGGCACCGACTCCTATATGGTCCAGGAGAGTCATGTTTGCTGTATTCGTCCATTTCTAATCAAGTGGACACAATCCCATTCACATTCTACAGAAATTCATATAAGCAACTCTGTTTGCAAGAATGTGGAAAGGGAAGTGTCCTGAATACTCTCATGAATTTGTCTCTATTCATGCTGGAAATGTTCATGCAGCCATCTTGAAACCTCATTGTGGGACTGAAAATCATCCCTCAGGGAAGTCGTCCAATCAGTGAGCAGAAAGACCACATGCTGTACAGGTTTTCCAGCAGTGGTGCAGCTGCATTCTTGCTTCCACTAGTGTAGACAGGGCTCACTGTGTCCTGAAACCCTCTCTTAGCTGAAGTTGCTCTAAATACTAGACAGTTTTATTATTAATTATTATTGTTATTTTATTATTAGCTGGACTATAGTTGTTGCCCGTTTTCCAGTGCCAGTATCTGCTGCATTACATGTAGACCTGGTTCAGAGCAATTGATTAAAACACCTGAGTCCTTTCTACCGTTGTACTTAGATTGCTGTTAGCAATGGGACACCTGCAGCATTGCCGAGCAAAGACTACAAGTATTTCTAGTGTAACCTGTAACTGACCACACATCATAAATAGCAATTTCCAAATAAGAAAGTTTAAGAAATAGTTGCAACAAGTAGTTTCCAGTCAGTCAATAGACAGAAATATATTAGTGTAAACCATTTATTGAATAATTTAAAATAATAAACAGCCATAAAAGTGTAATTGCTCACAGATAATTCACAAATGTCACAGGGGCTTGACGAAGTCCACTCAGGGGGCCTTATTCCCATACACACTAAGACCCTTTCAACTGCTCAGAAGAGAGAACCTAACTGCCAGAGTGCGGTTAAAGGGTCTTAATATAACTGAGAATTCAACCTATCAATTGTATGGTTGGCAGACATGACAGTACTCTCCTTTCGTAGTCTATGTAGGTATTTTCCACTGATTATCTTCAAGATAACCACCTTCAGGAACTAGATAGGAGCACCAGCAAACACAAGCAAGCTGTAACGCTAAATAAACAGTTGTCACATTGCACCTGGCTTTTATGGGATGAGGGAGGGAGAAGCCAAATTATTGCAGGCATTTTTGGCTGCTTCTGGGTAGTTTTCAGTACACCATCTATTCAAGCCAATCCCTGCCTCTCTTGGCAACTTCACACGCTTTTCCTGGAAGTGAAATTGATGGCCAAAAATATGGATGTTTTTGTTTTGGGTGGGGAAAAGGTTTCATTCCCCATCTATCACTATAGCTATAATTATTTGTTTCAGTGCACATGAAAGGTGCCAGATTGACAGCTTTGGAGACAGAAATGCTCTGTTTATCCACAGAAGGGATACAGCTTGGGCAGCATCAGTGCAAGCAGTGCAAGCTTTCCCTACCTTGCTCCATCCGTGTGCCTTTGCCATCTCAATGGATGACGATAGTTCAGTGTTGAATGCTGACTCGGTCATTGGCTTCTTTGCTGAAATTGCGGGTTCATGCCAATTTTGGTGCTTATTTTTGGGAGGACTCTTACACTCCAGGCAGAGGACTGGCACCACCAACTTATTTCATGTGATGTAAACTTTGAGCCAGGAGACAGCAGCATAGGAATTGTCATATCAGATATGACCAGTGGTCCACCCAGTCCAGTATCTTGTCGTCAACAATGTGCAGCACCAGATATGCAGAAGAAACACTGCAGTAGACAATTATGAAATCAGCCGCTCATAAGATAAGCTTTTTCCTTATCCTAGATCGTTAGTAGTTGACTTATGCCCTTGTATTTTATTATTACATCTAATGTAACTCAAAGTTGTAATTATCAATATAAATGACTAATCATTTTTTAAATTCCTATAAGCACTTGGCCTCAACAATATGATATATGAGGCAATGAGTTACATAGCTTAGTTAGGCATTGCATAAAAACAAAATGTCCTTTTATTGGTTTAAACTTGTTTCCCTTTCAGTTTTAGGGGATATTTCTTTGTTTTGTGTTACAAGTATAAAAGGAACATCCACTCTGCCTTCCCTATCACAAAGTCTGATTGGCCTCATTTTTAAACTAAACACTTCATATCTTTTCTCTCTCTTCATATGGAAGTATTCTGTGCCTCTAAACTCTTTCCTTGCCCATCCCCAGACCGTTTCTATTTCTGCTTTATCTGTTTCTGAGACGGAATTACAGGGATTGAACACACTGTTCCAAGTGAGGGTGTGCCTTCAGTATATACAATGGCATTAGTGCTACTCTGTAGCAGAATGTTCTGCTAAAATTGGCCCAATTTTATAATATATATAAAAAAGTGAATTGGATATTATGCACTAAATTACAAATATTTGTCAAGTTTGTGCTTGGAGCTGCTCTGAGTTGGAACCTTGGGCTGCAGTCACCCAAGAGATTACTTGCTTTCCCCCAGGGCTTGGGAGATGGAATGTCATGGTGGAAGCTTGGTAGAGATATGATGGAGGCAGAAGAATTTTTCCGCCACAAATTAACAGGCAATACTCAAAGACCGGCTCCTTAGCTAGTGTAAATCGTCAATGGAGTGATGCCAGTTTACACAAGTTGGCCCATATTCTAGATTTCCATTATTTAGAATAAGGCCAGTCACACAGATGTTGACTGCTTTGGTTAGTGACCTAGTTGCAGTTCCAGATGGAAAGAATGTGGGATTCATGAAACTTTAGGAAGCTGTTAACAAGAGTTGCCCTGATATTGCTGATTTCATTCCTGTTTTTTGTTTTATATTAGTTGGCTCACTAGAATCATTTTCACTCTTTGCGAGGTACAGAATTGAATGGCAGGCCACACTCAAAGGTTCTTCTTTCACATATCCACTCACATTAAAGATTTCTGTGTTCATTATGCTCTGTGACATGTAGCTCTTGAAATAACATCTTTGGATTTGTAGTAGATGTGTTTGAAACTATCTAGAAAGGACCAGACTGCAAAGCCCTGGGAGAATAATTACTTGGAACCGTTTATGTTAAACATAAGACTGAATCAGAACACTAGATACAAATTCAAATTTTGTCGCTCTTGGATATATTTTAAATAAAATGACCCCAATCCAAGCACTCCTGGACTTTGGGGGAATTCAGATTCAGATACAAACTCCATAGCTTGGCCTTATATGCAGTCTGTCCACAACTAATCAGACTTATCATATGTCCACCTCCAACAATGTTTTTCTATCTCTATCCAGCAATCAGAACCATGTGGTCAGGTTCCCAAAAGAGGCCTTCAAAAATGTAAGTTATGAACTAAAGCAAAACTGTGACATGTATAGACATTAGAAAAATATACTCTAATCTTCCAACAAGAAATATTTGGGATAAGAAAACAAAATGGTACATCAAGTTGTTCTTTTTGGATGAATAAAAATCAGATACAATCTTCAAAATCCCTCTGGTCTCCTCCTGGGCCTGATTCTCTGCTAACTTGCACCAATTTCACACCAGTATAACTCCATTGACTTTGCAGCTTATCCTTGTTTTACAGTAATGTTAAATGAGAAGGGACTCAGGCCCATATTGTGTCAAAGCAAAAGCAGGTCTGTTTACCTATCATGCTATAAGAGATATTACTTGGATGAATATACTTTGGAAAAGGAAATGTATGAGAACTGCACAGGAAGGAAATGAAATGAACATTTCAAACAGAAAAAATGAAAACAGAAAACCACTGGTACTTTTGAAGGGGACTGGACAGTTTTGGAGACTGGTAATAGTTGGAATGAGATTCAGGTCTGTAATGCTACCATCTGGTAGCCAATATGTGAAATGATTGATGTAGGCTAAACTCTGGAATGGATCCAGGTGTGTCCCTGTAATCAAGGGCAGACTCACCCGGTGGCGCCTCCTGCTGGCTGTCTATGGGAATGAGCTCACCAGTCATCAGAGCACCCTCTGCAGGCCAGGGGGGCCAACAACAAGTGAGACATGTGTACCTCCCAGTGCCCCCCTGGCAGTGTTGCCCCCACGGCAGTACCCCACTCTCTCTGGGTCTCCCCACCCAGGGGAACCCCCAACCCATCCTCACATTGCCTCAGTCATGGCTACTGCCTGTCACCATCTAGCCCCGTGCCCTGGGGCAGACTGCAGTCCATCAGCCAATCATCACAGGTAACAAGGGGTTTGGACTGGCTGCCCTTACCCATGCTCAGGCTGCCCCTCTGCAACCGCAATACCTATGTGGGCCTATGCCCAGACCCTGCAGTCTGGGGAGTTGCTGGCCTGGGGCTTCCCAGCCCCCAAGGCCTTTCCCCAGCCCTGCCTCACTCTACGTCCCCGGGTGAGTTCCCCAGCAGCCAGACCTGTCTCTCTCTCCAGTCAGAGTGAGACTCTTGAGCTTCTGGCTGCCCTGGCCATCTTATAAGGCCTAGTTGCTCAGTTTGGGGAGTGGCCCCAGCTGCAGCCACTTCCACCAATCAGCCAGGGTTTTGCTCCCTTCCGCAGCCCCAGCCCTCTGCAGGGCTTTTCCAACCTCTTCAGGGCTGGAGTGGGTGTTCACCCCACTACAGTCCCCCATTGCAAAAAAGCAGGGGCCAAAGGCCTTCATTGGCCATAATCATTAGAAGTGGATCTACCTAAGAAAGGGGAGGATTTTTTGGCACACATGCTGCTCTTGCTATACCTGTCCTGTACCGTTCCCATGGCTGTTTCCAAAAAGAAAATAGAAAAAAGATTATTCTTCATTCAGTGGCATTAGTTCAGCATCAATTGTATATTTTAAGGTGTTCAGGTTTATCCTAGTTCAGCCTTTCTTCTCATAATCTACTAGGAAATAGTCTAGTGGGAATTTTTTAATATCAGCCTTTTGCCTGTAGCTCTCTGATTCTGATTATGCATTGCATCACGGGTGAAATTTGGGTTAAAGATAATTGTAAATATGATATTGATATTAAATGATGTTTTCCCAACATTGCAATAATGCTTGTTTTGTTTGCTGGAGAGTTTATTACTTTTTGATCAATAGCATATGAGATTTGCGAGGGAAATTAGCATAGTGAATAACAATTAGGAGAAAAATCAATGGCATTCAGACAAATAAGTGACTTGAAAAAGTCCCACAGGTACACAAACACTCAGAGAGATTCTTTGAAGTGTAATACATCTCATTTAGAATTCCAGAAGAGGGGGAGGGCTATTTGGACCAGAACTTAAAACTGATGGAGTTACAATTCCATTATTGTGGGACTATTTGTTGCTGCTTATTGTTTCTAACAGTTAGAATACATGACTCTGCTTTACCTATTGCCCCAGGGACCTCCTCGCTCTTCCTCTCTCCCCTAAAGTCTGCACCTATCTCTTCTCTGGAGGATGCCCCCAGAGTGCCTTTTGTGTCCCACTTAAGGTGCCTCCTTCCCCACCCCAAATGAGGTTGCTTCTCCTGTTGCTTTTGAGGACATGGAAATGTTGAGTTCCTTCTGCCCCTGAAATCCAGGAGTAGTGATGCTGCTGCTCCTCCAGGTCAATGGGAGCAGGTCTCCCTCTTTGCTGATCCCTTTGACTTGACTTGGTTCCTCCACTGTGTTGTCTCTTTCCATCCACATTGTTAGGTCAGGGAAGGTGTGTCAAAGTGAGCTGGTCCTCTGAAAGGGTTGAGGGATGGACATGTTACGGATCTGGCCTGCATCCCCAGGTGCAGGCAATGAGTGAAGTCAGTTGACAAGGGTTCAGGTGACAAGAAGCGGGACCTGCAGGGAGATAAGAGCAGATGTGGGAGGAAAAAGGACATTGGAAGGAGTCCTCAGCAGAGAGAGGCAACACCAATGAATGGTGAGCTGCTGTTGTTTTTGGCGAAGGAGGAAGCTGAGATCCTGGAGTCTGAAGAGACTTGGAGGGAGATTCCTTGGAATAGTACCTGACCCTGGGCCCTGGTGAGGATGAGCTAGGAAAGTCAGTGAAGCTTACAACACAACCCAAGGAAGGAAGGCTGTGGAGTACCTTCTTTCAAGGGAGAAGAAGCTTAAGCTCTGGGGAGGAAGGCAGCAAGTATAGGAAGAGGCTCTGGGAAGGCAAAGTAGGGCAGGTGAGTCTACAGGGGTGGATGGCCCAAGTTAGTTAGGGGTCCCAGGACTGGGGACCCAGAGTGGAGACTGGATGTGGGTTCCCCCTATGCTGCCACCTGGTGGGGTGAAGCACTGACCCTGATATAAAGGAGAGAAATGACTACGCTCAGCCCAGGAGGAGAAGTATGGACCATAGCCTGTGCACCTGGCATAGGTCTGGGATGGAAGACTGATGTTTTCCTTTGGACTTTGGTTACCCCAGAAGGAGTTGGACTTTGACTTAGCTGGACAGCAAGGCCACCTCAGTGACCTGACCATGCTGAAACCCCGCTTCACATGCAACTCCTGGTGGGTGGGTTGTGCAATATAATCCTTCAGAAAGCAGTCTGGGAAAGATCTGCAGAGAGTAGGCTGGCCCTAGCAGGAGCCCCTCTATCAGGCTAAGGACCCAGAAGGGTGGCTGACGGAGGCGAGGAGAGAGAGCCTCTGGGGCTGTAGCGCTTGTTGGGTAAAAGCTTTACTTTCTTTGGATGTTTTCTCATACATTTGGCATTAAACCACAGATTGTACCCAGAGCAAAGGGCCTTAGATGAACTTGGGTGATCATCTGCCAAACTTTCTGGGCTGGGGTGAGAGCCCACTAGACCACAGGAAGAGTTGGTTCAGTGGCAGGCAGGTCCTACTGCTGCTCTTGACCATCTGGGAATTCTAAGCCCCTGAGTATCTCAAATCCTTCCAGGGACCCTACAGACTTTCAGAAACCCACTTTCCAGATCTCAAAAGCTACCTCTGACCACGCTACCCCATTGGTGGGCTAAATCCTGACCCAAGAGGGACCTGTCTAGAAATGAGAGAGACTGATGATTCACTCTCTGGTGGCTGTGCTGAGAGAGCCAAGAAAGGGGACAATCAGGGCCAGTTGTGACAGTGCTATCTGCAAGGTGGGCAGCTGGCTGCTAGAAGGTGGACCAAGCCTCCCAGACCCATTCCACATAGCTCACCAGATGAATGGTAAAATTTTTCTGTCACTAACTCCCTGGGGGACACACAAAGATGCCGTGGTCTTTTCAAGGAAACAAAGGGTGATATAGAAACAGTCATTGTCCTGTGATAGAATAGTTGATAAAAAGAGCTTGTGCCATGTGTTTTCTAAGGGGATAATGATCCTGTAAAGAAAGCTGGGACCCAGTACCTTTTTTTTTTTTTTTTTGGACCTAGCTAGATGTTTGCATGCAAGCTACACATATCACAGTATCTAAGAGATCTCCTTTCCCGCAGACCTGTTCAGGAATCAATGTTTAGAATAATGGCCCTGTTTGCCTCTGAATTGAGCTGGTTAATAACCATTGCTGGGGAAATCAATCAGTTCTATGATATCTTATTACTTACGCTAATTTAATCACAGGGAACGGATCATTGCTTCGGTTCAGAGGGCAAAGTGAGTGTGTGTGTGTGGGGGACGGTGCAGGGGAAGGAAGCGGGGGTAAGGAGATTCAGTGAATTGCAGCACAAGACTGAAAAAATTAAAGTCATGATGTGTGTGTTTGGAGTGGGGTGGGGGAAGAGAATCCTTCACAATGACAGAATGTTTTGAGGTCTCTTTTTATTGTCCAGTTTTCTGCTCATCTCAGCCTTACGTGGTAGAGAAGACACTAGATTGTGAAATATAATAGCTTAGCCCCTGACCTGTCTGTCTTTACACACAATAAAGCAGGAGAATCACCACGGAAAAAAAACAACCAGCCAAAAAAATAAAAGTTACTTTCACCAAAAGTACTTGATGTCTATTTTGGGTCTGTCTCTGGGACACTTAGCTTACCCGAGGGAAAGGTAAATGCAGATGACTTGTTCACATCCTAAGTCTTTGTTACATGGTAATTACAAACAGTCTCTGAAGTAGGTGCCTACAGAAGTAAGTATAGATCACCAAATGTACTTACCTTTGCAAAGACTGTCAAAATTTACCAGCCCAGGCACAAAGTCTGCTTGCCTGTCCTTTTCCACGGTGCTGATCATGTGAAATGCCTCCTTTGCAGGAACTCCACCTACTTGATCCTGAGAAAGTGTGCCTTCTGGATAACACTCAGGCTTTAAGTAGAAGAAATTGGTCTGCTGCAAGGGGGCTCTCCAGACAGATAAATCCAATATGCAATTATAGAATATGATTTTTCTTTTCTGGGCAAAGGAATCTTCAAACCCAGAACACAGGCTTTAATCCCCACAAGGAATCTGAGTAACCCACTGACACTGGTGAAAGTAATGTTTCCTAAGAAGCCAAAAAAACATGCAGAACGTCAGCTGTGAACAGTCCAACCAGGAGGATTTCTGTGAAATTAACAAAGGGCAAGGAAGTAAAAAATGGAAAAGAGCTAAACAGCTCCATTGCAATTAGACTAATATCATCAACCTGTTCTGCTTCCAGTCCAGCCTGTCCCCTCAAGCACCTCTCTGACTAGATCTCCCTTATGGAAAGAAACTTGAAGCACACACTGTATGTTATCTAGGACTACTGAGTATTTGGTTACCAAAAGAGGCAAAACATTTCAAGTGTCTGTGCCTAAAGTCAGGCAGCTAAGGCTACATTTAGATTGCAGTCACAGGGTGTGATTGCAGTTCAAATAAATATACCTGAATTAGCTTTCTCAGTCCCAGAGCAGTGAAGCCATGTTAGCATGGGCTATACAAGCCCGCCTGGAAACCTGGGTAGTTACTCTTGGGGCTAGCCCATGCTTCAACATGGTCCTGCCACAGCTTCCCTACTCCCAAGACTGAGCTAGGTAGAGTAAAGCTACCATGGCTGTGTCTACTTGAGCCACCATCATGCCCTCTGATGGCAGCCTGGACATACCCTAAAAACACATTGAAAGTCAATGGCCTGATTTTTCAAAGGCCCTGAGCTCTTGCAGATTCTACTGATTTCATGGGCGTTTTCTCAAGCGGTGGGGTTAGGAAAGAAGGATTACAAAGCAGAAAGATGGGAATAGTCTCTCAGGAGGGCTAGGGTCTCTCTAAAGGTTAAGGTTGTTTCAACGTACCCTAACTTTAGGAAGTGTTTCCTCAGATCTGCTCAAGTCTCATCTACATTAGTGAAAAATGCAACCTGCTAGAACACCTGCCAACAAGCACAATTAAAAACTGATTGTTTTTAACCTTAAGGAGTCATTGCTTGTAATTTTGCAAGGAGTCTGAAGTCAGTGGTACCACTCATGGAATTAGATGTATGCTACTCTAGAAGGTGTATCATTTGCAGTTACCCCTTCCCCGAAGCCTTGGTTTGCCCCCAACTCCCAGACCACAGTGCTGGCCGGCAAGAAGCTATTTCCCCCAGGCCTGCAGGAACTCCTGTTCTGGCCTGGGCTCTTAAAATCACCACATTATCAGCACCAATCCCCTCTCCCTGCTGGCCATACAGGAAGCAGCAGTGACATCCTGGGCTGCAGCTGAGCCTGGAGAGAGCCAGGCCCCAATCCCTGCCCTGGGTTGGTCATCAGTGAGAACCCCCTCCCCGCACACAGCATACTGCCTCTCTTGGAGATGGTACTGGCCTGCCAATGCCTTGCAAGCTGTTGCAGCCTCTGCAGGGGAGGTAGAAGGGGAGATGCTGACACAACTTTCCTCCCCTAGAATTTTTCTGAAATGACACTGTCATAAACAGATAGTAGGAGTTAATAGAACAGAAGTAATTTATATCTGGATTTGTAAAGAACAAATCGTGTCAAACCAATCTTATCACTTTCTTTGATAGGATAACGAGTCTTGTGGCTAAGGGAGAAGCGGTGGATGTGGTATACCTAGACTTTAGTAAGGCATTTGATACGGTCTCGCATGATATCCTTATCGATAAACTAGGCAAATCAATTTAGATGGGCTACTATAAGGGGTGATAACTGGTGGATAACCGTATCAGAGAGTAGTTATTAATGGCTCAATCCTGCTGGAAAGGATTAACAAGTGGGTTTGCAGGGTCTGTTTTTGTGATCGGCTTGTTCATATACTCATCAACGACTTAGAGTTGGCATAGTGAGTACGCTCATTAGTTTGCGGCGATACCAACTGGAGGGATTGCAACTGCTGGAGACAAGGTCAAAATTCAAATGATCTAGACAAATGGAGAAATGTGAGAGGTAAATGGATGAGTTCAATAAAGACAAATGCAAAGTGCTCACTGAGAGGAACAATCAGTTCACGCATACCGAATGGAACACAGACTGTGTAGGAAGGAGATTGGCAGAAAGATCTAGGGTCCTATGCCATAAGCTAAATATGAGTCAATGAGTGTGATACTGTTGCAAAAAAAGCAACTGTGTTCTGGGATGCATTACAGGTGTGTTGTAAACAAGACACGAGAGTCATTCTTCCGCTCTTACTCTGCGCTGGTTAGGCCTCAATGGTAGTAGTGTTCCAGTTCGGGGCATCGCATTTCAGAAAATTGGAGAAATGGAAGAGGTCAGAGAAGGCAAAAGAATGATTAAAGAGTCTGTGGAACATGACCTACGAATGAAGGCTGAAGAACTGGGTTATTTAGTTTGGAGAAGAGAAGCTGAGATGGACCATGATAGCATTTTCAGGTATCTAAGGGTGTCATCAGGAGGAGGGAGAAAACTAGCTCTAATGACAGAACAGAGCAATGGGCTTAAACTGCAGCAAGGGATTTAGATTGAGACATACCAAAAGCTTCCTAACTGTCAGGTAGTAAACACTGAATAAATTGCCAAGGAGTTGTGGAATCTCCATCTCTGCAGATATTAAGAGTAGTTAGATTAAATGTCTATCAGGATGTCTAGACAGTATTTGTGTCTGCCATGAGGGCATGGGACTGACTCGATGACCTCTCGAGGTCCCTTTCCCTCTAGAGTCGATGAATCTATTAACCTCTTTAGACTGTAAAGAGTTAACAAGTTCAGTAGCCTGGCTGTCACTGGCTGAGGACCAATCAGGGGGACAAGGATACTTTCAAATCTTGAGGAGGAGTTTTTTGTGTGCTGCTGTTGTTTTGTGGTTGTTCTTCTCCTGGGTTCTGAAAGGACCAGACATGCAACAGTGTCTCTCCAATTCTCTCTATACACGCTTTATAAGGTTCAAATAGTGAGTACTTATGGTAGATAAGGGCGAAGTGCTTATGTTTTGTTTTCTTTAGGTTTGAAATGTGCATTGGCTGGAAACGTTCAGGTTGTGTATTTGGTGGAAGGAGTTCAAATTGTTTTGCTGAAGAGGATCTTATTTGTACTTGTAATTAGGCTGGCGCGGGTGATTCCCAGTTTATAGCTGAGAAAAACCTTACCCTAATCCATCTCCAATTTACAAGATAATTTATTACTGTTGTTCTTTCGTTTCTTATAAAGTTTTCTTTTAAGAACCTGATTGTTTTTTTATTTTCTGGTGAGACTCCAAGGAACTGGACTGTACCAGGACTTGTGTGGAGAAAGGGGAAGGGGGAGAAAGGTTAATTTCTCTCTGTGGTAGGAACTTTCCTCTCAGGAGAGTCTGGGAGGGAGGAGAGAAGGAGGGGAACGGATTTCCTTTCTGGTTCTGAGATTCAAAGAGTTTGTAATCACAGTGATTTCCAGGGTAACCGGGAGAGGAGTCTGGAGAGGAATGGTGAGGTAAGGGTTTACTTCCTTGTGTTAAGATCCAGAGGATCTGGTCTTGGGTTCACCCGGGCAAGTTGGGCGGACCAGAGTGTCCAGGCACTGGGACATTCCTAGATTTGGCCAGCAGCTCAAGTACTAAGCTGGTAATTGAGCTTAGAGGAATTCATGCTGGTACCCCATCTTTTGGACGCTAAGGTTCAGAGTGGGGAATTATACCATGACGGATGCCCTTGCTACTCAACAAGAATAAGGGAGCCAGAAACTGGTCCAGAGTAGTACAAATGTTTATACTGCACAGCAGATAATACAGGACTCCATTGTGATGAAAACCCCACCACTTTTGTCACAAGTAGATTTCACACAGACAAACCTAACGCTAGCGCTTTTTGTATTTCTAACTGCTGCACAAACATTATCTAATCCATCTGATTAACTAGTTAATGAACTAACACCATTGTTGCCTAACTGAAATAAATAAATACAATAACGCTGTGAATTAAAGTAGCCACCTTTTGATGGCTTCGATTATTCACATTGCTTTAAAATGTTAGTTTTACTCCTACCAAGGGAGGCCACATCTTGTGCCCCAGGGAAGATTGGCAAACCTTTTTATTGGCCTTTTATTTTTATACCATGTTTACTTCATCTTTTTTCCCTCCCAGGATGTTTATTTTCAGTAATGTGTTTGGCAAACCTATAAAGCGGTGATCAGGCAAGGGAAATTGTCAAATCTTAACAATGATAAGACTAAGTAGCAATTTAAATTTGGGATTTTTCTAAAGGGCTCTGTGTAGGCCTAATTTTCCTTCCACAGAAGTCAGTAGGAATTCTACCTTGGCTTTCAGTGGGAGAAGAGTTAGGACAATGATGAGCACTTCTGAAAATTCCACTCACTATTCATAGTCTTTTTGCAATAAGGATTAAATCTAGCACCCTTCCCTACAGCCCCAAACAGCCCCTTGCCAGTAGAACAGTTGCATTCCCAACTTTCAGGGGGTTGGGGGCAGGGCAGAGGGAGCGCATCCACTGTGTGATGCAGAGTCCAGTTCTGCATGGCAATGAAGCTGCATCCTTCCCTAAGTTGAAGGGCTGTGTAATGCTTTATGGAGGCTACTGTGCAGTCCTGGTGGGATGGATTCCTCCCCTCCCAGTCCTCTCTAACCCATGTGCATCAGTCCAGTGCCCCAGCCAACTGCTAAGGCTGTGAGGTGGATTCTAGATCTGATCTTAAATGTGCTACACCAATGGTACCCAAACTATTATCCACCTAGCTTTAACTGAACTAGTGTAACACCAACAGATCCCAGCTGGTGGCAAGCGGGATTGAACCGGGGATCTCTGGAGCTTAGTGCATGAGCCTCTAATGCATGAGCTCAAAGCCAGCTTTTCTCTCCCTCTAAACGGTCTCAGTACCACTAGATGGGACAGAACACCACGCCCAGGAGGTATGCGAGTTACACTAACATGGGTAAAAATACCAGTGACGATTTAGAGGCATGGACTAACATACCAAAGGTCCTGGGCACATGTGTATGGCCCATGTTGAAGCCTGTAGTGCCACGTCATTATTGCTATTTTTAGCCATGCTACCTAGATTAGAGTCAGAGTGGGCCTACCCTTGTTACAGTCACACTTTTGATTGCAGTGTAGACATGCTCACAGGATCGTTAACCTGTGGGCCAATCTTGTTAATCGTCACTCAATGCAGATTGATTATTCCCTGATTTAATTTTTCTTTGAAATTACAAACCCTGGCAGCCTTAAATTCATCAATTTGGGGGATATCTCTAAAAGAACAAAACTAATTTTTTTTTAAATGACCCTGGAATAAATACATTAGTCTTGCGTGAAGCAAGAACATAAAATTTCAACCGAATGAAAGTCTGAGTCTATAACCTAGTACACTCCTGAGATAGCCCAATGCCGCTATTAAATTTATTAATGAGGGCTGTAAGATCTTAACAGGAATGCTGGCACATCACTGCCATTCTGCTCTGCTGTTTTATAGTATTGGGGAAAGATTAATAACACAGATGATTGATTATAAGGGGATCTACTCAGTGCAGGGATTGGCTCTAGAGAGAAATGTTTCCTTTTTCATTCTGCCTAATTCTTTACCAGTTGTTATGCAAAACTGCTACATTATTTGATGGGGTCCAGAATCAGGGCCCAATCCTGCCACCCATTAAAGTAGTCAGCAGTTTTATCATTGATGGGGCAGCTAAGTAATTTGTGAGAATATATTTATTCAAGAAATCTGTTTTTTTCTGTTAGTCTCTATCAATTGCTGTCATTTCTAATAGGGTTGGTGGTGGTAGCTTTATTACCGTGAGATCACTGCATAATTGACTTGTGGCAATGATGTTAGTGGTGCACAGAGCAGTAAACAAAAGACAGCAGGTGTAGTGTTGTCTTCAGTTGCCTGAATAGCTAATTTTAAAATAGCTCTTTTCCTTTGTAGATCTCAAGTAGCTTTACAAAGAACATAAGTAACAGTATCCCCATTTTACAGATAGTGGAGGCACAGGAAGGTGAAGTGATTTGACTGAGGTTAGTCAGCAGACCACTAGTAAGATTGTTGAGTGGTCAGAGCACTAGCCAGGGACTTGAGAACCCAGGTTCAGTTCCCTGTTCTGCCACAGACTAGATGTGTGACCTTGGGCAAGTCACTTAGTTTCTCTCTCTGCCTCAGTTCCTGATCTGTAAAATGAGGATAGAAGTACTTCCCAAACTCACAGGGGTGCTATGAGGATAAATACATAAATGGTATGAGGTGTTCAGATACCACAGTGATGGAGGCCAGTTACCTGTGACAGCAGAACCAGGGATAGAATGTAGGTCTCCTGAGTTCCAGCCCAGTGCTTTATCCACTGGGCCACACTGCCTCCTATTTTAAATAAGTTATACAAAAGGCATGGCAACCTTTCCAGTTTCTGGGAGGGTGTTACAGTAACTGAAGGGCAAAGTTTTTAAAACGTTTGACAAGGCCCTTTTAATTTAAGAACTAGATTTACAAACTTGGGCAAAGGCTCGTGAGGAGCTGAGTACACCCAGTCTAGAGTGAAGCACTCAAGTCCCTATAGAATCAGACCCTGGGTTCTACCTCCACCTCCCCTTCAAAAAATAACACCAGGTTTGCCACACACCACACTTCAGCAGTTGAGAGCAAAACTGCTGCAGCAGCAGGAAGCTTGGAAAAAAAATCAATGCTGAGCATTCTTTGTGTCGCCTAAGGAAGCAGTCTCCAGGCCCCTCATATGTGTCCTTCTCCTAAGGAAGTGGTTTTGTGAGGGTAGAATGTCTGTGACTCTAATTCTGGTTTTTAGGGAAACCATCAAAGGGAACTTTTGTAGCAGTGATTCTGCCACGCTTAGCACAGCACATCCTTGTGCTCCAGAGTCTCTCCTGGGCTGTGGGCTTGGAATCTTTGATCACCATTGCTTATTGTTTTGTTTTTTTTGCTGAAGCCTTGCAGCCTTTGTTTTCTCATATCTTTCTCTGCTTTGTATAGACTTTTGTGATCATGGAAAGTGTAGAAACTTTGATATTAACCCCTTGTTTTCCCTGTGCGATAAAATAGCTCTAAACCCTTTCTGTTTTTGTCATGCAAAGTTTTCTCTGTTTATGGAGAAATCTGCCCCGCAGTGGAGGGTCCATTACAAACTTTTGAGCTTTAACATAACTACTGTAACCCTCACACATGCATTCCCTGGAGTGTAAGGTAGGGTTGCCAACTTTATACTTGCACAAAACTTGAACACCCTTGCTCTGTCCCCTGCCCTGCCCCTCTTCTGAGGCCCTGTCCCTTCTCTGATGCCTCACCCCATCCCCCCTCTCTCTGTTGCTTGCTCTTCCTACCCTCAGTCACTCGCTCATTTTCACCAGGCTGGCTCAGAGAGATTGGGGGCTGGGGGTGGTGAGGGCTCTGGCTGAGGGCGTGGGATCTGGGGTGGAGCCAGGGATGAGGGGTTTGGGGTGCAGGAAAGGGTTGGGCAGGGTGTTGTAGTGCAGGAGGGGGATCAGGTCTGGGGCAGGTGGTTGGGGTGTGGGAGGGGATGCAGGCTCCAGGCAGCGCTTACCTCAAGCAGCTCCCAGAAGCAGTGGCATGTCCCTTCTCCGGCTCCTACATGGACGCATGGTCAGGCGGCTCTGTGCGCTGCCCTGTCTGCAGGCTCCACCCCCGCAGCCCCCATTGGCTGTGGTTCCCAGCCAATGGGAACTGGTGCTTGGGGTGGGGGCAGTGCTCAGAGCCCCCTGACTGCCCCTACACCTAGGAGCTGGAAGGGGAAATGCCACTACTTCTGGGAGCCGCATGGAGCCAAGGCAGGCAGGGAGACTGCTTTAGCCCTGCTGTGCCACCGTCCAGACTTTTAACAGCCCAGTCAGTGGTGCTGACTGGAACCATCAGGGTCCCTTTTTGACTGGGTATTCTGGTTGAAAACGGGACACCTGGCAACCCTAGGGGAAAGTGGGAGTAGAGAGGCCACAGAGATCATACACAGAGAAATCCATAGTCCTTTCCTATAGCATGGCTGAGTTCAATAGGAACCATTGATGATGAGTGCCCAGTGGGAGTGGACAGTCAGGGGATTCATGAATTGTGTGGCAAAAATCCCATATTTGGAGACAGGAAGGGAGTGGAGTGGGTAACACACACTTCTTATGGTGCAGTAGTGGCTACAGACTGGCTGGCTGGGCGCCCTGCAAGCCAGCTCAAAGGGATGCTATTGGAGTTGCACTCGGTGGGTCAGATTCAGTCTTGGTCTGTCGGTGCAATGCCCATCATGGTAGAGGAGAGACAAGATTAGATTATCACTACATAAGGGGCACTTTACTGAGGTTACTAGACACAGACAGATCCTGTTGTTCTGACAGTCTAGCTTCCAGGCCAATGCCTTCCTGGCCTGACTATACTACAATCTGTATTGGTATAAACTAGTTTTGTTGAATAGGAAAGTGTATTGAATAAATCCAACATTCTGCTCTGTTATTTTCCCACAACATCTTGAGAGGAGGACATACAAATTATTGGAGCTTTTTACTTTTAGTTCATTTTTTGGCATTATTTTTATGATGGCTCATGTTTGCTGATATAGTTTTAATCCCATCTCCATTCAACCACATCCTACACCTTCTTCTTTTTCATTTGTTTGAAGAAAAGCAGAGCTAAGAAATGATTTAGGGCCAGTCAAAGCTCTGTGGCTTCCTTTTGCATAAAGACACAGAGAACAAACTCCAGTGCAAACAGCTTTCCATGTAAATAGAGAAATAGCCATCTCTAAATCCTCAGTCTTCCCATGAGTTTTATGCAGAGCCCCACTGAAATCAGCTCACGACATAACCAGAACCTAAGGTCTTGCCTAGAGCTGGATGAAATTTTTTGGAAAAATAATTTACTCAATGAAAAATTTGTGTCAAAAAAATATTCAGGCTAGATTCACCGGGGAACTTGGGAGCCATTTGCAAAGGTGGTGATGGTACCCTTATGCCCTGTAGTTACAGCACTGGCACAAGATGTGGGAGATGTTGCTTCAAGTCCCTACTGGGTCTGCTTTGTAGTATGGATTTGAACTTGGGTGTCCTACTTCCCCTGAGTGCCCTAACCACTGGGCTTTGGTGTGTGGGTCTCAATATCTCCTGCTGGAGCTGTTCCACTTTGGTCCATGAAATATTGAATTATGTATAGAAAGAGACTCCATAGCCTGATGATTAGGGGACTCACATGAGAGTGGAGACATCTGGGTTCCAGTCTCTGCTCTAATGGCTATTTCAGTGTCTTGTACAAAGTGGAACAGCTTCAGCAGGAGAGACTAAGTTCATTCCCAAGAATACCCCGTAGCCCAGCAGTTAGTGCACTCACCTGCAGTGTGGGAGACCTAAGTTTTCAGATCCCTGCTCTGAATCAGTCAGAATAAGGACTGGAACCCAGGTCTCTTTCATCTGAGGGGAGGATTATATCCTCTTATCCTTCCTCTTATGCATAGGGTTTCCAAATTTCCTTTGCTTTTTATAATAATAATTAATAAGTAATAAGTAACACTGGTCTACAATTTTTGAGAAGTCGTCTGCTTCAGAGATAAAATGTGGTATTTATTATGTATTTTGATGTGCTGAATTCAAATATGACAATTAAAACAACTGATTGGCTACTGTTTCTAAGATATTTAAGTTTTTACATTTTATGTCTATGTATTTGTGTAGATAGTAGAGTTTTAATCATAAATTGTAAACCTAGGTCTTTTCATGTGTTTATGGTTGCTTTACATGATAATATTTCACCTGCCCTCTTTATGTAACACTTTAAAAATCAGCAAAAGGGTTATATAAATAAAATTTATTATGAAACAAAAGACAAAAAACTATTATGTACATAGTTTAGTCCTATTCAGTGTCTACTCGGCGCTTCTTGGCTTGTCTCTTGTATTCATTAAATGGAGCATCTACAGTATAAAACTACCATTAGGCAGAAAAATCAATCAAAATGCCATTAAAGTGGAATAAGTTGCCAATATTGCTGATGTGGTTGCAGGTCCTTTGATTTTCTTTCAGATTATTAGGCACAGTCTAGTAGTGACTTTGTTAAGGGAAATGAGTGTTGTTCAGAAGTAATATGTCTCTTGGCTTCATAAAGTTTGTGGCCTCATATTTCCCAGTTTATTGATTATCCATTATCATTTGTCATGAGGCGTCCTAACTCAAGGGGAAAATATAACTCTCTTTCTTGCTGAACGGTAGTGCTGTATAGATCTGTAGAAAGGTATTTCAGATGTACCAATCTCAGAGAAAAATGAGCAAAGAAATAAAGCAATGAGTGTGCCTTCCAGGTCTAAGCAGTTTAAAGGGTAGATTGCTGACAGTACTTTGTTCTCACATCAGCCTTTTTTCCCCCCCTTTGTTACACAAGGACGGCAAGAGGTAAGTTTACAAGCCCACCATAGTCATGGTAACACTGTAAACTGTAGTTGTGTTGTAATGTAAATGTGAAATGTTCTTTATTATCCTTTTAAACAGTATTTAATTTAGGGGGGTCTGTACATTAATTTCATTGAGAACTATTATAGATATTTCTGCTAAAGTCAACAGAAATGTAACTAAATAATTACTTTAATTTTCAATTAATTGCAATATCATAGTAATTTCTTCAAATTTTAAATGTATTTTACATTTCACCTCTCTTTATTGTATGCTGTCAATGAATTCTATTTGATCACTGTTAACAGTAGTACATTGACATAAGCAAGGACAGTATATTACTAGTCTTCTTTGAAACACTTATCAGTGACCGTTTATCATTGGGGCATTAGAAGGTGATCCACACAGGAACAGAATTGCTGGGAACTTTCTTTTCAGAGACTGATCAAACTGCTCCCACAAAACACTTAATCTCTATAAAACCTGGAGCTTTGATTCTGAATTAATTTCTAAACCCTTATCCTGTTGGCTTTTTGGTGTGCTACCATTGTTCAAGCAGACTTGTTGAAAGATTAATTGCAATTGAAGAAATGTATCACAACTGTCTCATTACATAAAGAATTCATAATGAAATTCGATTCCACATAAAGTAGCAATATGCTGTTTTTAATTAAGCAGTATACTGTACAATGCATAAGTAGTTATTTTTAGATGAGCAGAAACTTGCGTATTAAATGTCAATACAGTGATAGGAGACAAGTTACTTTTCTGTTAGATTGAAGGCCAGATTTTGGCATCTGTTACACCAAAGTGAAACCAGAATAGTATCACAGAATTCAGCAGTTACTCCAGTATTACACTGGTGTAGTTGAGACCAGAATCAGTCCCAAAGTTATTTTGAGTACCAAAAAAAAAAAAAAAAACAGTGGTAGATACCCTGGAGGGGAGGATAGGATGCAGAGGATCTAGACAAATTGAGGACTGGGCCAAAAGGAACCTGATGAGGTTACAAGGACAAGTGCAGAGTCCTGCACTTAGGATGGAGAATCCCATTCACTGTTACAGACTAGGGACTGAATGGCTAGGAAGCAGTTCGCAGAAAGGGACCTAGAGTTGGACGAGAAGCTGGATATGAGTCCAACAGTGTGCCCTTGTTGCAAGGAAGCTAATGGCATTTTGGGCTGTATAAGTAGGGGCATTGCCAGCAGATACGAGGATGTGATCATTCCCCTCTATTTCACATTGGTGAGCCTCATCTGGAGTACTGTGCCAGTTGTGGGCCCCACACTACAAGAAGGATGGAAAAATTGGAAAGAGTCCAGCGCGGGCAACAAAAAGATTGGGGGGCTGGAGCACATGACTTATGAGGAGAGGCTGAGAGAACTGGGACTGTTTAGTCTGCAGAAGAGAAAGAATGAGGGGGATTTGATAGCTGCTTTCAAATACCTGAAAGGGGGTTCCAAAGAGGATGGATCTAGACTGTTCTTCAGTGGTACCTGATGACAGAACAAGGAGTAATGGTCCTCAAAGTTGCAGTGGGGAGGTTTAGGTTGGAATTAGGAAAAACTTTTTCACTCAGAGAGTGGGTGAAGCACTGGAAATGTTACCTAGGGAGGTGTGGAATCCCTTCCTTTAAGAGTTTTTAAAGTCAAGCTAGACAGCCTGACTGGGATGATTTAGTTGGAATTAGTCCTGCTTTGCAGGCGGGTCGGACTAGATGACCTCCTGAGGTCCCTTCCAACCCTGAATATTCTATGATTCTATACTTAGACATGCAATTACTGGACAATCTGTCATGCTTATTCTTAGAAAGCACAGGCACTTAGTTATGCCTACAGTGTTATAGGGTTTAAAAAAACAAAACAAAACAAAAAAAAGATTGTAAGGCACTCAGAGCCTAGCGGACCTTCTTAATAAAAGTAAACAATGTGATTTAATTATGGCACTACTCTTATTCATATTCAAGGAAAACAATCAATTTCTGGTTTTAAATCCAACTGAGAACACTTTTGTTTTCAGTGCTTTTCACTGCTGAATTGCAAAGGGACCCTGCAATTATTGTTAAACTACAGTGGTAGATACCCTGGAGGGGAGGATAGGATGCAGAGGATCTAGACAAATTGAGGACTGGGCCAAAAGGAACCTGATGAGGTTACAAGGACAAGTGCAGAGTCCTGCACTTAGGATGGAGAATCCCATTCACTGTTACAGACTAGGGACTGAATGGCTAGGAAGCAGTTCGCAGAAAGGGACCTAGAGTTGGACGAGAAGCTGGATATGAGTCCAACAGTGTGCCCTTGTTGCAAGGAAGCTAATGGCATTTTGGGCTGTATAAGTAGGGGCATTGCCAGCAGATACGAGGATGTGATCATTCCCCTCTATTTCACATTGGTGAGCCTCATCTGGAGTACTGTGCCAGTTGTGGGCCCCACACTACAAGAAGGATGGAAAAATTGGAAAGAGTCCAGCGCGGGCAACAAAAAGATTGGGGGGCTGGAGCACATGACTTATGAGGAGAGGCTGAGAGAACTGGGACTGTTTAGTCTGCAGAAGAGAAAGAATGAGGGGGATTTGATAGCTGCTTTCAAATACCTGAAAGGGGGTTCCAAAGAGGATGGATCTAGACTGTTCTTCAGTGGTACCTGATGACGAACAAGGAGTAATGGTCCTCAAAGTTGCAGTGGGGAGGTTTAGGTTGGAATTAGGAAAAACTTTTTCACTCAGAGAGTGGGTGAAGCACTGGAAATGTTACCTAGGGAGGTGTGGAATCCCTTCCTTTAAGAGTTTTTAAAGTCAAGCTAGACAGCCTGACTGGGATGATTTAGTTGGAATTAGTCCTGCTTTGCAGGCGGGTCGGACTAGATGACCTCCTGAGGTCCCTTCCAACCCTGAATATTCTATGATTCTATACTTAGACATGCAATTACTGGACAATCTGTCATGCTTATTCTTAGAAAGCACAGGCACTTAGTTATGCCTACAGTGTTATAGGGTTTAAAAAAACAAAACAAAACAAAAAAAAGATTGTAAGGCACTCAGAGCCTAGCGGACCTTCTTAATAAAAGTAAACAATGTGATTTAATTATGGCACTACTCTTATTCATATTCAAGGAAAACAATCAATTTCTGGTTTTAAATCCAACTGAGAACACTTTTGTTTTCAGTGCTTTTCACTGCTGAATTGCAAAGGGACCCTGCAATTATTGTTAAACTA
>NC_133782.1:22617805-22707924 GCF_003597395.2 Chelonoidis abingdonii | reverse complement strand
CACTCCTCCCAGTTTAGTGTCATCTGCAAACTTCCTCAGAGTGCAGTCCACGCCATCCTCCAGATCATTAATGAAGATGTTGAACAAAACCAGTCCCAGGACCGACCCTTGGGGCACTCCACTTGAAACCAGCTGCCAACTAGACATGGAGCCATTGATCACTACCCATTGAGTCTGACGATCTAGCCAGCTTTCTGTATAAGCACCTGTCTGCATGCACAGTTATCAGTTTCCATGCAAAGGAGGTTAAGTCTGACTTCAGACTGTGTTTGCTTAGGCAAAATCCACCATTGAATGTTTGGTCCACAGATTTCAAATTGTAAATGTCTTTAAATTGTGCAAGATCAAGGAAAATCCAATAGCTTCATAAGCGCCCCTTCTTAAAACCAAAGCAGAACAGGATTACAAACAAAAAAATGGATATCAAAAAGAGTGTTTAAGCCTATTTGCTTGTCTTTTGGTTCCATCAGTCATTTCCCCGTTATCAGCACAGAGCAATATCTGAAAGATGACCAATAAGTGGGAATCATATATCTGTAGCTGGGATCAATGCAGTGTGATGCTGTGTTTTAGTTTCTGTAACCATTGACTTCACTGAAGTGCAGGAGAAGCAAGCAAAGGACAAACTTCACTTCTGCTCTGTGCTCTTTAGAAAAAAAAATATATATATATATATATTAGGGCTGTCAAGCAATTTAAAAAAAATAATCATGATTAATTGTGATTAATTGCATTGTTAAACAATAATAGAATACCATTTTTATAAATATTTTTGGATGTTTTCCACATTTTTGAATATGTTGATTTCAATTATAACACAGAATACGAAATGCAGTGTTCACTTTATATTTTTATCACAAATATTTGCACTGTAAAAAACAAAAGAAATAGTATTTTCAATCCACCTAATACAAGTACTGTAGTGCAATCTCTTTATCATGAAAATTGAACTTACAAATGTAGAATTATGTACAAAAATTAACTGCGTTCAAAAATAAAACAATGTAAAATTTTAGAGCCTACATGTCCACTCAGTCCTATTTCTTGTTCAGCCAATCGCTCAGACAAACAAGTTAGTTAACATTTTCAGGAGATA
Source organism: Chelonoidis abingdonii (assembly GCF_003597395.2). NCBI lineage: Eukaryota > Metazoa > Chordata > Testudines > Testudinidae > Chelonoidis > Chelonoidis abingdonii. The sequence continues at coordinate 22,706,828 of NC_133782.1, read as the reverse complement.
ATGCTGCCCGCCTCTGGTTCACAATGTCACCTGAAAGTGAGTACAAGTATTTGCATGGGACTATTGTAGCCGGTGTCGCAAGATATTTACATGCCAGATGTGCTAAAGATTCATATGTCTCTTCATGCTTCATCCACCATTCCAAAGGACATACATCCATGCTGATGATAGGTTCTGCTCGATAACAATCCAAAGCAGTGCAGACCAATGCATGTTCATTTTCATCATCTGAGTCAGATGCCAACCAGCAGAAGATTGATTTTCTTTTTTGGTAGTTTGGGTTCTGTAGTTCCCGCATCAACGTGTTGCTCTTTTAAGACTTCTGAAAGCATGCTCCACACCTCATCCTTCTCAGATTTTGGAAGGTACTTCAGATTCTTAAACCTTGGGTTGAGAGCTGTAGCTATCTTTAGAAATCTCATATAGGTACCTTCTTTGCGTTTTGTCAAATCTGCAGCGAAAATGTTCTTAAAATGAACAACATGCTAACTCATCATCCAAAACTACTGTAACATAAAATATAAGGCAGAATGCAGGTAAAACAGCAGGAGACATAAAATTCTCCTCAAAGGAGTTCAGTCACAAATTTAAATAATGCGTTATTTTTTTAAAGAGCATCATCAGCATGGAAGCATGTCCTTTGGAATGGTGGACAAAGCATGAAGAGGCTAAACATTCATATGCCCATCTGGCACATAGATACCTTGTAATGTTGGCTACAAAAGTCCCATGTGTATGCCTGTTCTCACTTTCTGGTGACATTGTAAATAAGAAGTGGGCAGCATTGTCTCCCGTAAATGTAAACAAACTTGTTTGTCTTAGCAATTGACTGAATGAGAAGTAGGACTGAGTGGACTTGTAGGCTCTAAAGTTTTGTATTGTTTTGTTTTTGAATGCAGTTATGTAACAAAAAAAAATCTACATTTGTAAGTTACACTTCCACGACGAAGACATTGCAATACAGTACAGAATTGAAAAATACTGTTACTTTTATCATTTTTAGAGTGCAAATATTTGTAATAAAAATAATAATCTAAAGTGAGCAGTGTACACTTTGTATTCTGTGTTGTAATTAAAATCAATATATTTTAAAAAGTAGAAAAGCATCCAAAAATATTTAATAAATTTCAATTGGGATTCTATTCTTTAACTGTGCGATTAAAGCTGTGATGAATTGTGATTAATTTTTTAATAGTGATTAATTTTTTGAGTTAATCTCATGAGTTAACTGCAATTAATCTACAGCCCTAATTGCATGTGTGTGTATATCTATATATATTAGGGCTGTCGATTAATCTATCTACAAAATATGCATGCATACTAGTGAAAAATTTCACAAAATTTTTTCAAGTTTGCATAGTGCCCCTTCCTTCTTCTCTTGCCCCAAATCCCATAAAGCTTTCCTGTTTTTCTTTCAAAAATGTAACCTAAAGAATTAGTTTCTCTCAGTGCTAATGCTGAGCTAAAGAAATGGCTTCTTCCTGCCAATATGATGTGTAAGTTATTGGATGTGCTAGATGCATCCTGGGCCATCGGTTAAATGACTTCTGGGCCATCCTGGATTTAGGGATAATTACTATTAATAGTAATTGAATTAGTACCTAAAGACCTTGGCCAGCTCGGTGTCCCACATACACACTTTAACTGAGCTTAAAATCTAAAGAAATAAGATGTAACAGGTTGGTGAAACAAACAAGCAAGCAAGGACACAATCACAGGAAGTTTACCATAGACTAGCTATCAATTGTGCACACAGCTAACCAGTAGCAGCAATCACAGCTCACCATTTGTCTAGTCATTATATGAGGGTAGTTTCTGTAGGTGTCATGGTGGAAGTGAGTTTTAAGGGCTTATTTACTGATGCAGTTAAAAAAAAATGGTTAGAGGAGGAAACCATATATTTTCAAAGAGGAAATATTTCTGACCTGTGTCACCACAGATTAATGAAGGGATGGAAGCAACCTGATTGTATAGTGTGGAAGTTTTCGAAGAGGGGATCTTAGAAAGGTGCCCAATTCCTATTGGATTTCAATGGCAATTGAGAGCCTAACTCTCTTAGGCTCCTTTGAAAAATCCCAGTCTAAATAAACAACAGTGCAAACTCCATGAGGAAAACTAATTCTTTCACTTTCTATTTTCCTTTCAGATCCTCCACTTCATAGATTTTTAGCTGCCTCTGGGTTATGAAGGGGAATACTACTTGGGAGAGATCCCATGCATTACCACTGAAGTTCCAGGGCCAATTAAGAACACATCTATAACATGAAATGAGGTGAGAGAGCTAGTAGAGTGGAAGACCAGCTCTTCTTTCAGATCAATAGATAAGCTGACACTGAAGCTAAAGGACCGATAGAAGTAGTGGAGACGATAGACATATTGGGCAGATTTCTGAAGGCATTCAATAGAATGAAAGAGAGATGGTGCTGATAAATCAATAGCTCTAAGAACAGATTAGATTGATATTTTGAATGCATATGGAACTGTTCTAGCCAGGAAGACCTGAACAACCACTGAGGGAATAGATAAGCAGAGAAACAAATTCATATTGTAATATAATTTTAGTGTGGCTTTTATTTAAAGGAAATCCTGGAAATTCAAGAGTGGTTTCCTCCTCGCATCTGGAAAGCTGGATCATACAATGAGACAAGTTTGCACTGCTACCCTTTACGTTCCTTTTGCCAATTGTTCTGGACTTAGCAGTTATGAATAAGTTATTGTTTGTGACAAAACCATTTGATGCTAAGGTTAACACCAGACCATAATTGGGGGAATTGTGTTGTAACGTCACTGGCAGAGCAGGCGTTGGCCCTGTCCCACAATGTATATTATCTGTGTGTGGGTGTTCTCCAAAGCATATGATTGTAAGGAAGGCATTGTGGCAGAATTCCAAACCATGTGGTCACCAAGGCTTGGGGCCTAATATATACCTCTACTGAAGACAATGGGAGTTTTGTCATTGACTTCAATGGGAGTAAGACTGGGCCCTTATACACAGGACTTTGTACTGCCATTGGCCAATCAGACTGCCCCTCCATCCTATGCATTCTGTAAGACATCAGCAAAAACAAACCAGCCTTATAAAGTGACATTATTGCAGCTGTTGAACTGTACTGACTAACATTATTCAAGTTCTCCTTTTACTCCTCTCCATCATTGCCCAAACTCTGCTGGAAGTTCCACTTGAAAAATTTTCAGATTGGTTCTGCTCTTGTGTTCACCAGGTGCTGAATTAAGGGGTTGTTTGTATTAGTGGAATCTTTTAGCAGCCTGTGACTGAAACATCCTGGTGTTCAGAAAACTTAGCAAAGGTGGTTCTAAGCTTATCCTGAGCGTGGCACAAAGTGAATCCCAGCAAAAGCTTGAGCAGCCACAGGTTTTATAGCAGATAAAATGGTAATCCTGGAGGCTGGGGCTTTCCAGAGAGTCTGTTAAAAGAAGATGTATATTACCCCAAAGTATTTTTCTAAAAGTTCTAGTATCCCCTTGAAAATATGAAACTCCAGTGACGCAAAAGGCCTGTGAAGGAGAAAACAACTTTGGTGCAGTGAAGTTAGTAGTTTTGTTTTCTACTGTGCACACAGCTTCATCATATACCCACAATGTATAATCCAGGGGTTCTCAAACTTGGAGTCATGACCCCTTAGGGGGTTGCGAGCTGTCAGCCACCACTCCCAAACCCCACTGTGCCTCCAGCATTTATAATAGTGTTAAATATATAAAAATATGTGATTTTAATTTGTATGCAGGGGGGTCATACTCATAGGCTTGCTGTGTGAAAGTGGTCATGGATACAAAAGTTTGAGAACCACTGGTATAATCTGTTGCCAGCAAACTGTTTCACAGGAATAAAACAGTCCCGAGACATTTGCATTCTGAAAAGCAGAGTCTTAGTAATACTTTGAAGGCCCTTGCCTCTATCCTTGCTGTGTTTGCTGTTGGTAAAATTGTCTTCTGCAAGATCACTGCCCCCCAAGGTGTCAACAGCAGGTAAGGCTGTTGCTCTGCAGGGCATTTCAATTAATTAGACTGTTAAACTGGAGTCTGGTGCAGGTAAAAACCAAGGGAAAGTGAAGATTAGCAACAATTTAGAGCTTTTATGAAATGTCCAAAGGGACTCCAGGATGGATTTCTTTACTCTGTCTTTTAACCAGTGATGGGCCTAAGCTGCAAAATTCAGATCTAGATCCAGGTTTTCAAACCCCTCCCTACAAAAAGCTTGTGGATGTTTAAGGGGGTTTGGATCCACTCTCTGTACAGAGAGAGGTGATTTGTAATATTTGGAGCTAGATCCACTATGAATTCCCAATATCCCATAGGCATTTGGCTCTGGATTTTTGGCCTGATAGCATTTCTGCTTTTAATCAAGGCATCAACAGAGACATTGGAATCGAAATATGAGTTTCTCCACCAGACACTTGTGGGTGAGTATTTGGTCTTAATTCCCTTGTGTGCATATGCACACACATGCTTCTCCTTTCTCAGTATGATTGTTAAAGTAACTACTTTGAGTTTACTAGAATCATGTTTGATTTTTGTGGCTAACTGATGACATGCCTAGATTACTTTTCAGAAGTCCTCTGAGTGGCAGACAGGAGGGAGACTATATGGCTTATGTGCTTGTGGATGGGCTCTAGACCCTCCCACCACCAATTAAATATTGTCCAGGTTGGGAATGGCTGATTAACAGATTTTTCAGGCCAAAGCATTAACAAGTTTGGGGTGATCAGTGTTCTTGACTCCTGTCTTGACTGTGAAAATGATGATATAAGCACCCAGGCTGACTTTGGTCTCACTGTGAAAAATGCATATATGATCCAAAAACAATCTAAAAGTTATCAGTTGAGATGGAACCAAGCCAAACAGTTTGGAATCAAATCTTCCTGGGGGGCAAGGGGCGGGGATGAAGGAGAAGATAGAGAGAGAAATTTAAACATTTCATTAAAAATCAGTTAATCTAAGGCAGTTCAAGGTTTTTGGTTCTAATTGTCATCAAATGGTCAATTCACTGCATCACTAGAGGGCAGAATTAAGGTTGTTTGGGTGCATTAACTATGTGTATATCCATGTCGTAACATAAGTGGATTTCTTTTTAGTTTAGTCTTAACTCTGAATTTTCTGGATTTATAATTCTTATTTGAAATAACCTCAGTAGTCCTGTCATATATTTTTACCCTACTGATGTGTGCACGCTCAGTATTAACTCAACTTTTACATGTTTTTTATGTGGGAATAAATATAGGTGATACCCCAACTGGTGGCTCTGGCTCTGACTCTGGCCTGGGACCCAGGAGACCTGCATTCTCCTCTTGGTTCTGACGCTGACCTGCTAGGTGGCCTTGGGCAAGTCACACACTTCTTTCTGCCTCTGTTTCCCCTCCACCCACAACATACTTTTGTTCTGATTTGTCAGTTTAGAGTGTAAGCTCATTGGGATGGGGCATGTCTGTCTATGGTGTGCAGTTTGATGCAGCCTTGATCTTGTATTGGGTCTCTAGGCACTACTGTGATACTACTAATAAACCTCAACAGAAAAGTTTCTGGTGGAGCTAGTTGCAGACATATCAGTGGTTTGACTACAGACTACCATTCATGAACCCAGGAGTTAAGAATAACCTACCACATATACATCTGCTGGGATTAAACTAAGAAAACTAAGCCGTGGGGCTAAATTCTTCCCTTGTGCAATGTTACATCAGCATGGCATTTGGCCCATTTCATCTGCAAATTAAACCAAGATGTGAGCCTAGATTGCCAGAGGTGAATGATTCCTGCCCTGTTCCCCAAAGCTGCCACGCCCTTGGGTTGGCTGGCTTAGTTTAATTTACTTTCTGATAGCCTGACCTCGACTGGATGTGAAGACAGCAGCTCTTGAAACTGAAAGGTTGCTGTATCCCTCCTTACACTCCCACTTTCCCTTCTCCCTGCCCCAGTCCTGCTGGGTTCTTCTGCTACTGCCCAGCAGCCATTACCATCCATCATCCTAGCTAACAATGACAGTCTCCTGTCCAATGTGTTCTTATTGCTTCTGCTGCACTGATGTCACTGACAATAGATGGACACATTTGTCATAATTACATGCAAATCTCCATTAATTGGAAAGCATGTTGCTTGCCCTCAAGTCTGCACAGCTATCGATGTCAGATCACTGTGCTGGAGTTCCCTTGGGAGTCTGTATCCGAGAGGAAATGGAACAGCTTCCAAAGAGCCTAACAGCTGCACCCTGTCAGCCTGTTGAAAAGCAATCTCCTTTAACAATAGACCACAACATTAGCTCTACTGCATAGACATCACAGGCTTAAGCTCACTGAGCAGTGTGTTTGTGTATCTCATGGTTGCCACATGCAGGACCTTCCCCATCCATCAAGATCATCACTGGGGTTGAGGGAGGGGGAATAGCAGAGATGTTCCAAATGGCTTCTCTCTAAAAGGAAGTGGCAGGCGTTGTGTTGGGCACAGTGCATTGGAAGTTCAGATGTTGGGCGGCACCTCTCGCCACAGACAGGCTGTGTCAATCGCCTTCAGGACTTAGCATCCTTGATTAAAACTGGCAATTCTGACTGCCTCCTGCTGGCAGTGAGGCTGTTTGGGTGAAATGTGACTGCTTGTGAGAGCACAAATGTGGGAGCCTGTTATCCAGTTCCCATGTCATCAGAGCAGCCCCAACCAGAAAATAAAAAAAAGGTTTCTACGATACTACTCAAAGCAAAATTAGCCCTTCTTGTCTTGGGACTTCGGGCATCATTAAACAAAAACAACTCCCGCAAAATCAAAGGCTCCTCTTTTGTTAATACACCAGTGCGCATGTGGCAAAAATCCTTGTTTGTTTTGAGAAAACTGGCTGATGATTAATACTGGCCTGACTAACTGCACCACCCCAGGACATTTAGAGCTCTTGAAACCAAACTGACTCCTCCTCATGACGGCATTGGCCCTCCTCCCAGCCCCACAACCACTGCAGAGTTGAAGCTTAATGCAAATGTAAAATGACTATCCAAAAACAGGGCTATTTAACAGAGCAATTCCTAACTGACAAAAGCAGATTTATATCAGCACAATAGTTGCTGGAAACTTGCAGAATCTTGTATTTCTGATAAGGGCTGGCCGAACCAGCTCTGTTTGATGGTATTACTTGTGTTGAGTTTTACACCAATCAAGCTTTGTTACTTCTGGTTTTTCCAATTCGTATCCAAAGAGAGGTACAGCCACTCACAGCATTTGGGGCCCAGGGCCCTGACTTGCTGGGTGGTACTTAAAAGTTTTCAGTACTGGTAATGAAGCTGGGACGTTTTGACTTCCCTGTGGGTTTCAAGGAAAGAGGTGGCAGGGGGTTAGATGGATAAAGCCAGAAATGATCATCAAGATGACCCATAGAAGGTGTTTTTCTCTCTCCCGCTGATGATAGCTCATCTCAATTGATTGGCCTTACAGTTGGTATGGCTACTCCCACCTTTTCATGTTCTCTGTATGTATAAATATCTTCTTTCTGTGTGTTCCATTCTATGCATCCGATGAAGTGGGTTTTAGCCCACGAAAGTTTATGCTCAGATAAATTTGTTAGTCTCTAAGGTGCCACAAGTACTTCTGTTTTTGCGGATACAGACTTACACGGCTGCTACTCTGAAACCAATTAAACTGTTTTTTCAGGCACAGTCTGCTACAGAGCACCTAATCTGGGGAGTTCATTGCCACAAAATAGAGTTAAATAGCATAGGAAGATTATAAAAGGGATTATACAGATTATATGCACAGAAGAATACATCTGCATTTATAATAGATGAATTTATAACACTTAGAGAGGTTACCAGTCAACAGGCTTCAGGACATAAATTCATTAGCTGCTGCAGTCAGGAACAAACTTCTAGAGCTGTGCAGGGGACAGAGGTTCTGCTTCACAAAGTACTTCACATTTTGAAATTTGGCTTCATTCTGATTTGGAATTAAAATTTAAAATTTCCCACAAAGGAATATTTTCAATGTTTTAGTTTTGGGTCAATTGCAGTGTTTTATTTTGACAAAATCGTAATGTTTCTTTCTTTCAGTTTTGATTTTACATTTTTATACCATAAAATAAAACAAAAAGAATCAAAACAAAGTCATTTCAAAACAAAATTAAAACATTTTGTTCCACAAGTATTGAAATAGGCAATTTCTATTTTGTGGGAACTTTTTTCAGTTTTCTTCCAAAACAAAATGTAGGTGAAATAGACCAGATTTCAATGCTTTTCACTTTCCATGGAACTACATATTCTGAAGGAATATGGTTCAGTCAAGTAGCTTTACAGATTTCCTCCATGCTGCACAGATGTCCAGGTTTATGGGTCGGTATCTTTTCCTTTTGGGTCTCCTTCTGAAGTGTATAGTCTGTGTTTTTGTCAGACAGGATGATATTGGACTACACCGGCAATTGTTCACCCCCCGTCTGATAACTCTCCAGCACCCAGTACCACTGTATTTTAACCAGCAAAGGTAGCTACCATATCCAGATATTACTGTTTCATACATTCTGTTATATGTGCAGATTTGACAAGTAAAGCATTTCCTGACAAACAAAACCAAGCCTTCCTCTTCTTTCTAGCTATCCTTTAGATGGCTGATTTAAAAAAAGGAAATATCCTTACATAGGAACTGCCATAGTGAGTTTAACCAATGGTCCATCCAGCCCAGTATCTGTCCTCTGACAGTGGCAAGTACCAGATATTTCAGAGGATATGAGCAGAACAGGGCAATATTGAGTGATCCATCCCCTGGCATCCAGTTCCAGCTTCTGGCAGTTGGAGGTTTAGGCACACCTGGAGCATGGGGTTTTGTCTGTAACAATTTTGGCTAATAACTACTGATGGACCTATCCTCCAGGAACTTATTTAATTCTTTTTTGAATCCAGTTATACTGTTGGCCTTCACAACATCTCCTGGCAATGAGTTCCGCAGGTGCACTGTGTGTTGTATGAAGAAGTACTTCCTTATGTTTGTTTTAAACCTGCTCCCTGTTACTTTCATTGGGTGATCTCTGGTTCTTGTGTTATGTGAAGAGATAAATTATACTTCCCTATTCACATTCTCCATACCATTAATGATTTTATAGACCTCTATCGTATCCCCCCCTTAGTTGTCTCTCTGAGGCCTGTGTCATAGTATACTTTCCTCAATCTGAACCTTAGAGTCCAAAAATGAGGTACTAGCATGAAGTCCTCTAAGCTTAATTACCAGCTTAGATCTGATATGCTGCCACCAATCAGATCTCTGAGTGTCTGATAAACTCTGGTCTCCCCAAAACCTTCCCTGGGGAACCACCCAGACCCAGACCCTTGGATCTTAATACAAGGAAAGTAACTCTTTCTCTCACTAGTGGCCTCTCCTAGGCTTCCCTCTTGGGTTACCCTAGAAGATCACTGGGATTCAACTCCTTGAATCTTAAACAGAGGCTTTCACCTCACCCAGAGGCAATACAGATTCAAGCTCCGTGAATCTAAACAAAGGGATTCCCCTTTCCCCCTCCCTTCTTTCTCCCTATCTCCCACCACTTCCCTGGTAAGTACAGACTCAGTTCCTTTGAGCCTTAACCAGGAGAAAAAATCAAACAGGTCTTAAACAGCAAACTTTTCATAAAAGAAAAAAAAAGTAAAAGTTTTCTCTGTAACTAGATGGTAAATATTACAGGGTCTTTCAGCTTATAGACAATGGAGATAAAGCCTTCTCCACGAAATACAATTTAAAATACTTTCAGCCAAATACACATTAAACTCTACCAGCCAGATACACAGTTGCAAATACAGAAACAATCAAAAGACTATAACTGCCTTTTTACTCAATACTCACTATTCTGAATATATAAGAGACTGTAGCAGGGAGATTGGCAAGAAACTTGGTCGCACGTCTAATCCCTTCCAGGACTCAGAGAGAACAAAGCAAACCCCAAAACCCACAAACAAAGGCTTCCCTCCACCGAGATTTGAAAGTATCTTGTTTCCTGATTGGTCCTCTGCTCAGGTGTTGCAGGTCACGGTTTGTTAACCCTTTCCATGTGAAAGAGACATTAACCCTTAGCTATCTGTTTATGACAGCCTGGTCTACACTGGGGAGGGGCATGGGATCGAATTAAGTTATGCAACTTCAGCTACATGAATAACATAGCTGAAGTCAACATACTTAGATCTACTTACCGTGGTGTTTTTAATGCGGTAAGTTGACAGCTGATGCTCTCCTGTCGACTCCATCTGAGCCTCTCACCCTGATGCAGTATTGGAGTCTACGGGAGAGCACTCAGCGGTCAATTTAATCTAGACGCGATAAATCAATCCTCGCTGGATCGATCGCTGCCCGTCCAGCAGGTAATATACACAAGCCCTAAGATGAACAGTCCAAATCTTTTTAATCTCTCCTTGTATGGAAGCTGTTCCATACCCCTAATTATTTTCATTCTCTGCATCTTTTCCAATTCTAATATATCTTTTTTGAGATGGGCAACCAGAACGGCATGCAGTATACCAGGTGTGGGTGTACCATGGATTTATATAGTGGCTTTATGATATCTTCTGTCTTATTACTTTCCTAATGGTTCCTAACATTCTGTTAGCTTTTTTGCTGCCAATGCATGTTGAGCAGATATTTTCAGAGAACTATCCATGATCTCTTTCCTGAGCAGTAACAGCTAATTAAGATCCGAGTATATTGTATATGTAGTTGAGATTATTCTTTCCAATGTGCATTTCTCTGCATTTATCAACATTGAATCTCATCTGCCATTTTGTTGCCCAGTCACCGAGTTTGGTGACATCCCTCTGTACTCTTCATAGTCAGCTTTAAACTTAACTATCTTGAATGGTTTTGTATTATCTGCAAACTTTGCCACTTGACCGTTCACTCCATTTTCCAGATTTATGAATATGTTGAACAGCACTGGTCCCAGAACAGATCCTTGGGAGACGCTCCCTATTTACTTCTCCCCATTGAGAAAACTGACCAGTTTTTCCTAGCCTTTGTTTCCTATCTTTGAACCAGTAACCGATCCATGGGAGGACCTTCCCTCTTATCCCATGACTGCTTAGTTTGCTTAAGAGCCCTTGGTATGGGAACTTGTCAAAGGCTTTCTGAAAATCCAAGTACACTATATTGACTAGATCACCCTTGTCCATATGCTTGTTGACATACTTAAAGAATTTTAATAGTTTAGTGAGGCATGATTTCCCTTTACAAAAGCTGTGTTGACTCTTCCCCAACTTATCATGTTTATCTATATCTGATTATTTTGTTCTTTACTATGGTTAGAGCCCTACACGGTTTGACAAAGTTCCTCCTCTACCTTGGTGGGTCCTGTGCTTATTGGCGGATTTGCTCGCCTCACGGATTCACCCTGTGGGTCGGGAAACAGCCCAAAGACCTTCCTCCTGATGTCTGATAATGCTTGTACTTCTCAGTCCTCCAGCAGTATGCCTACTCAGTTTCTTGCACACCTCTTGCTCCCAGTTCCTCACTTCTTTTCCTCTGGCTCTCTTTGGCCTGACTGGAGTGAGCCCTTATATAGCATCAGAGGGGCCTTAATTGGAGTCAGATGTTCTCATTAGCCTGGAGCAGCCCCTGCTCTAGTCACTCAGGGAACAGAAAACTGCTTATCCAGTGGCCAGTATATCTCCCTTCTACTACTCTGCTGCTTCAAACTGGCCTAGGTCTATCACAACAGATAAAAATTTATGTACGTGGATGCAGATATCCGCATATATAAATTGATATCCATGGAACTGCAGGGCTCTCCCGGGAACCACAGGGATGAAAGGAGCAGAACATGGGGCTGCCGCTCCCAGAAACCAGCACCCCACACTGGTAGCTCCTCCAGCATGGCTGTACCGCTCCCACGCCTGCCCACTGGGGTGGGCACCAGACTCACCGGAAGCTCTCCCTGGTCGCGCTGTTGTGTTCAAGGGTCGTGCAGGACCCCAGACAGGAGATGCGGACAGCTGCATGGAAGGGACAGGGCAGGGCTGGGGATGATACAGTTGTGCCAGAGGAGCTACCAGTGCACGGCGCTGGCTCCTGGGAGCGGCGGCCCCACATTCTGCTCCTTTCGCCACTGCGGTTCTTGGGAGAGCCCTGCAGTTCCATGGATATTGATTTATATCCACGGATATCTGCATCCACAGATATAAAGTTGTATCTGTGCAGGGCTCTAACCATAGTTTCAACCAATTTGCCTGGTGCTGAAGTTACGTTTATCAGCCTGTAATTGCCAGGATTGTCTCAGAAGCCTTTTCCAAATAACTGGCATTACATAAACTGCCTTCTAGTTATCTGGTACAGAGACTGATTTAAGTTATAGGTTACATATCATAGTCAGTAGTTCTGCAATTTCATATTTGAGTTCCTTCAGAACTCTTAGGTGAATATCATCTTTTCCTTGTGACTTATTACTGTTTATTTTACTAATTTGTTCCAAACCTTTTCTTTTGACATCCCAGTCTGGGACAGTTCCTCAGATATGTCCCCAAAAGGAATGGCACATTTTGTTATCAGAAATACTGTTTGATCAGTGGCCAAAAGGCCTGCAGTAACCCAATTATGAATTCTAGCAATTTGGTCTAATTGTGCAGGTTTTTTTATAAGTAGTATTTGAGACTTTAGATTTACATAGGGTTGGAGCGAGGTCTTGTTTTTTACAGAGGAAGAACACTGATGCATTTCAGGAGCTCATAATTTCAATGATGCTTTGCTTCTTCAGGGGTATATTCTTGTTTCTGTGTGTCTATGGAAGTGATGCATTTGAAGACTTATAACTGAGATAAATTCTGCACATATAAGAAGAGTTGTATACAATTCCCTGAACTTTTGGACTAAGAACACCCTGCTTACAGCATTTAGGATTAGAGAAAATTACAGTTACAGTGGTACTTGTGCAAAGCATTATCTCCATACAACAAGCTGCTGGTATGGGACAATGCATCTGTAGCTGTAGAGTGAACTCTTCCTCCCTCTTTAGTTTGATCGCTGCAATCTTTTCCTTTTGTTGAAAGGGATCAATGAAATTCTATATATAAAAGCAGAGAAACCCAGAGGCATCTTGGAATCCTCTTAAAGAAATCAGAAGAAAACTAGTAAATCATTTGTGCTGAGATTGAAAATTAGTTTTCTCTCTTTGTAAATTCACCTACTTATCCTAAGCTTTCCCCTACCAAAGTAGAATTGGAGACCATAACTGGATTCAAGTCTTACATGCCCATTGAAATGATTTAATTGCAAGAGGGGGCTTTTTTTTTTTTTTTTTTTGTAAATCTTTGTGTTTATATTTGCAGACTTTGAGTAGAGACAAGAAAAAATCATTGTTACGTTTCATAGTGCATTACAGCACTGGACTAAGAACTGATCTAGAAGAAGACCTGATCAAGAAAAGATAGCATCCACCAATTGTATTAATTCCCTATATTGTTTGGACAGAGCCTGAAGCCAGTACCTGTCTTTATTTCCCAGGGGTGTATGTTTTGTTGTCTTTGTCTTTTGTATTTTCAGAAAGGTAGCCAGGGCCCTGATTCTCTGTTGACCTGTACCTTGTAAAGTGAGTGTTAAATTAGTGTAAAATGCTATCGAACCCTATTGATGGTAAAGATGACCTCCAAAGGCTTCAAAACCAGAAGGATTATTATTTTAAAAATCTTGTCCTATTTCAGCCAGTGTAACAAGTTGCCCATCTGACTCCAAATTATTTTTGAATGCTTGGAGCTGGTAATACTGGGAATTTTTCATCAGTATGTTGATGGAAAATATGGCTTCTACAAAACAGATGTTTTACACACACACAACATTGTCAATTTTACCAAAGAGTTTTGTTTTCCCGACAGAAAATAAAAACGGTTTTGTGTCCAAAAGGGTCAACCAGAAATGAAATGTTTTATTTTGGGTCAGCTCTTCATTAATCTGTGTCTGCCCCAGCTGCTGCGGTGCCTCATGCCTACATCTTACCTATGGGCTGCACTCCCTCGCAGGACTGCACCTCCAGTGATGCAACATGGTCTCTTCTTTGACTGAGCTGCTGTTGTGCACCGTGGGAGTCCAATGTCTGTGGTGCAGCATGTTACACAAGTTGAAGAAAACTGAAAACCAGATGCAGATCTGTTAGAAACTACCACCTCTGTTCTTAAACCATCCAGGAGCTTTTCCGTTAAGAATATCCGTCCCTTCAGGAGGAATTGTGTTCATTTAGTAATAGTGAAAAGTTCGACCTGTCTGCTTCAATCTTCCAAGTAAACACTGTGAAGGTCACAAGCACATATAAGACGCTTGTAGGGGTTCTCAGTAGAAAAGCAAAGGAGTAAAGGGGCCTGGAGAGGTACTTGTGTGCCCTAATCCTGATCTGGAAGTTCATTGGCTAGCAGGTGGATGGGGCAATGTCTTCACTACATTGCCCATGCTGTACTTATCCTAGGGATCAATAATAGAGATGACCCAGGGATGTGAACTTCCTATAAGGAATGAGAACATTTCCCATATACAGGAGAGTTCATATGCAAAATTCCATTTAAGGCCTATATGACAGATAGGCCCAATACAAAGTTTGGGCCAGGAGCTGTTTACTATCTGAACTTCAAAGTTTGGGGAGTTTTTGAACCAGGGTTCCTAGTTCAGCTGCATCAGGCGTGTCTGCAGAGCTATCTAGCTGGGAACTTCAATGGCCTCATTTATGGATTTATCCTCAAAACAGACCAATGGAGTAGGATAGTCTCCCCATTTTCAGATGTGGAAATTGAAATACAGAGGTTGAGACTTGCCCCACGTTGCACAGGGAATCTCTGGAAGTTGATCTCACTCACATCTTATAAGTCCCAATCCAATGCTTTTAAAAATAATACCACTTCTCAGTCTCTGTCCTTTCACCAACATTGAATTAATATAGGAAAAAAAACCCAAAGAATCTGGCACATTAATGGAAGGCAGATGATGCAGATATCATCAGAGCCACATGTACAGGAGGTTCTACAGAGTTACCCATCAGTTCAAATAGTATGAATTTTATGAAACTTATCTCCCCATGTGTTACCCCATTTGGAGAAATGGGATCTGATATATATTTAGGCTGAGATTTTCAAAACCACCTAAGAGTTCTAGTAGTATCCAAATCTGTCAAGCAGCTTTGAAACTCTCAGCCTTCATATTATCTGACTCTAGAGAGCTGATTATGAAATGATTTTCATTTCCACCCTTCTGTTTACTGTACTGACTTCTAGGATTTATGCACTGAGGCCCAGATTTTTAAAAGTATTTAGGCATTGCTCTGCTCAGCTTTGCAACACCCAAGTTTCATTTTAAATAGTGGTTTTAAGCATCTAGGAGTCCAACTCCCATTGACTTTCAATGAGACATAAGTGCCTCAGTCGCTTTTTGAAAATTAGATTTTGGCTCCTAAATCAGTTAGATATTGCAAAGTTGTGTGGAGCAATACATAAATGCCTTTAAAAATATGGGCTCAAGCTCTTTGGATTAGGGATCTTGTCTTCCTGTGTATGTAGGGTGCCTCGAACAATGGAGTAGCAATCTTAAATGGGCCTCAGGAAGCACCAAAATCTGAGCTTTCTCACCGATTGGCCTGAATTTTAGAATTTAGTAACTTTTTCTTTACCTTTGATTTCTCTTTCTCAGCACAGAGAATGTGCAAAATGGTCCAGATAATAATCTAATCTATCACCCAACTGCTGATAAAGCACAGATAAGAGAAAACCAGACGTGAACGTAGACACAAAATTTCAACTATGAACTTGTTTGACCCTCAAAACAAGAATCATAAGTTCTCTAAAAAATATTTTCCATTTTCACTCAGCTCACTTCCTGGTTATGCCTGGGAACAAGAAGCAAGGAAGTACTACAAATCTTGTGAAAAAGTCTGGCAGCATTCCTAGCTCAGTTTTGCTGATGCATGAGTTTTGGATCATTTGGATAAGTGTCCCATAAATACCCAAACCCGTGTGCTTCTCCAAATCAAATCCAAACTCAAAGCCTCATGAGGCTGACCCATCACTACTGGAACTGTCTGAACTGTGCCCTCTGTTATCCAGCTTTCATTCATGTATGAAGCACGAAATACAGTTGGTTTGCTTTCTGGATGAACTTGGTGCTCATGTAACTTAGTCTGATAGGACCGACTAGAGCCAAGCATAATACAAGCAGCTGTTGAGCAAGCTTCCTTCACATAGCTCTGCCAATGCACCTTCGTCCTCACCGGTGATATTTCATGCTATTCTGTGGTTGGGTTTCTCCTGAGCACATTTTATCAGTTATGCACAAATGTCCACTCAGGGTTAGATTGCAACTACAAAATCATTTTTCCTTGTGCAACCTAAGCTCGATTTGAACCCAGAAGAAAGAAGCTGCTAAAAATGACTATTGCTATTACATTTCAATGTTCTTCTCTTCCGTATGGTGGTACGTGGCTGGGAGAAGCAAAATAAATGATTAGAGTATGTTGTTCAACATAGGGTACCCTGGAATTTAGAGTGAGGGACTATACACACAGGTGTATATAGAGGCACTATCCTCAGGTATATATTCAGTATTACTAATAGTCTACTTGTATTCTTGAGGGCTACATTAGACCTGGAAGAAACACAGTATTTGGTTAGTACGGTACCGAGAACACACTGCCAAAGGGGTCTACCGCCTGTCACACACCTTGACTTGTTGAGCACTAACACAGCCTCAGGGATCAGAAAGCTGTCATTACACAGCATTAGCATAAGAAAAGGAGCGCCCCTCATGTTTTGGCATGTCACACCCAAGTGACAGGGAGCACAAATACAGTCAGACACACAGAACAGTGCAAGTCAACATCGGCTTTGACAATGTTGGGCACCAAGGCTGTCACTCTTTTGACATGGCCCCACCTCTTCCCCTACCCACGCTGCCATTTGAAACAGCAGCTCGCCCACCGCTTTTATTTCTACACAATGTGTCAATAATTACTTGTCAGGCCTCTGCTTATAGACCTGGAATGGTGAATAAACGCTCATTATGCCTGAAAAATGTTGCAAGCTTTACCATAAATCTTGTGTTACAAATGCACACAATAGGGGCTATTGACACAGAGGCAAAACACTCACATTAACATGTAAAGTCATGCTGCCGAGAAGGGGATTTGACAAACTAACTTTCAGCACAGGAGTTTGTTGACCTTTTCTTTGCCTTCCTGACAACAGAGCTAGGGTTGTCTGTATTAAAGAATCCTGAGGAAGGCGAGAAGAGAGGGTGCTGAGTAGTGGATGGTTTATCTCCTTCTGTGCCAAAACTTCAGGAATGGCATTGTACGTAATAAAGCTGCAAAATCACTTAAGCTATAGCCACATGCTGAGGGACAACCATTGAGTTTTAACTAGAGCTGACCACAAAGTTAAATACAAACCATGAACATGTTTTAATTAAGCTGCAGGTAGAGTTCTGCCTCTGCTTTCATACCTAGAAGGGGCCTGTACCTGGGTTGTCATTTGGACCCACAAACTAGCCCTAGTTTCTCTTGGCCATCTACTGTGCTTTTTCTGTGATTCTCCTAACAGTTTGAGGCTGCTATTTGCAATGTGTTTGGGGTTTGAACCAGATTTATTGAGGGTAAATCACACTTGCAGTGTTCTGTACACTCAAATGTTCAGAAATCATGAGTCAAGGCCCCCATCCCCTTACGCCAAGATTGTCAGAAAAAGTATTTTTTAAATACTGCATTTGAGTTCTTTTTATTTGCCTTCTGAGCTTTAAGATGCACTTGGGCCATATTTCCAAGCTTTACTCCACAGTCTTGAGGGCCAGATACTTTTAGAAAAATTAAAGCTGAGATTCTCCTGTAAGCACATGACTCCAGGAGTTGGAGCTGTAAGAAAAAACACCAACTATCATGAGACTTGTAATAAAATCTCAAGACTTTGCAACACTGCACATGGGCAAAACGCATGCTGTTTTCTAACAGGGCCAGTCATTTCTCCTGAACATTTAGGTGCTTAGGAAAACACTGTCTGGTTAAAGATCACTTTTTAAGAACTGTTACAGATTACTCCCTGGAACTAGATCCTGCAGATAGCTCCATAGAGACAGCCGGCTGCATCGACAGGGATCAATGGGGCTTAGCACAGAGGCAGAGCTATGGGTCTATGGATCCCTCTGCAACATCTGGCCCTTAGATAGGATTAGTGTTTGTGCTACTTGCATTTATTTTATAATGTGCCCTAAGATATACCAGTGATTTATAAACAGTCAAGAAGGCAAGGCTGTGCCCTGAAGAACTTAAACTCTAAGACCGTAATTTTCAAGAATGGCCAGTAGTTTAGGTGACTGCAGTTATCAGGGACCACTTTTGAAAGTGTGACTGCATACACAGAGCCATACACAGCAAAATATGATTTTCCATTCCATCTTTTCTTCATTATAAAAATGCTTCCCACCTTGTTCTGCCTAATTTGCCCATTTATTTTTTATCATCCTTTGCTTTTTAGTCATTTAACCCATGCCAATTTGATTTGACTGCTAGCCTATAGTGTTCCCACTCTCCATTTTTAACCCTTTCATATTTTCATTCACACTTTTCAACCTTTCTTCTTTTCTTTTTTTCCCCTCAGCTTGGGTGATGAAAACCTAGTTGCCCAATACGTTTTACTCTCCAACTGTCCTGTACTACCACAATGCTGCAATGTCTGTTTCAAACACTGTAAGGGTATATTGATTTTTATTTAAAGAAATACTGAGCACTTTTGGTTTCTTGTAATAAAACAAGACTGTGTTTTGCTTGGTCCCAAATTTTATAAAAGTTTGTTTATGCAAAGACTAAACTTTGGACTACATTTGACTTAATTCTTTTAACCAATCCCAACACTGATTGGCAAATAAATTTTATGCTGCATATGTAGACTGATGATTTACACATGATTTGCCATAATACAACTGGTGAATATGTAAAGTCATGTATGCAAATCATTATTTTAAATCACATACATCTATAAAAAAGCAGCAAAGAATCCTGTGGCTCCTGATAGACTAACAGACGTTTTGGAGCATGAGCTTTCGTGGGTGAATACCCACTTTGTCAGATGCATGTAGTGGAAATTTCCAGGGGCAGGTATATATATGCAAGCAAGCTAGAGATAACGAGGTTAGTTCAATCAGGGAGGATGAGGCCCTGTTTCTAGCAGGTGAAGGTGTGAAAACCAGGAGGAGAAACTGGTTTTGTAGTTGGCAAGCCATTCACAGTCTCTGTTTAATCCTGAGCTGATGGTTGTCAAATTTGCAGATGACTGAAAGCTCAGCAGTTTCTCTTTGAAGTCTGGTCCTGAAGTTTTTTTGCTGCAGGGTGGCCACCTTAAGGTCTACTATAGTGTGGCCAGGTAGATTGAAGTGATTCTCCTACAGGTTTTTGTATATTGCCATTCTTAATATCTGATTTGTGTCCATTTATCCTTTTCCGTAGAGACTGTCCAGTTTGGCCGATGTAAATAGCAGAGGGGATGCTGGCATATGATGGCGTATATTACGTTGGTGGATGTGCAGGTGAATGAACCGGTGATGGTGTGGCTGATCTGGTTAGGTCTGTGATGGTGTCGTGTATAGATATGTGGGCAGAGTTGGCATCGAGGTTTGTTGCATGGATTGGTTCCTGAGCTGGATTACTATGGTGCGGTGTGCAGTTACTAGTGAGAATATGTTTCAGTTGGAGGTTGTCGTGGCGAGGACTGGCCTGCCACCCAAGGCCTGTGAAAGTGTGGGATCATTGTCCAGGATGGGTTGTAGATCCCTGATGATGCGTTGGAGGGTTTTAGCTGGGGACTGTATGTGATGGGCCAATGGAGTCCTGTTGGTTTCTTTCTTGGAATGTCTTGCAGTAGGAGGCTTCTGGGTACACGTCTGGCTCTGTGATCTATTCCCTTAATTTCCTCGTGCGGGTATTATAGTTTTGAGAATGCTTGGTGGAGATTTTGTAGGTGTTGGTCTCTGTCTGAGGGGTTAGAGCAGATGAGGTAGTACCTCAGTGCTTTGCTGTGGATAATGGATCATGTGATGTGCCCAGGATGGAAGCTGGAGGCATGAAGGTAGGCATAGCGGTCGGTAGGTTTTCGATATAGGGTGGTGTTAATGTGACCATCACTTATTTTGTATTTCCACTACATCCATCTGACGAAGTGGGTATTCACCCACAAAAGCTCATGCTCTAATACGTTTGTTAGTCTATAAGGTGCCACAGGATTCTTTGCTGCTTTTACAGATCCAGATTAACACGGCTACCCCTCTGATACTTGACATCTATAAAAAAGAACCTTTTAATTTACATTTTGTTTCAAATGAATAATACAAGTCTTAACAGCAACATGTAGCTTTGGAAAACACTACACATTCTAATGTGAGATCTCACCTGTGTAAGTTGGTATAACTCCTTTGATTTCAGTAAAGCTATAGCAATTTATGTCGGCTGAGAGTCTATCCCATAAAGCCTAATCCTATAT
The DNA here is from genome assembly GCF_003597395.2 of Chelonoidis abingdonii. Lineage (NCBI taxonomy): Eukaryota > Metazoa > Chordata > Testudines > Testudinidae > Chelonoidis > Chelonoidis abingdonii. The sequence goes on along the minus strand of NC_133782.1, from coordinate 22,686,381 downwards.
CTTTTACTCACATGAGTAATCTATACTCATGCTACTAGTCCCATTAAAGTCAAGGAGCCTACTTGTGTACATATAAAGGTTAATCACATGTGTAAGTGTTGCAGGATCAAGTCTTTTTTAATTGTTAGAGAGATAAGCACACATATAAACAGGCCTTTTTCATGCAGGGGAATAGCTAAAATTCTGACACTTGTCCATCACAAGGCATGCGTGATGAGATGACTTTCTACCCCAGTTATCTCAGGCTACATTCTGTTTAGCTACACTTGCATAGGTTTGGAATAAGTCAACTGATTTCAAGAGTAACAACCGTGTAGATGAGACTACTGTTGCTGAAGTATTGCTGAGTTGTGGGAATCATACTCACAACTATAAGCTAGAAAACTCACCTTTGCTTGCTTGTGGGAAGGAAAGAAACCTGTTGCTTCACATTAGATTCTAGGTTTTTGTTTTAGCCAGTTAGGAATTTTTAATGAAGCAGAAGCACACAGGAATCTTCCTTTAGGTGCAACTATGTGTGGAAACTGTTTATACAGGAAAGTACTAAGGTGGAATTGGAGGCATGGGCCCACCTAGAGCCTTTCTGGGTCTACCTGTTCCTGGAGAAGAGGTCTCTAAGGCTAGATGCAGAAGGTAGGTGAGTTTGTTATTTGTATGAACTTTGGTTTACAGCAGGTCAGAAAGAAGGATGAGCATTATTGGGAGGTTGTGCAGTCAAGAGCAGATTGGCATGTGTGAGAAACCCATTTTGCTTTACCAGATGCTTGAAGGAGGAGGTAGGGCAGTACATGTGTTTTGTATTTCAGGGTTAGTTTTTTTCCTGTAATTATTGTAGATTGAATTCACCCCAGTGCAGAGGATGAACACAAGGCCTATAAATCACTTTAGTCCTCAAAATAGAGTTTAAGAGGTGCACAGGCTAACCAAACAATGTGAATAAATAGCTTTGTTTATAGACCATTATGCTAGATTAGAGCAGTTCTGTGTTTAATGAGTCCATGTAACAGGTGACAGGTATGGTGTTTTGTCCTCTTCTCCCCATTAGCAAAAGCCCCAAGCTATTTACTTGTATTTTAGAACCCAGATGAAGTTGTTAGATGTCCCTGTGTCTCCTGCTGTGCTTAATTTAAAACTCTATGCAGGCATTAATAAGTCACCCTGAACGTCTGGGTTATTTTTACACACACACATATACACTCCCTCACTCTCTCTCTGAAATGCAGCTAACCCCAGGGTGGAACACAGCAGCTGCTGTTTAAAAGCTCGCAGAAGTGTTATGCAGCATTCCAAGACAGGAAGTGAAGCAGCGTATCTGATATAACAAACTGGTGGGGGAATCTAGGCAAGCAGCATTTAATGACCAAAACTGGAATTTGGCTTGAGCAATAATGCTAATTCCCTGTCTTATAAAAATACTGAATACAAACAGTCAGGATTTCAAATTTACATTTGAATATTCCCCAAGGAAGGGTGTCTGGTTCTTGTGCTGAGCAAACATAACAGCCCTGCCCTGGACACAGAGATATCATTTTAAAATCAAGAAGAATTTCTCCTTGTTTCCCTCTAGCTGTTATAGCCACTTCCAAACTTAAAATGGTACTATCACAGAAACTAGGAAGTACGGTGGGCTGTACACTCTGGTTTGTTATTGTAGGGTTCTTTGTGATTACTGAAGGGATGGCAGTTTTTAAAGAAAAATAATGAGCCACCAAAGCATCTGTTTATAAGGCAGAATGACATGAACTTTACAGACACATGGTGGGTGAGGTAATATCTTTTATTAGACCAACTTCTGTTGGTGAGAGAGAGAAGCTTTCAAGCTTTTCTGTGTAACCTCGAAAGCTTGTCCAATAAATGATATCTCACGCACCGTGTGTCTCTAATATCCTGGGACCAATATGGCTGAAACAACACTGCCTGGTGTAATCTTGAGAAGCGATGAGCACCTTGAATTCCTGTGGAATCAAGCCTCCAGACAGATACAAAAAAGGGAAAAAATATAAAATAAAATAAAATGGAGAGTTGGCCAGCTTTGTCTCCTTAATTTAAAGCAAAAACATAATTTAATTACCCAATGACTCTGGTTTTAAACCCAAGTGGTAGTAATGACTGTGAGGAACTGCAAATTTGGTTGCAGCTGTTTTCTTGTGGAAAGTTTTCTGGAGTCCCTGTTTGAAGGGTGCAGACAGAGACGTCACTCATACTGGAATATCCTGAGAAGGAACATGGAAACTATAGGCTTAAGGTAATCACCATTTTAGACTTCTTCGAGGTGTTCCTTGGATCTGTCAGCAGCATGACTTGTGGCTTCCCCTGGTGTAAGTTGCTGGATATTTCCTGCAATGAAGTCATTCACTCTGCTGGAAATGTAAGCTGCATTGTGCATAATGATAAGGAAACCCAAAGGTAGTGATGGCCACAGCTATACTTCTATTTTGAGTGTGCTAGCTCAATTAAAGCTACCATCCGTACATCTACCCGAGCTGGCAATAACACCCCCAGGTCCAGTGTAGATGTACCCTTAGTCTGTCTGTGCCTCAGTTCCCCATGTATAAAATGGAGATACTAGCACTTCCCTGCCTCACAGGGAAGGGATGTTGGGATGATAAATACACTGAAATAGCACTATATTTGTGGGAGCCATGTACGTGCCTCAGATAGATAGAAACCAAAATATCTCAGGTTAGTAGAGACAGTCCTTATGTAGTCAAGGAAAATATTTATACTTTTTGACTTCTAAACCCATTAAAAAAAATCCATAGTTTCCAATGCATCGATGGAGTTGCCCATACTTTTGCTTTCCAGATATTCCTGTTACTTTAATTACTTTAGTGTTGAACTGTTTGCCAAAGTGAGTCAGTTCTTAATGATCTGCGACTCCAGTGCTATAACTACCGCTGATCTAAGACAACTTTTTAAGATTACAGTGCAGTTATGGCAGGTAAATGAATGATGTCCATTTCCCCATCAATGACTTCCTTAGTCAATTTCCTCGATTTACATGTCAAAACAAAATAACCTAAAATGCTAGTGTGATAAACTATGCCTGGCACCTGAAAATCAAACAGTTCTTTTCAGCTCCATGCCGTTGTCTGCATCTCCTTGCAATTGGAATACACACCTCCATTCTGTTGCTGATGTTGTGTATAGCAAAAAAAGTATCAAACTCGCTTTTCAAAGCCTGTATAGGCTTTGTAGAATGGTCAGCAGTAAAATCCTGGTTTTAGTGAAAAAATGGATCACCTAGGACTTGGAAGATACAAAGGAAAAGGGGTATGGGCAGTACCACAGTGCCATTTTTAGGGAATCCTTTTATTGAACTTAACCACATTTAATACAAATTCTGGAGTGCCCTGCTCCCCTTGTTTCAAATTCTGCTTTGGATCCCATCTCCTTCCCTGGAGCTGATGCAGTGCCAGTGTTAAACAGCTTTGGGCATTTTAATCTGAGAGCTATTAAATGAAAACACATACTACAGAGTAACACCTGATCCTGATGCCAAATACTCCATAGTTTGGCATGTTCTGGTCTGAGTTTTTTTCAAGCTCCATTATAAAGGCAGAGGGGCCATTTTCAAATTTCAAATCCTGATCTAGGCTGGAGTTTCATACAGACTCCAGCCTTGGTGGCTCTGCCTCTTACAGGTGTATATAGAGGGCTCTAGTCTCAGGCCAAAGAATAATAGTTACTCCATTGAGTTCAATGAGAGTTACTCAGGTCCCTGGTGTATACAAGAATTGGTCTTGCTTTCAATATATTTACAGTAACTAACCTGCAGTTTCTGTGTGCAATTACAAAGAATTAAATTGGAGGAGCAATCAAGAGCAAATTAAGAGAAAAACCTCCTTTCTTGTTTTTCATAAGCACCAGCATCCTGTGAGTCAGCGGCATATGACTGTGTCCTTGGAGGATACAAATGTGGGATGGGGACAAGTAGAACGAACATTCTGTTGTCCTGAGCAGAAGAGCACACTTTCAGCAGATTCATTGCCCTTATCTCGTCTTGTTTACAGTTCCTCTGGGAGGATTATGACCTTCTATCTCCTTTTCCACCAAGGGTGGATTCTATTTTGAAAATATCATTTTCTAGATTAGTGCCATAGCCAATTGGAGACAATTTCACAAAACCTTACTCCTCAAAAATGCAACCAAAATGCAACGCTAGCTGCTTGTTGTTTTTGACTTGTAGTGGTGATGTGTACCATAAATTTGGAGTGTGTTAACCTCTCTGCTTCTGCTATTTTATGCATTTCGCTGTTTGTTTTGTGAATGTATTTGTCTGAATCAGGTCTAACTGCTGTGGAACAGAAAACCACAACTTTAAGTGCAGACTACTATAAACGACTGTTTTTCAGTCTCTTGTATTGACATGCCATTGCTACAAAGCAGAATGTATATGTGGTTACTTCAGATCACAGCCTTGTCTTTAACTCTTGAGGGTAAAATGTATACATTTAACCAGTTTATATATACAGAAAAAATCAATGTCTCTAACTCAATGATCTATATGTGCTATTAGGAATTGCCAACTGATTCTTTTTCTTCCATCAAATCCCTGCAGAAAATTTGGACTTCCATTCTAGTAAGAGCCATTATAACTTAAACCTTTAGAGGACACTGTCTGTCCCTGTGCCTTGCTCCTTGCTGTACTTAAGTCATGTGAATCCAATCTTTGGTAACCAGTTTTTCTTTTGGCAAGTTACCTGACTTTGGTGTGTTTGCAAAGCAAGCTTTCCTGAAGAGAGGCCTCTATCTTATTCTGTTTCTATGCTGCGATCTTCCCATTCACTCCTTCAAGAGCTGTCCCCTGACTTTACCAATCAGTCTTCTCTCTCTGTCACTCTGCCGGTCCCTGATGTGGAATGAGACACAGATAAGCTGGAAAGGACAATATCTTCCTCTATGGTGTTTTTTTTTTAAATATTAACTTCTCATGCCCACCCACCAGCCCATCCAAAATGCTGCTGCCATAATCCTCTTTCTCACCTGTCGCTTTGACATGGTGCCCTGTCTTTGAATCATTTTACTGGTTCCCTGTTGCATGCACAGCAATTTAAACTTCTTGCGCTTGCCTTTGAGATTATAATCATATAGCACCTGCCTACTTCTCTCCCTGGGTCTCCCACCTTCTCCCTTCTCCACTACAGTAGCTCCTCCATCTTATTCCCTGAGGAATATCCATACTTTCTTCCATTCTTCCTCATCTCTTTTGAAATCTTCCACCAACCTGTTTGTCAAGCCACCACCTGCAGCTCCTTCAAATCCCTCCCCAAAACTGGCTTCCTGACATCTTGCCTCTGAGAAGAAGAGTCTAATATTTCCTCATTGCCCTGTCACTATCACACTCATACTTCATCTCCCTGTCCTATTTTTCTCTGTTTAATGACCTCACCTGTTGTTGCACCTTGAATACAGATTTGTAAGCTTACGACTTTAATAGTTTTCTGTTATGTGCCTAGCACATTTACAAACACTCAAAAATATCACGCCACTTCCACTGCATCTTACTTTCCTGTCTCTGGGTAAGATTTCACAGGATAAGAGCTTGAAGATTTTCTACTTTTTAAAAAAATATATCTCCTCTTTGGCAGGCATGGCTTTTATGTCATAGTGGTTAGATATCAATATCCAAGCTTGTCCATTCACTGCTTAAAAAGAAGGAGCATCATCAGACCTTTTCCAAATTCTGCTGGGACTCTTTGGGGGAAATGGAGGGACCATGAGAACTTCTTCCATTTTACCTCTGCATTTGGACTCCCCCACCCCAACATCTTGATTAACTTACAAGGGACAGTGTTTATTTAAACTAAGCATCAGTCAGGACCTTCTTTAACCATCACTGCAAAACTCTTGTCCCTAAAACACTAGCCAAGAGGAATTAGTAGTTTCTCATTTACATAGACTGAATTTTGCTGCCTGTACTCACCAGCAGTGGACGTCAAATGGATGCTTTGTTGGCCTAGGTGTATATGATTGCCAGTTTTTACACTGTGGCAGCAGGGGGAAGGGGAGGAGGGGTCACTACCCAATACCAAATTGGACCTCCTATGTGGAACCAAATTTAATAGACCAAATTTATCCTGGATGTACTAGAAATTCATTGCATCATGAAGTTACACCTGGGATAAATTTGGTCCACTGCTTATTTTTAGACCTGTCTGGGTTAGTTCATCACTGAATTTTAGAGGTTTCACAATTGTTGCACTGACGGGAATTTCTCATCCAGCTGGCACAGCTTGGGCTGGGAATAAGCCAAATTCTGTGCTAGTCTGAAAAGCAGAGCTCTACTGAAGACATGCAGCAAGGACGGCATTCACCTCGGATGTGGTCAGTGAACTCTGAGCACTCCAGCATATGTAGCCATCCCAGTCTCCCTTTTCAAGAGGTGCTATGGGAAGCAATGGCAAGATAGGACAAGATAAATGTTGAATTAAAGGAGAAGGAAGAGAGTGCTCCTTTTGTTCTTAGAAGTCTAGGTCCATGCCATCAACTTTGGTAGTTTTATTTATATTTACCCAATCTAAACAATACTATTTTCCAATAGGTGCCCTGTACAACAGCCCAAGTGTCAGAGTCAGAGATCAAACACATGCTTGGCACATGCCAACAAAGGAAACCACTCCAGGCCATGTTGATCCTTCTGCCAATGCCCATGCTTTTGATGTGGCTGCCACATGTGCACAGCTTTGCCAGGACCAAATCATGCAAACATTTCATTAGAAAGAAAATGGTCAACCACTACTTTTTACATGCTTCCAAGAAAAAGGTCTCTCTCTCTCTCCCCTACCTCCACTTCTGTTATTTAGTGAGAGTGAAGCTTGCTGAATTCAAAACTGGACAGGTTCTTGATATTGTGTGACACCAGAACCAGATTTATTTGAAAGATTTTGCCACTTTGAAACCAAAAAAAGCTATCCTGGGGCTTGTGACTTCAAAAGGGAGTTCTATTGCTCAACGCCTGGGATGATAGGTCCCCTGGTGTCTTGGTGGATTTGTGCTTTGGAAAATTAAGAACAGAGGTCACACTGAAGCCTTATCGTCCAAGGGCTGGTGGCATTCAGAACTGCTGAAGAGATGAGGGCAGAGAGGGGAGTCAATTGCTGTAGTTCTGCCTCTCCGTGCTTGGGTATCCAACTTGGAAGAGGTTGTTCTGTTACTCTTCTGGAAAGTGCATGATCCTGTGTTCACAGCTGCCCAGAGGGAATGTTGGGTATGGTCTGTTTTATGTGATCTTGAAAGTATTATGGTTCATTGGAGTCACGTGACCACGTGTTCATTTAATCTGTGAGTCAGTATCCTGGATACAATTATTTGGTTCTTGTTTTGATCTGAATTCTTGTCAAAATGTTCAGTGACAAAACAATCCCATCAGTCTTTGAAATCAGCCAAGAAAATTGGGAATTCTGGTAATCTCAGTTAACTTGTTACATACAACAAGATAAGCATGAAAGGTCATGTACTCTGAGTTACCTAACAATATGACACAGAGCATTGAGACTAGACCTGAGCAAAACATTTTCAGCCAAAACTCTTTTTCAATCAAAAATGCAGTTTTGGGTCAACCAAAACATGTAACCAGTTCATACTGAATTCACCAAATTGTTTTAGTTTAAAAAACAAAAATAACAAAAACAAAAAAAATCCAAAAAATCAAAATGTGTTGTCTTGACATTTTTTAAATGAAACATTTCAATTTTTTTTATTCAAAATGACTTTCAATTTTATGGACACAATACAAAACAGAACAAACAAACAAAAAGGAATATTTAATTTCAGCTCAAACAAAACTTTTTGTTCTTCCTGAAATTTCACATCAATCTGAAATGAAACTTTTTCTGATTGTTTTGGTTCTGCCACTGAACCAAAAATAAATAAATAAAACAATCAGTTATTTGCACAGTTGTCATCCTGACATATCGCACAGCAACTCCATGGACTCACTGAGATGGCTCTGTAGGACCAGAGTACCGCATATAATATGTCAAACTGTATTGCAATTTTATGAATGCTGAGCTCCCAGCATGCCCAAGAAAGGGAAGAATGGACAGATCAGAACACCAGAAACTGAATAATACAGTAATTTGAAGAAGCATAAACAAATTGGTTGAAAAATTTCCCATATAATCTGCTTTGAATGGAAATTGTGTTTTTGACTAACTTTTTCACAAAAAGTGTCTGCTTTCAGCAGAAAATGTAAACTTTTAATTGAAAACTCAAGAAACCAAAACCTTTATAACCAAACACCAAAATCTTTTTGGATTTTCTATTAAAATTCAATACTTTCTCTGGAAAATTTTTAGAAAAGCAAAACATTTTTGTTTTTATAGATATGTCTTGTGGAAACCTTCCCTTCACCCCTCTAATGTTCCAAATACCACACAGATCGGGATGGATGAACTGGTCTGGAAATAAGTCTCCTATCTCAAAACAAATACAACTCAAATGGAACCTTTGAAATAAAGGTCAGTTATCTGACTTTTATATTTTGCCTTTTAATGCTCCTGTACACTTTCAGGTTCTGGATGCAACTCTATGCAGAAATATCAAAATACTATGAAACAGACAGTCCTTGTGGTATTTTTATTATGACTGGAAGCAAGAATTACTGGAAATCTCCTGGAAAAAAACTGCCCTCATGAGAAATCAGACCCAAATATCAACACTTTTTGAGGCTCACCCATCATTACATGCAGGTACTTTTAAAACAGTGGTGAGAGAGAGAGACGTCTTCATCGGGGTTTCATAAACTGACCCTTGCTTTACTATTTCACCTCCCATATGGTGGTGTAATGATAGTGTCTACACTGCATGAGTTTTCACACAGCAATGACTCATCACCCCAAATTGTGCTCTGGGCTCAGTGGAAATCATGGTATGCATTTTCCTGGGATATTCCCTTCTTTTAGTTTTCCATAGTCCTGGTTAGGAATGTGGAGGGATCCCTTTTTTCTACCTTAATCCCCTAAAACATTGCAGAACATTACCAAATTCAGTTTGAAATAGGTTCATAATTTTTGCCCCCAAGCAGAGGACTTTTGAGTTCACAGCATTTGGATGTTTGAAAAGATTCAGGTTTGAATTACTGTTGTTGTCCTATGTTTAAATGTCCTATAGTTAAATCATAGAGTAAGTTTCAGTTTGATGAATGTAGCATGACATTCAGTCTTTCACTGGAGATGGAACAAGTGGGGATAGTGGAAAATATTGTGGGTATATCTGTGGGAGCGTTTTCGGGCAAAAGCAGCTTAATCATATAACTCACCAGTGAACAAAAGCTTATAAATATTCACAGATATCCCGGTAGTGCAAAAACCTTTGCACAGCAGTTCAGAGACCAGAAAAACTTGTATGAACCACTGCTGGCCCATAGATGCAGGCTGAATTCAAACCCAGGCTGATTTTGCATAATTTTGAAGTGAGAGATGAATGTTTTACACAACACTGATTTGAGGCCACTTTGACAATTGGGTCCGGGCTGTAAAATAATTTATACTGTAGTATGCATTGTGTTGAGAAACAAAGTTACTGATTGGACTTGAGAAAAAGAATATGTCTTAGAAATACTTATGTGGTTTATATGGGGCCTGCTCAATCAGAATATTTTGGCACTTGCTTTATGTTTTTGGAGAGGTGTGATGCAGTGAATTAAATATGTAGAAATCAGACACATCTGAGTTCCATTTTCAGCTCTGACACTGACTCCCTCAGTGAATTTAGATAAATCACTTAACCTGTTAGCCCTAAATTCCTTACTCATAAAGCCAGGGTACGATTGTGCTTACCTCACAGGATGAGGATTAATGAATTCATGTTTGTAAAGCCTGTGGAACATGAAAAGCTTCATGTAAGTGCTAAATACTCTTACTGAAGACGCACCAGTCTGTGAAGAATCATCTATGTGTGAATAAAACACTTTCCGTAAACTGACTTCAGTTCCGTGGTTAAACAGAATCTGAGTGTAACTGGGCCCACAAAGGACTTGGATCTTTGATGTGTAGGACCAACAGTGTGATGACTGACTGTTTGAGGCAAAGGACTTTAAAGGTCAGGTCTGTAAAGTTATGTTGGTGCCTAAAGATGCAGACAGTCACACTGTGTGATCTTCAAAAGCACATAGGCAGCTAACTTCCACTGATTTCAATGGGACTCCCACTAGATGCCTATCTGCATCTTAAGATGCCGCCCAAATACATTTAGAAATCTGGCCCCAAGCCCCTTAGCTGGAAGCAGTAGCAGACTCAAACTTGTTACATGGACTGCTTGTAGAAAGGGACAAAACCCATGCTTTGCTAGGGGTTGTCTACATGGGGATACCTCAGAACATTAAGATGAATTATGAAGTGAATGTGGATAAGTTAAAGTGCATTAAACTTCCATGTGCATTCAGTTGGTTCACCTTAATCCTTTCTGTAACACCATGCATGACACCATGTTTTCAGATCATCTCCAGAAGTGCCACCTCCTCCCTCCCCACAGAATCAGCAGTTTCAAGAATCACTTAAAAAAGGCAGAAAAAGAGGAGGCTCAGTGCAGTGAGGAGACATGCAAACACCACTTTCTATAGGTGGCTGATCTCTTTTCTAAGGGAGCCATCCGCATGGTTATTTTATTAATATTTGGACCTCAACTGCTTAGAATCCTCGACCCACTCTAACCAAGTTGACTCTATATATTTCTATGTGGTCTAATTTGACTGCCACACAGAAGGAGGCCTGTTAGAAATCTTTCATTTAATGAAAATTGATGTACAAATTCTCAATCAATAATGAGTTAAAATTCATCCTAGCACTGGTGAGAACCGCAAACCCTCTGAAGGCTTTCGGTCCAGTGGCTTTGGCACTAAAGACTGGGTCTTGCCTGCAGTTATCCTTTCCTTGGCTCTGGATACCAGGCTGCTTGGCACATGGTACCCTATAGCTCAGCTTGTCAGCCACCTCTACAAAAAGCCGTGGCCTTAGACTAAAGGTCTCTTTCATTGTCCGCTTCTTTATTTTTGGTTTGTTGAACACCTAGATCTTTGCAGCATCTGGTAGGTTTATACCTGTAGCACCTAGCAGGCTTCAGACATGAAGCTAGAATGTTGAGGAAGAGAATCCAGTATCCGTCTTTCATTCCTACATGATCGCATATGGCTTCTGATCTGCTCTGAGTGTTCACTCACATGGGGCAATGGGACAATTCATTATTTAACAGAGTGCACAACTGGAAATAAAAGTAATAACAGGGCATCCAGTGTTAAAGTTTTATTCCAGTGCAGAAAAAAAATGAAGATGGCGAGCAGACATTTGAATGAATGTATATAATATTGCTCATGTAACCCTCCTTTACAGAGATTTGGGAGAGTAATAAGGGCAGAGTTCAGGTGACACGGCGCTGTTCACACTCCAGGGTTACTTCCTAATTAAATACCGTCTTGAGCCCTAATGGAGAGTGACTCAACTGAAAAAGCTATAGTGATCAAGGAAAATAAATGGAGAACGGGTTATTCACTTGATGCTCTTTCCTCACTGAGAGGGCAAGGAACGGTTACCCAGGTGGTCCCACATCACAAAGTGATGGATACTTAAGCCTTGATCATGCGATTGAATCAGCTGGTGTGGACAGCTGCATCCTTGCAGTGTCCCATTGACTTCAAGTCAAAAGTTAACGCAAACGATCTGATTGCAGGACTAGAGCCCTAGTTAACTCTAGTCTAGAATAAACTCTGAAGTTGATACCACTATGAATGTGATTTTAAAAAAACCCAAGAAAATCAAGGTAATCAATTATATTGGTGACATGTAAATAAAAGCAGGATGCATACACATACACTCTGAAATGGGATGCCGTAAAGAGTGAATTAAACAGGAGTCCTGTAGTCTCAGTCCAGCTGGATACTAAAATTGTCAATCAAGCAAAATGGAACCAAAGGAAAAGTCATAGCTAATGGAGAGGACTGTTGGTGTCTGAAGTCTGGTGGCTTAGCTTATTGCTACTATTGGTGGTGATTGGTTCACTGAATGAGTGGCTAAATGAAATTTTGTATTGAAGATTGTAAATGTTGTAGCAGTTACTGCAGGTTTTAAGTGGTGAGAAGTAACGAGACTCTGGGACCAGATGTGGATAAATGTAAATAAGTAAAATAATTGAGGGTTAAAAATTTACATCTGCGATTTGTGGGTGCACAAAGGGAGACATGCTTTGGAATTTTTGACCCTTCCTTCATGTATCGGAGTATGTGATTATTAAGTAGCTGAAAGGTGCTACCATGTACAGAGATAATAGCGGAAGAGAAACAAACTGCATCCAAAACATTTGGTGACAAAAGTGAAGAATTTTACACAAGGTAAAATTTCACGCAGTTTCAGTCACTTCTGTAAAGTCAAAGCCATTTTGTGAAACTGATGAGCACAGAGGGACTGTGAGATTTTCCTCTCAATCCTTTAAAAATGCAGACAACTTGTTGATGTTTAATTAGAGAGGTAGTGGTTTTTCTAATAACAAATGTGTCTTTGATACTAAAAAACTGTTACAAATCTGAGTGGAACCAGAGGAATAGCATTCAGTAAACACCAAAGAAAGTACTTAGCTCATATGTTTATTTAGAGTACTTACCCTACACTGATGACAAAGAAGACTTATTACAATTGCTGTAGCACTTTCATCTGAAGGTCTCAAAAACACTCTACAGTCATTCATTACTTAAGTCTCACCACACTCCTGTAATGTAGCTGAGTATTATTATAATACCCATGTGACAGATGAGTAACCTGAGGTTAAGCCATTTGCCCAAGGTGTCACAGAGATTTAATGACAGTACCAGCAATAGAACACAAGTCTTAAGAATCCTGTGCTCTAACCTTAATCTTTGGTAAGAAGCATGATGGTTTTTTACCTACAGTATCACATTTTTAGAGGGCCAGTAAAAAAGCCCAAATTTACTCATTTTACTTTGAGAAGGAGGAACATTTTTCACAGTAATTGGAAGCCTGGTCCCTTTCCAGTCTAGCAGGTAGCCATTAGGTCTTTTTTATACTTACCGTACCACAATTTCTTTTAACCTCTCGTTGGGATGCAAAGCAAGGAAAATCCAAATCCACTCTACAGTCAGCAAGTGCATTAGGATCACAGCCCCCTGGCATGTAGTATTCTACATTTTCCCCACATTGCTTCCATACGAAAGGATAACTGTAGTTCCTTCTTTTTTTCCCCTCTCTAAGTAGCTGAAAGATATTTCCAGTAATGTGTTCTGAGTCTATCGATCTATCTTTGTCTTCCCAAGCCCTGGAGGAGGTCAGGAGAACATGGGCTAAATAAACCACTAGTAAAAAGCCCAAGCCTCTTGCTGAAAACATGGCAGTAAGATTATATTTATTATATGTTTACGCCACTGTCTGTGTTTTAATTGAATTAGTGCTGTTCTTTTTTGCAGAGCATATCCTGACAAAGGTACAAGAGGCTGTGTGTGTCTGTCTTTTATGAAAGAGGAAGAATTGTAAGAATAAATAGAAAATAACTTCTTTTGATATAGGACTTTTTTATACTCAATGTACTTGATCACGCACTAGTGTTCAAAACAAATAATTAGTTACAGACAATGCAGTGCCAGTGACTATGCTATAACTAATGTGTTAACATTATGGAAGTCATCGAGAGTTCACACGGTGCTTTAGATATTGACATCTACCCCATATAGAGAGGGAAGGTTATCAGAACAGCAACTCCCTTATTTTGGGTTGAAAAATGACTCATTTTGTTTGAAAGTATCTTGAGATTTTTACCGTCCTTCTGAAAGGATATTGGTTTAACATTCCCAGGACAAGATAACAATAGAGCCAGTTGAACAAAGGGAAAATTTTTGGAAACATTTTTCACATTTTCAAAGTCTCAGACTTTGAAATGGACCTATTTACTATTTCACGTGATTTAGTGATTGTCTTAAATAAAGGTTTTTATAGATATTATTGAACTTTTTAAAACCAAAATCATTGTCATAACCATTTTCAAAAAAATTTATTTACTGAAAAAACACATTTTAATGATTAAAGCCAAGTTTTTGGGAAAGGAAAAAGGTGAATGATTTTGAAAAAAGTATCAAAATATGTCATGGAAAATTTAAAAGGAACAGCTGTCAATATTTTTTTTCCAAAAAAGTTTAATTTAAAAAAAAAAAAAGAAAAAACCTTTTAAATCAGAAAATTTGTATGAAACATTTTGATGACCTGAAGATAATACAGTGCTCAGGGGAAGAGGTGCGAGGTTATGTGTTGAAGAAATCTGGTACATCTAACTGAGTATCTGAATTTCGAATCACTGTGGATTGGAATCATTAGGACATTACAGGAAGGTCTGGGTCACATATTTTGGACCTGGAATTGGATCTGAATCTAAAATTTAGAGGGATCAGTTCTTGTGTTCTGTGCTGGGTTCATCTCTGCTTCAAACCTGAAAAGATCCTAAAGCATGAACCTGAGAAATGAAGTTCAAGAAGAATTTTAGATTGACAAATGTAATTTCCCAAATTGGAATTTGGCCAGTACACAGGGTTAGTGCTTTTACTCTTCTTGCTAATAGTGCCATGAGGTACTTGAAGGCCATGGATTTCCAAAACCTTGGTTTTACATCTGGCATGAAGGCCAGCACCTCAAGCAGCACCGTGCCATCTACTATGACCAGGCTGAAGCATTAGTTCAGGCCTGACTCAGAGGGAAGAGATCTCCTGGCTGAGCAACCAACATCACTTCCTGGTGGATAGAATCTGCCCTGTATACTCAATTTAAAGGATCCACAGGTTACAATGCCAGATTTATTGGATGGATTTTGATGTAGTAGCTACAGAATATATTCTGTTATGGTTATAGGTATGGGGAAATATTGGCTATTTCCTAAAATTACGTTTTGACTGGAGATGAGGAAAGACTATGGGCATTTGATATTTCCCAGAACAAAGACTGGCCCTTTCCTAATTGCCCATTGCTAATTATGGGCAATTAGCAATTATTATTTGGGCTTTACTACACATTAGAACTGGTGAAACAATTATTTGCCACATGGGAACTTCAGTTTTCACAAAATTGGCAAGAGAAACATTCTACTACGGCCCTCAGCAAACAGTTTACTGGGGTGAACATTTTTGTTCTCTCAGTGACCTGATTTCCCTCCCTCTCTCCAACTTCTCTCCCCTCCAAGTTTGTGTACAGTTTAGGGATTTAGGACTTCTGTATGATCTTGGGAAAAATCACTTATCTGCTGCCTGCCTCAGTTTCCCCAAGGAAGAGGGACAATAATACTTATTTGCCTTATAGAAACAAAAATTAATGTTTGTAAAGGGCTTTGAGAAATGTGGATAAAAGGAAATGTATGAGTGTAAAGTGGTGTTATATTTTATACATCCCTTTAACTGGTATTCTTATGACAGTGGGGTGCTACTTGGGAGCAGCTCCTGAGTTCTGTTACCAAGAGCATTCTTGTGGCTGCCTTCTGGCTCTCAGGACCCTTATGACCATCTGTGGCCACAGTAGAGGCTGAAATAGCTCCTTTCAGTGTCCAAGATCAATAGCTTTAAAAAGAAATGAGAGAGAGCACAAGAAGCCACTAACCATCATTTCTACCAGGCTCAATTGATTTCTGAAGTGCTTCTGCTAGTTTCCTTTGAAGTTGCGTTTCCATCTTTTATAAGTGTCCAAAACTCAGAGGCCCACCCACATCTGTCCTGCAGTAGGCTCATTGGGGCTGGCTATAGCTGCTCAAGAGAGTCTTTGCTGTTTGGATGTGGGTGGGCCTCAGCAGTTTTTTGGGAACCTCTCCCAGATCCTGGAAATATGATTTCAGAAGCCAGTTGAGGTGGTTCCCAAAGCACCATGGCCTCAGTGGAAAATGGGCCTGCTGCTGCTTTCCTGTCTGAATCTTGGATTAAGAAAAGGGAGGGAAGAAAAACAAAATACAAAAAAGCACCATTCTACAAACTCACAATCAAGTGTGGTTCAGATCCTCAGCTCCACTCCAAGTGAATAAGAGACTAATTGGGAAGAGTTGCTCCTGTTCCACCACCTCCTCTATACGTGAGTAAATAAGTCATTACAAGACCCCTAAGACTGAGCTAATGAAAAGAATTTTTAGGTTTCCAACAAGTCATCTACAAATTCACCTGGTCTCTTAGCTTCTGCTATGCTCCACTACAATGCTAAGGGGTTACAGTACTATGGTTTACTCTCTCTTCCTCCATTTAGACCTATGCGAAAGGTACACCTAGCACTCTGAGTCCACACAAATTCAACCTCAATGCATCATCCCTTTTTGCGAATTCAAGTGAATGGTTGCAGATTTTGCCAAGTGGGTGGCTGGGCCCATAGCCCTTTCAAAATGTACATTGTAATTCCTGGGGCCAGATTTTCTAGTTGTTTGCTCACAGTTGCATACACAAAGCATTTATACCCAAAATTGTACACTCGTACAAATCCCACAAGTGCCTGATTTGCAATTGATTTAATTCTCATCTTGTATGTGCAAATGAACGCTATGTGTATAAACTCTGTCAATAGTATATATATGCAATAACATGCCCAACTGAACATGCACAAATAGAGGCCAGGTTTTGAAGATGTGTCCTATTATGTCTTTCTGTCAAAAAGAGATGCCATCAACACATCTAGGTAAGGGAGACACTGATAATCTCACTTCAAGAGATACCTGCTTGAAAAGGGATTGTATAATATTGACTTTAACACTTTATTTATATTTACCTTTGCCCTTCCTGCCTGCTGCTGCTGTAGGCTATTATCATGGTATTTGCAGCTTGGTGAAAGCAGGTTGGATCAGAAATTTCATATAAGGGCTTGATCTAGCAAGATTTCCTGCCCAGATTTATAGCTTTATGAACTTTTGGCTGCTCATCCAGTCCAAACTGCCTACCCTTCCATGGTTCACTGTTTACAAAAAATCCAACAAGGATGATCGTCTCCCGGAAAGAGAGAGAGAAATTCCCACATTCAAGCCAAATGTCAATATTAGCACTGAAGATATGACAGCAGTCAAAGAAAATGCACAAAGAGTGCACTGGAACAAATGAGGAGGGCTTCATCACAGGGAAAGAAATGTACAAACAAAATTAAAATGTTCACATAGCAGCAACAGTAAAATATGAATATGCAAAGTAGGGGAACATGGATTCCTGAGTTCCTCTAACCACTTAATAGTGGGACCTTGCATCTCATGCACTGAGTTTTCCTATTGGAACTGATCCTGTTAAGAGATGATGTCAGAATTCAGTGAAAGTGGAGTCAAATAGATGCGGGCCAAGGAAGATTTATGAGAAAGAGACCCCCCATGAAGCATCTCTCTCAGGGAATGAGAGCCAGGCCTTTATTTTGGGACAATATCCCCTCTATGTTCTCCTGGTTTTACTGCTGGTGTAAAATTGTGTGTAGAAGTGATGCCACCTTAGCCCACTTCTGTACAGTGTTTTATTGGCTCTTTCTTTCTGCCCTTAGATATATATTGTATGGTGCCCAGAAGGAGGGCACTGCTTGAACTATACCATTAGAGAGGGCTCAGACTCCAAGACTGGGCTCTGAGGCTTTCTTTGCCCCATTCTCTCTCTTTATTATTATTATTATGATGATGATGTTATTTTTCACTCTAGCTGATGTAATGCAGTTGTTTCCTGTTGCATCTTCCAGGACCAGTTTTAATTATAAGGAAAGCAAGGATATCTCTCTTCTCGGGAGACCCTACCTATCTGTGTTTCTTGGGCTGGCTCTTCTCCTGAGACAGCAGAACTGGAAGGGGAAGCAACAACTCACTGCTGTGACTCGCCTCTTTCAATGGCCTCTCTCCCGAGGAGCTCAAGGCCTGCTTTCTCTTTTCCCAACAGCTTGAGACCGTACAAATCTTAAGGCTAGTGCCATCCCACTTGGGTCAGGACACCAGGGAGGACTTGGCCAATTAGCAGAGCCTCCCATGTTGTGGCTCTCTCAGAGCATGCATATGTCTGGCATGTCAGCACATCTGAGACTCAGCCTGGGAACCTCAAGGCAGCGCCTCTGTCAACTGAGCCAACAGGGAGCCTTGGGAAATTATATGATTGGTTATGTGTAAGTGCCAATCTATTTTCTGCATGGAAGTCAGAGAAAAAATTCTTGATGTTGGACTTTATGATGCCAACAAGCATCACTGAAATTCCTGGTCTTCTATCTGTTGGGCCCCAAAATCTCTTCTGTACACCTTCATGAACCCACATGCTTCCAGCAGTCATAGTGCAAATTTCTGTACAGAGGGTGCTTCCAGTGGGCGATGCCAAAGATCCACTGGCTACCTCATCTGATGACAACTGGGCAGAACTCTGAGTGAAATCCTGGCTCCGTGGAATTCAGTGGCAAAATTCCCAAAGACTTCAGTAGGGCCAGGCTTTCACTGCTGACTGGCTGGTATGGGAGCCCCTAATATGGCCTGAAAAAAATGTATTTTACAAACCAGTTTGTTTGTTTGAAGAGTGTTTGAAACCATTAACTTCCAATCACTTTGCACTCTCCTAATATCAAAACAGTCAAGTGATTGTCTGTTCTAATTTGGATGTGGGGAAAATGTTTGCTCCTGGGGCTCTGAACTTGCACTAGATGCCAAGTTTCAGCCTAGATCAAATATTTACAGATGAGTTATGAACCCCTAAGGCTCACCAAATCCTTACTGAAAAGAATGAGACCATTCACTTAGAGAGTGGGAGAGTGAGAGAGGCTTGTTAATCTTTAGGAAAAGGCTGCCAATCCATTTATCCACCTCCTTTTACTTGGATGCTTTACTCACCCCTATTTCTTGAAAGAACTCATATTTTGTAACTTTTCTTGTTAACTGGCTGTTTGTCACAGATGTAGATTTTGCTACAACATCACTAATGCTACGTAGAATTGTAGGGCACAAATGCTTGTGTTTCCACTGAAGAATCTTAGTGACACCAAGGTCTCAACTTTCTCCATTGTATGACTCCAAGTTACAACAGCACCCCTCCCATCTAGCCGCAAAAAAGGGAGGGTGGGCCTCGCTCCCATCCCCACCTTTGTTCATGACCACTGGCTTGAGAGTCCATGTTGTTAACCACTGGAGGGAGGGGTTTTTGTCCAACCAGAACTCAGGACTGAATTGTACTTGGAAGGCCTGTTGCTCCATTGTCTTTCACCTTGTTCAATCAGCTTTGCCTGTGCAAAGTGGATGTGAACTGCTACCTGATCAGCATAGTAGCATTTTATGCCCTCTTTGCCCAGGCAACATTAGGTATAGATGGTGGGAAATCAGGCCCCCATATTGGCTATTTGGAGGATATGTCATTTAATAAACCAATTTGTAGCTTCCAATTTTACTAATTTGCAGTCTGCCCCTTGTTTTCTCCTCCATTGTCTTTTCTATTTCGTGTTGTTCTCCCCTGGCCTCATGGAAGCCAGTGGGAATTTTGCCGTTAGTTTCAGCAGAGCTGAGATTTCACCCCATGCATGCAACTGCATGGTGCAAAATATGTGCACAAATGGGTGACTGAGCTTGGGCCATGACAGTTTTTCCTTCCCCCAGTTTGGAGAACATGAGCACTGACAGTCTGGTGACCTCCTGCACTGACCCCATCTAGAGAAGGATCCCTGCAGTTTCTCCATCACCCTTCTTCTGTACATGTACAAGAGTAGGCACACTCTCAGCCTTGTTAAGTAGAGATGACTGGAAATGAGAATCTCAAATCCTAACGCTCTTGCGCTTTGGGGAAGGAGCTTGAACTTGACTCTGAATCTGGATGTGAATTTTGAGGCTTGAGTTCATCACTGTAAGTCATACAAGATGCTGAATCTGCCGAAGAGGTGCTGAGCTTGCCCAACTCCTGCTGACTGCAGTGTGCACACAACACCTATTGGGAAGTGCTCAGCTCCTGCCATGGTTGGACTGGAAAATGTGAAGATTGAGACCTACTGACTTTATCTCTTGTGCAGGCAGATTAGTCAGTGTCATAAAATATTTCCAACTCCTTATTATCCACCCCATGTGTTTTGGGGAACGGTCTCCTGAATGAGGAATATTTTTACATGCTACTTTGCAGGTATCTAATTCAGCCCATTTTAATTCAAGGACCATTCTAATCATGCTTCTGACCTCCCCAGAGCACCTAAAGTGCAGTGTGGCAGGGTTCTGTCATTTCAATGCCCACTTTAATCATTGTGGTGTCCCGGTGGTCTGTCATAGTACATGGCTGTAGGAGCTGGAACTAGGGGTGCCTTACCTCCATCGCTTGAAGTGGTTTTCATCCTATCCAGGGTTTACAGTTTGATTCAATGGCTCTCAGCACATCCATGATACAAATTGTTCCAGTGCCCCTGCACATGGCCTAAAGTTCCTCTTCCGCGGTTAACAGAAAAGTCCCAAATAGAAAACCCCAAAGTCTAATGACTTTTGAGCCTGGTCCTCAACCTCTATCAGGGGCGCATGATTCCCAGCCTTCTCGCCTTCTGATGCCTGTACTTTTCTTCTTACTCTGAGGAAGTGTAGGACCATGGGCCCACCCTCTTCTCTGGGTCCCCTGTTTTAGGTGGATAAAAACTACTTCATCATCCTCTCCACTCCTTCCCTGGACTGCTCCTACCTTCGCCCTACTTGATGATGCCCCACCACCCCCAAGTGTCTGAAATCTGCCAACCCTGTCTGGGATGTATGGTTCCTCACCACTTCTTTGCCAGCTGCAGCTATCTCCTCCAAGCCATGCCCTGCCCCTCTTGCAGCATCTGGGCTGTGACAGGTAATCCTCCATCTTTTGCCTTGGAAGAGTCCATCTTTCCCTCCCCCAAGCAGGAGTTTCTCCATTCAGTCCCCTTCCGCCATCTGGAGTTGAGATTTAAGTCAGCTGCAAGGCTTTTGCCAGCTCCCTTCAGCTGAACATCTTTCCCAATTGGCCTTCCACTCTAGGGGATTCAACACACCAGGCTTCTCTCATCCATGTCTTTCTCCTATGAGGGAATAGGCAGTCTTTATTGCTAAGCCCCTTCTCCCAACTCCTTCCCAGTCAGTTGGATGAGAGGGGAACCTTGCCCCACCCTCTCTGCAAGGTGTCAGACCTTAAAGGTACACTGTCAGGATTCCTTCCCCAAGCACCATACATTCCCAGGACCTTAGGTCTCTCCATATATCTACTGGACCCTTTCAAACCCTTAAAGATCTATGTCAAGTGGCAGGGTGTGCTGACCAGTAGGCACTACTGCCCCCAGTGGCAAACTAATTCATCACGGTCATATTTTCTGATGATGAAAATTGTAGTCGATTAAACTTCTATGGAAGGGCATGGAGCTATGTCAGTTTACATCATTTAAGATTTTAGTCTTAAAGATTCATGGGATTGTTGAAAGTACCGATTATTTTCTAGCATAAGTTTTAGAAGAGAAGATTACAAATAGAGGTAAGGGAACACAGCAGAGTTGGAAAAGTACAGGTTAGTTTTATTTGTACAATACTAGGGCCTTATTGTGTTAGACACTGTATGCACATATAGTGAGGGACCTCCCTGAAACACAATCTAAATAGGTAACACAAGGGCTGGAAGGGGAAATGGGTGAAGTGACTGGCCTAAGGGTCACATCAGTGGCAGACTCAGGAATAGAATCCATCTCTACTGACGTCAGCTCCTGTGCTCCAACTGCTAGACCACACTTCAACTCCAACTTACTTACAGAAAAAGAAATGAAAGAAATATATATATTTACACAGGAGATGTTTATCCCCCCTCCCTCCCCTAAAAATAAAATAAAAATAAAGAATGGTGAAAGGGAGTTTTCAGAAATTTCACTATTGGGCAGAGGATAAAGTATGCAAAAATTTAGCTTTAACGGTTATTTTCTTTGGAAAATTGTATGTATAAGAATATAAGGGTTTTCACTGAAATAGTTTAGTATGCTTCTCTAGCTTGTGTTTACCAGTGAATGCTATTTTGTGTGTATATGGGAAATGATTTTATTCTTCTTCATTAGGGTTTATTTCTGAAACAGTCCATTCAATAGTCAAGAAGGAAAAACCATTGGGATGAGAAGGGGAGGCTATATCTTCTTGAGTGATAGATGATCAAGTGTTAACTTTGGCATCAGCACAGGTCTCTGTTTTCTTCTGGCTAACTGAAGTCCATTGTATTTATTCCTCGGTGAGGTAGTGTCTGCCTTGGCATCTAAACTCACTGAGGTTTATAAAATGTATAAAGCACATGAAGATACTTCTTGCTCTGTCTCCCCTTCTCGAAAAACCTTAAGGTGTTGACTAGTGCCTCACTGTAGCACTTACTATATTACCAGCCATTCACACCTCTCCTTGTCTACTGTCCCCACCTACTCTCACACTTCCATTTTTTTTTTGACGACTGTACATTGTCAGGTAGTTGCAAGAACGATGTGTTGCCAAAGTAAACTGTATAGCATACTGAATATATAGAAAGAACGAGGTGGTATTTCATGACTGAGAGTTTGGGAGCTGGTAGAGAAAGAGAGAGGAAACTGCTTCTGACACATCTAGCAGCTGTTTTATAGTAAAGTTGAGTGAATACTGCAAAATAAGGATCCTGAACATTCGTTTGAACACATAACTCTTCAACTTAACAGGGAGTGGTAGTACAGTCCAGTGGACATGGTGCTAGCTTGAGACTCAAGAGACCAGCATTCAGTTCCCTGTGCTGCTCTAGGCTCCATTGATCAAGTCACTTTACGGGATGTCTATGCTGCAGAAAAAGACCTGCAGCAGGAAGTCTCAGAGGCTGGGACAACTGACTCAGGCTTGCACTACAGAGCTAAGAATAGTAGTGTAGATATTCACGCTTGGGCTGGAGCCTGAGCTCTGAGATGCTTGCTGGGTTTTGGAGCCCAAGCCCAACCATCTACTCTGCTGTTTCCAGCTCTATGAGCCTGATTCAATTGCTCTGAGCTCTGAGACTCACTGCCATCCATCCTTTTTTACAATGAAGACATACCCTTAGTCTCTTTCTGAGTTCCTGACTTATCAAATAGATATAATAGCACTTCCCCGCCTCCCAGGGGTTTGTGAGTTTAAATACATTAAAGATTTTGAGGTGCTCATATGCCAGGGGTGGCCAAACATACTGACCCTCTGAGACACATATGATAATTCAGAAGTTCGAGACCTGGGAGTGCCTGCCAGGGCTTAGGGCTTCAGTCCTGAGGGTTCCTGCCCTGCCCTGTGATGGCGTTGGGAAATTCTGTCCCAAGTTTTGGCAAGAAGCGCTGAGACCCACCCCCTCCATTGGGCAGAAGCCCCTAGCCCCACCTCCCCACTGCAGGGCAGAAACCCCAAGCTCCCCACCCCGTCTGCTAGTCGGAGAATGGAGGGTGGAGTGGGGGGGCTCTGCAAGCTGCGCTTTAACTGTAAAATAGCTGCATGTGGATTGCAAGCTGCAGTTTGGCTACCACTGTCATAGGCTAAAGTAATGGGAGCCATATGTTTGTGCCCCTTTTTATTCACGACCATTTGTATAAAAGATTGGGCAATGACTGTTCATGTAAATGTCTATATTCACCAGGAACAATTATGCACAAACAAGATGATTTGTTCTCCTATTTTAAAAAAATCCTATAATCCAATCAGGGAACAAAAACAATGTCCCTGTGACACAGGTGACCAATCAAACACCATAAATAATGAACAGCAAAATATGAATTGCAAAAAACTTATAGGCTGAAAATTGTTTATTGAACAGTACTGAATACATCTGTAAAATCAATGTTTGATGGCAAAAGGAATTGGTCATTAATCAGCAAAAAATTCATGTAATATTTGTTGAACTGTTTTTGCTGGTGGCAGTGCCGGCTCCAGACACCAGTGCAGCAAGCAGGGGCGGCATGTCCGGCTTTTTGGTGGCAATTCGGCAGCGGGTCCCTCAGTCCCTCTTGGAGGAAAGGGCCCGCCGCCGAATGGCCACTGAAGAACGACGAGGCGGCGGTAGAGCTGCTGCTGATTGCAGCTTTTTTTTTCTTTTCTTTTTTTTTCACTTGGGGCAGCAAAAATGCTGGCGCCCGCCCAGCCTGGTGGCTAATGAAATGTTGATGAACATTTTAATCAAAAATTCACAAGCTCAAAAAATGTTGTGTAGCTCTATTTATATATAAAAAAATGAAAAAGTGAAATTAAATCAGCAAATTTTGCTCTGTTTCACATTTGACTCAGAAACTCACCATTTTCACAGTCATTTCAATGCAGAAACTGTGCACTGGCCCAGGTTCACTTTAAACTGTGGTCCAGTTTTATTTGAAAGGTTTGTGATCCTTGGTTGGGCTTTGGGAGGACCTGGGGTTAGGTTCATTTCTGTAACTGCACCTCAAAACTGAGCAAATTTTGCACTCCATTTGTATACAGCTCTTCTCACTCTTCAGAACCTGACACTGTATAGATGGTGCAAAACTTTATTTTCTTTCTGATTTTGTTACATTTCCTGGCACTCAGAATTTTAAGCAATGGCTTGGCCCTTTAAACACTTGCTGCGCTTGACAGGTATGTGGCAGTACTTTGTTATTGCAAATAGCCCTCCGTAGTAGAACCTCAGCTAGATAGAGTATTATGAGTTCAGTGCACATAATTATCTCTCCATCATTCTTTCTCTAGTATTGATTCATGTGGAAAAATATGATTAAAACATGAAGGTTTACAAATGATTCAGAATAACAAGAGAGGAAAGGCCATTGTGTTTTGCATTAACTATACCACATTACCGTAATTACAAATGAATGGCTGTACACCTGTCTGTGTCCCTCACAAGACTTTAAGACCCTTCATAACCCACTGAAGTACCATTTAAAAGCAATGTTTTCCGTAGCTAGGCTGTTTCCTTGACCCATTAGCAACCTCTACCTTGGCACATGCCATCTCTGGCATAAGGTAATGCAATGTTGCACACACGCACAAAAACAAAACCCAACCCTTCAGACATCTGCTCTGGTGCTTCGGCCAAGAACCGGAGGGAACACTGTGCCAGTTCAGCAGCCGCTCCTGCAGATTGCAGTTGACTTATATGCAGTGCCACCGTTAATAATGCGGGCTTCCTGCTGAGCGGGCAGCACTGCCAGGTTCCTAATTAGAATCTGCTAAAGGCAGCTAAGGCTCAAGTGGTCATTTCTTTTTCCTCCTCCACCTCCTCCCTTCTCCAAATATAATATTTATTCAGCATTTTTATTTGGACCATTTTACACAATGGGAGGGAGGAGGCAGTGTCCCCTGACCTCTTTCTATCTCCTCAAATAAAACAGTTCAGGAGCTTGCTCCGATGAGGTTAAGGGCCAATGCACTTGAGGGTTTGTTCACTCTTACAGCTTGTGCAGACTGCTAAGTTGGACATCCTCCCTCCATTTCATCATGAATTTAACTGAGATAACCATCCCAGTTCTCTGGGGATGTATGTCATTGGCAGGAACTTAGCCAAAGCAATTTTCAGTCACTGCCCCACATCTGTTTCACCCAAATAATTAAATGGAACAAATACTTCCTCCTCTCAACCCTCAGTCATCTATTTAGACTGTAAGACCTTTGAGGCAGCAGCTCTATTTACTGTGTGCAAGCACAGCATCATAGAGCCCCCACTCTCTGTGTCAACAACAGCGTTGTGTAAGCACCAGCCTGGCTAAGTCTCTTTTGGTCAAGGGATGGACAAAGTGAGTAGACTTGGTTTCTCGCTCCGACTCTTGAGCCCTGTTTAGAGAGTTGGCAGCCCTCCTCTCATTGGAGGGTGGGAATGGCACTCTAGAGGGGTGGCTCAATCTTGATTTGCTAAAGCCACTTGATCAGTGCTGGGTCAATCAGCTGGGCCAGCCTGAAATGGGACTGGGGTGGGGGGATTGAAGGGGATTGTAGGGAAGAGGCTATAGGCTACTGGCAAAGAGCATGAGCTGCTGTTTGTATGGATGCAGCAGATTGGCAGATCAGCCCAAGAAACAATCAGGATACATGGCCACAGCTAAGCCTAGAGGAACCAGACCAAGCTAGAAGCCAGCTGGAAACCACTAGCCCAAGGGAACCTCCTGCATAGCAGGGCCTGGTTCTCGCTAAAGTGCTGTAGAGAGATCTGCATTTGATGGGATAAAAAATTATTCAGGACAAGTTTTTCTTATTTTATCTTTTGTAAAGATGGATCTGAACTGAACTTTGTGAGGCAGAATTACTTGTCTCAGTGGTTCATTGAACTCATGAGTGTGTGAGGAAGGCAAGCAATTTTTGGCCAGTGATTTTCTGACTATATGGACTGAAACTAGGTGATGCTGTGCCACTTGCATTGTCTTACTCTGAGCTTTTGTTTTTGTTTGAACCGGAAACTCAGGGCATATGACCTGGCATGAGTCAAAACAGAAGGAAAAGTTCCTGTGAGCCCTTACCAGCTGAAATTACTGAGTTTCCCATGCCTTTTATATAACTGGTTGCTTAAACCTATAGTCAGGTTCTAGCCTGGGAAACAGTAATAGCCAGCTAATCCACAAACATTGTCTCTCTTTTTACTTAAATAGTAATCCTTGGTATTACCATGTCTTTTGACAAGTAACACAGTGTGATGTATATTACAGTACTTGTCTTAAATATAGAATAATCTGAGTTGTTTAGCAGGAATACTCTAATGTGAGTACAAAGCCCACTACAAATACAATTTGATTGACTGACTTTTATGAAGGGAAGGAAACTTCTAGTTCTTGATACTCACCAAATACTTATTATAAGCCAGTATATACTGTTTAGTTAGTGAGTTATTTCAGTAGATGGCTATTTGAGTCCTGTGAAATGAAGCAGTGCCAACGATTGTTTTCAACATCTGCTAATTAAGGTTACAATATTTATATTACATATAGGCACTAGAGAGGGCTTATAATATATGCATATATATGTATAAGCGAGAACTAAGGAATGCCTCTCTCAAGTAGAAACATCTGGTGGAGGAAGAGAAAAATGTGCCTTCTGTGAGGGGTTATCAACCGTTTTCTTTCTGAGGTTCCCCCCCACCAACATGCTATAAAAACTCCATGGCTCACCTGTGCCATGACAATGGCTTTTTTGCATATAAAAGCCAGGGCTGGCATTAGGGGGTAACAAGCAGCAGGGCCCTGTGAAGCTCAGTTGCTCAGGCTTCGGCTTCAGCCCCAGGTGGCGGGGTGGCGCGGCTTCAGCAAGGCACACACTGGCCCTGCTTGGCGGACCCCCTGAAACCTGTTCGCGGCCTCCCAGGGTGCCACGGACCCCTAGTTGAGAACTGTTGCTCTACGAGGTGGCAAATGAGTAGCTTTGGTAATGTAGTACCTGTGTAATGTTTCTGAAATGGCCACAGTTAAAGTTCATGCCGCATTAGGAAAGTAAAGTGGTTTACACTGAAGTTTAATAGAAGTCAATTGTGTTTGTAACATCTGATGCCGAAATATAGCAGCTTATGTTTTATGGGAGTGAAGAGCTGCATATTTGGCACAAATTCCTGTTTCTAAACACACGGATGCTCTCTCTGTCAGTTTGAGATAATCCAGGTCTGGCTTTTGCCCAATCACTCATTCTAACTAGAATTACATAAGACATTTCCCATTCCCTACACATACACACCATGGAACTCAGCATTTATTTGAGATGAGGGTGGTCAGGTACCTTTTTTATAAAAAGTCTTAATTGTTTGTAAATCTCCATTGTGATAATATCCTCTTAGACTGAGAACAATTATTTACCAATCAATCCGTTTCCATTTGAGAATTCCTGTTCTTCTCCCTTCCCACCCCCTCATGTTTTTACTGGAACTTATATTAACATGGTTCTTGAATGTAGACTTCTGAGGTTCATATTGTGTTTGGCTCTAGGAAAATACAATATCTGGACTGCTGTAGCTCTGTTTTATTCCCCTGGTTATCTTGGAAGCAGGATAGAATTTATTTTCTGTCAAGAATATTTGTTTCTGGATAGACATAATTATAGATTAACCTCTGAGTCAGTGGGGTAAATTTTCACCTAGGCATATACCCAGCTTCCACTACTGCAGGCATATAGGTGTGTGCACACTTCATTGTGCCTGCACTTTATTTTACTTGTGCTGGCATGTGAAATAGCCTAACATCTTTTCACCTACATCTGTTAAAATTCATACCTCCATAAACCATTGTGTTACTCCTGAAAATGCACGAGACATTCTTACATTGTGCAGGTGCAAACAAGTACTTTCTTACGTGTGTGCACAATTTTTAGTATGAAACAGGGGAGCCAGCCCGTGAAAATTTTATATAAAATAACTTGCACTTTGGTAGCATTTGAGGACCTAGAAAGCTGAGGACCAAGTCCGCATTCCTGGGCTTCAACCACTAATCTATGCTTACTCTTTCTAGAAATGGCCAGATTTTCAGAGAAACACTTTAATCAATCACATATCTTTTTTGAGGTTCAAAATAATTCAGTAAATGTCTCTTGTAATACATGGCATCTCTGCATTTCATTGTGTTAATTAGGGCAGCCATATATGAGAATGTGTGAGGCTGTTCTCTTGCTTTCAGCACTCAAAGAAGAACTAGAAAACTTATGATAATCTGTTATGGTCAGGTTACATG
Source organism: Chelonoidis abingdonii (assembly GCF_003597395.2). Classification (NCBI taxonomy): domain Eukaryota; kingdom Metazoa; phylum Chordata; order Testudines; family Testudinidae; genus Chelonoidis; species Chelonoidis abingdonii. The sequence continues at coordinate 22,657,840 of NC_133782.1, read as the reverse complement.
CAGGGATAACTTGAGTATCAGTACCCAAATCAAACTGAACTTTTTGATATGCAGGGAATACATGGTGGCGTAGAGTGGCATAAAATCTTTATACATATGTTAAGGAAACTGTTTTAAAAAGTAGTTCCAATTTTTTTGAGTTTCCTCTGCCCCTAAAACCAGGTCCTTGATTCTTCATCTGCTGATGTCAATGGTAAAACTCCCATTGTCTTCAATGCATTGCAGATTAGGCCCTATGAATCCACTTGTATGGGGCTATGTGGTAGCAATAAAACCTCTAAAATAGCTTTAGGTGCAGTAAAGTTATTGCAAAAAGGTCTAGCAGTAAGTGCTGTGTGTTTCACTGGGAATCTCCTCTTTCCAGTTGGCAATTACTGCTCCTAGATCTGGAGAGTTGCTTGATGTCCGGCGAAGGCCAAAAACATTTTCAGATGAAAATATTTGGGCTTTGGTTATTGGGCAAAAAGTTGAGATTTTCCATATTGGAATTTTGTTTTTTCAACCAGCTCTGTTATGCTCTGTTATATAGTTAATATTGGCTAGATAGAAGGGCATTTCCCGTGCTTTACATTGATCTTTAATTAGCTACGATTAATGGAATTAAGATAGGTCCTTTGAAATGCACATACATTGTGCATTATAAAGGTGAGTTTTAGCCACTGCCCTGATTCAATTCACAGATGTTACTAGGAATGAGTCTTGGTCCAGAATTGGGATCTGCACAAGCCATGGAGGCCAGACTATTATATGGTATATTTAATGTACCAGTGTAGTATAATATATTCTCCTAGAAACTATTTATAATAATATGGAAATTGGTCAATTTTGTATTGTTTTAGACCTCGCCAGGTTATAAATAGAAGGACAAGATGTTTCATGAAACAGTCTAAAATGGTGTGGAAAATATTTCACTCTGTAAGGGAATGTGATAAAACAGTGAACTATGCTGTCAAAACTCTACAAACTCTGCTTTAACCTTACGTTTCCCGGGAGGATTCATTATCCCCGTATTAAGCTTGCAAGTCAACTTCCGTTATGACTCCCTGTTTTTGTTGGCTTTTTCAGCATATTTTCTTTCTGTTCTAAGACTTCTTGTGCGTGGTGTGAGCCCATAGATGAACATGTGAAGGTGGCTTTGCAGTTAGATGAGAGGAATAACAATATCCATTTCTCTTTTAGGGCCAAATTTTGCTGTCTTTGCTTACACTGAGCAGTAGCTTACTTCTTGAGTAGACCCACTGATTTATGGGATTACTTGTGTAGTAAAGTATTACTTGACATGAGTGAGCTGGCACAATCTGGCCCTGAAATATAGCTCTGACCACACAGTTCAAAGACAGCTTAATTTTAAAGCATCGTATTTTGATGGCTCGTCCTTAATGAGTAAGTTCCTAAGGTTCGAGAATGTGCAGCATGGAATATCAGATAGGCTTTAGTTGTGTGATTCCATAGCTGTATACCAAGTTCTGGTACTCTATAGAGAGACTCAGTTTAAAAACGAAGGTTTCAAAGTTTATCCCTTTTCCTTTCTGTTTATCCTTTTGCCACTTCAGAAGAAACCAATGAACTGAATTGCAAAACATTTATGTTAATGCAACTTAAAAGTTGTAAATTAAAAGTGTAAGGAAGGAAATGCAGTATTCTCATCTCACCATTAACATTGCCATATTACACATACAGTATTGCCAAGTCTCAAGATTTTCTTGTGGTATTGGAAAGTTTTCTTAAGCCTCAGCTCCTGGAGTCCTGTGACTATGTGAATTTCTAGCCCTCATGCTTATAGAGGAAAGCATGAAAACTTGACCCCTGTGTACCTGAAAGGTTCAGAAACTAGATGGCAAATGAAAAGAAGCCCCAAATTAATACTTTTTAAAGCCAATCTTATGATTTTTTTTTAAATGCTCAGTTTTGACAATGCTGCTCTGGCCTCAGTTGTGCAACCCTTACTGCTGGTAGTGAGTACTTACCTGGGTAGTTCCATTACAGCCACTGCATGGTTGCACAGTTGGGCACTTTATATATGTAAAAGTAAGGCTCAGTATTGCTCCTGTGCTGAAATCCAGGAGGGAGAAAAGACTGCTCTTCTTTCTTTGCAAGCAGTAGGACAGGATCCCTCCATTACACTAGAGGGCTTCGACAGATGGCCAGATTGTGTGCCAGTCCAGGAACCACCTCCCCAGGGGAATGTGGGCCAGGGTACGGAGTCATGACAAGTCCCCCACAGCTGGCTAGTATGAATGCTGTCGTCAGCAGCAAGTACTAGCCTGGAGCACACATTGTGCCCACTTACAGCAGATGCAAAGTGCACTCCCCAGCATGATGCCATGGCCCGTGGAATCCTGCTCTGGCTTGTAGGAGCAGAGTGCTCTCAGAACGGGTCTGTTCCCCCTTGTGCACACTGACTTGATTAGCAATTGAAAATGCAGGTGAGCCCATGTTGCTGTGCAAACCTTAATGTTCATATTTCCTGACTCCTTGGAGTTTAACTTCACAAGGTTAACATTGCATTAATCTGGAGGGGGAGAGTATGTTCCCTGCATTGTATGGTTTCATTTGCACCAGTCTCTTTCTATCACTCCCTTTCTGTCTCCTTCTTCCCCTCCCAGCCCTACACATCAGTGATCACAATCCTTGACTGCTAACTACACTCTCTTTCTCATCTGCCAGACTCCAAAGAGCTGCAAGGGGCTACATCCTGCAGGGCTGTGCCAGGCATGTAGCATATGCTAGAGATCCATAGGCAGAAGAGATTGGTTAGGGCCAGTGAAGCATGAGAAAACACGGGCTTTGGGAGGAAGAGGCTAAAGAAATCTCAGCAAGCTAGTCAGATGGCATATCCCAGCCGATGTTAGCAGCTTGTTAATGTTCCCTGCAGTGTTCACAGGTCAACACCATAGGTCAAGGAAATTAAGAACTATTTTCTTAAGGAAACAGAAGGCAAGGAGGGTTAGACAAATGCAGCGGGTACAGGATACAGTGTAAGGTATGACCTGAAAGAGGGGCAAGGGGGACGCTTCACTTCAGTCTCTGCCTGACTAGCTGGGACCCACCATCTGTCCACTTTTTACCTGGGATTCTCCCCATGCTGGGTTGAAACTCACTTCATTAATCAACAGCAAACTTGCCCAATGGCACAAGACATTGGGAAGCAGCTGATTCAAGACCCAGCCAAAGACATGGGGAAGAGGGCTTGCCTTTGAACCAGGCTGTGTAAGCATATGGTGGGCCATGTACTTTAGGACTTGATCCATATGCTCCACTTCAGTGCCCATATGCTTTAGGTATTTATTTTAATCAGGATGAGTCTGTGATCTTAGTCCTCCTCTGGCTGTTGTCTATAATTACATTTGCTTGTGCTAGCAATGGTTAGCAATGACCACCAGTACTCTCAGCTGCATCCCTTAGCTCTTTCTCATCCCATACATTTAATGTAGGGGTTTGTAGTCCAAGTTAATGATCTTTAATTCTATTAGGTTACATTTCTCCTTCTTGATTCCAAATAAGAGCAGCTATGAAGTAGAGTTTCATTGACATTAGGGTTAGGAGAGACACATCAGAGTATTATACAAGCATTGACTAATTCTCAAAAAAACCCTGAAGACGGATAGGTATGTCCTTTTATTCCTGTTTCACTGGAGAAAGTATTTTGAGAAAGAGTGGCCCAAATTGTGTCCTTATTTACACCCCTCCAGTCTCCTACCAAGTGGAGTAGAGTTTGATCCAAGATTTGTAGGTGAAGTAAGATGGCATCAGTCACTCTTTGCATTCCCTTTGCTATTGTGTTGAATATTTTGGCTTCGGTAAGAGATTATTTCCTTGTATTGTATCTCCATACAGACTAAGTAAAATAATCTTTCAGACAAAAATGAATCACTTTAGATTAAGGAAAACAGCAAGAAAGGGCAAAAGCAAAATATTCAGAAGAGAGCATAGTGTGTGTGTCTCCCCAACAGACTACCTTGAAAACAAAATGGCTGTGGAACTCTGCACGTGGAAAAGGTTCTTGGGGAAGGTAAGAATGTAAGAACATAAGAACGGCCGTACCGGGTCAGACCAAAGGTCCAGCTAGCCCAGTATCTGTCTACCGATATTGGCCAATGCCAGGTGCCCCAGAGGGAGTGAACCTAACAGGCAATGATTAAGTGATCTCTCTTCTGCCATCCATCTCCATCCTCTGATGAACAGAGGCTAGAGACACCATTCTTTGTCCTTCCTGGCTAATAGCCATTTATGGACTTAGCCACCATTAATTTATAGTCCCAGCCTTCACAACCTCCTCAGGTAAGGAGTTCCACAAGTTGATGGTGCGCTGTGTGAAGAAGAACTTCCTTTTATTTGTTTTAAACCTGCTACCTATTAATTTCATTTGGTGACCCCTAGTTCTTGTATTATGGGAATAAGTAAATAACTTTTCCTTATCTACTTTCTCTACCTCACTCATGATTTTATATACCTCTATCGTATCCCCCTTAGTCTCCTCTTTTCCAAGCTGAAGAGGCCTAGCCTCTTAATCTTTTTCTCATAGGGACCCTCTCCAACCCCCTAATCATTTTAGTTGCCTTTTCTGAACCTTTTCCATGCTAGAATATCTTCCTTGAGGTGAGGAGACCACATTTGTACACAGTATCGAGATGTGGGCGTACCATGGATTTATATAAGGGCAATAAGATATTCTCTGTCTTATTCTCTATCCTTTTAATGATTCCTTACATCCTGTTTGCTTTTGTTGCTGGCTCTGCGCACTGTGTGGACATCTTCAGAGAACTATCCACGATGACACCAAGATCTTTTTCCTGACTCGTTGTAGCTTAACTACCCCCACCATATTGTATGTATAGTTGGGGTTATTTTTTCCAATGTGCATTACCTTACATTTATCCACATTAAATTTCCTTTGCCTTTTGTTGCCCAATCACTCAGTTTGTGAGATCTTTTTGAAGTTTCATAACTGCTTTGGTCTTGGCCATCTTGAGTAGTTTAGTATCATCTGCAAACTTTGCCACTCACTGTTTACCCCTTTCTCCAGATCATTTATGAATAATTGAATAGGATTGGTCCTAGACTGACCCTGGGGAACACCACTAGTTACCCCTCTCCATTCTGAGAATTTACCATTAATTCCTACCCTTTGTCCCTGTCTTTTAACCAGTTCTCAATCCATGAAAGGACCTTCCCATTTATCCCATGATAGTTTAATTTATGTAAGAGCCTTTGGTGAGGGACCTTGTCAAAGGCTTTCTGGAAACCTAAGTACACTATGTATGTGGGAAATTAAAGTGAAGTACAGACAAGAAGAAATAGCTACAGTCACCTAAAAATGTTTGTTTCGCCTTCTCAGTTCTTCTTTAGTCTGCAGTAGTCTAGAGGGCAGTTCTTGCTTTAAGGACACAGAGAAAACGTAAGCTCATCTCTGAGTCAAAGAAGTTTATGATCAATATATGCCATTTGTTCTTTTGTTGCCCTTGCTAATCCATGAATAACTAAATCCAATGTTTATTGTATTTCCACAGTTCTAATCTTTGTAACAAAAAGATTCCTAATTTGTTTTGTGTACTGTTCATTGCACACAGAACCACTGGCTAATGACACGGTATCTTCTGAGGATTCACCCAGTAATTAAAAACATATTCCCCACTTTTCATTCATGGAGAATGAGCAGATTGAGTGCTTCCTGCATGAATTGATAACATCTGTGAGTTACTCTGGGGGAAATATGTATGCCCTTATTGCAGAGTGATGACTCATGTTAACAAACTTAGAAGTCATGGAGTTTTGCCTGAGCATGACACTTTGCTTCTTTAATGATTTTACCATTGGAGTTTTTACAGTTGCAAAGTTCCCAGACATTGGGAAGCCCCAGTGTCCACAAGGGATGACACTTGGCTCCATAAAATAAGAATGCCCCAAACCTTTCTCTAAACCTGACCCAAACATTTTTTACTTTGAAAAGCCTCTAGCTATTATCTTTGGAAAGTCATGGAGATGGGAGAGATTCAGAAGACCGGAAAAAGGCAAATATAGTGCCATCTATAAAAAGGGAAAAAACAACCAGAGAAACTACAGACCAGTTCGTTTAATTCTGTGCCAGGGAAGATAATGGAGCAAGTAATTAAAGAAAATCATCTGCAAACACTTGGAAGGTGGTAGGTGATAGGGAATAGCCAGCATGGATTGTAAAGAACAAATCGAGTCAAATCAATCTGATTGCTTTCTTTGATAGGATAACGAGTCTTGTGAATAGGAGAAGCAGTGGATGTTGGTATACCTAGACTTTAGTCAGGCATTTGATTATGATCTCGCATGATATCCTTATCGATAAACTAGGCAAATACAATTTAGATGGGGCTACTATAAGGTGGGTGCATAACTGCTGGATAACCGTACTCAGAGAGTAGTTATTAATTGTCCCAATCCTGCTGGAAAGTATAACAAAGTGGGGTTCTGCAGGGGTCTGTTGGGACCAGTCTGTTCATATCTTCATCATGACTTAGATGTTGGCATAGAAAGTACACTTATTAAGTTGCGGACGATACCAAACTGGGAGGATTGCAACTGCTTTGAGGACAGGGTCAAAATTCAAATGATCGTAGACAAATTGGAGAAATAGTCGGAGTAACTGGATGAAGTTCAATAAAACAAATGCAAAGTGCTCCACTTAGGAAGGAGCAATCAGTTCCACACATACAGAATGCGAAGAGACTGTCTAGAAGGAGTATGGCAGAAAGAGATCTAGGGGTCATAGTGGACCACAAGCTACAATATGAGTCAACAGTGTGATACTGTTGCAAAGAAGTGAAACGTGATCCTGGGATGCATTAACAGGTGTGTGTAAACAGACATGAGAAGTCATTCTTCCGCTCTACTCTGCGCTGGTTAGGCCTCAACTGGAGTATTGTGTTCAGTTCTGGCACCGCATTTCAAGAAAGATGTGGAGAAATTGGAGAGGTCCAGAGAAGAAGCAACAGAATGATTAAAGTCTTGCGAACATGACTATGAGGAAGGCTAAAGAATTGGGTTTATTTAGTTTGGAAAAGAGAAGACTGAGAGGGACATGATAGCAGTTTCAGGTATCTAAAAGGGTGTCATCAGGAGGAGGGAGAAAACTGTTCACCTTAGCCTCTAATGAAAGAACAAGAAGCAATGGCTTAAATGCAGCAAGGGAGATTAGGTGGAGATTAGGAAAAAGTTCCTAACTGCAGGGTGGTTGGACACTGGATAAATTGCCTAGGGAGGTTGTGGAATCTCCATCTCTGGAGATATTTAAGAGGCAGGTTAGATAAATGTCTGTCAGGGATGGTCTAGACAGTATTTGGTCCTGCCATGAGGGCAGGGACTGGACTTGATGACCTCTGGAGGAGAAGAAGTGCCAAATATATTGCTGAGGCTTGTATTTCTGATCCACGAGAACATGCGAATCTGATGAGAGCCGGTTTCATGAAATTTAGAACCCATTTTCTAGGCTGAAGAGTTAGAAAATACCATTTTGTATAAAATCAAATGTTCTACAGTGCAAATGTAGCACAGCCTGGAAAGGAGAATAGGGCCATGAGGTACTCACACTACATTCGATGAGGCACCAAGCGACTCGGAGGCTGCAGTTCAGCCATGAACCATATCTAAACGAATTCAACTTGGGAATGTCAAAAATGAGGTTTTTCAGTTGAAAGTGTCAAGCAAAAAACATTAAACACACTTGAATTGAAATTGTTCGGAACTTTGTGTTTCACAAAAAACTCCATATTTTTGACTTTTGTCCTGATTGGGAAAACAAATGTTGAAATATTGGAATTCCCCAGGAATGAAATACCTATTTTGACCAGCTCTAGTTAGAAAACATGGCATTTGAACCGGGGCTTATGCAAAAGGAACCCCCAGCTCCAAACTTGAGGTTTATTCATCTTTTGTAGGTACTTAGACTCCCATTACTATATTTCTGAGCCCTTCACAATACCTGTGAGGCAGGGAAACGAACCCAGGTCTCCGGCAATTCCATGTGAGCCTTCTGGGCCACCTTTGCTCTCCTTCTGCACTAGCAGACACACAAGGGTAAAACCACTGTTGACTTTTCCAACAATGGGAGATGTAACTTTGTGTAAAAGCAAAACATGATCACTGAATCCCTAGTAGCCAGGACAGTCACAGCCCCACTTGAGTTCAAGTGAAAATCTTCATTATGTGTTCAGGACAAACCAAGGTATATTTTACATTCTGGGGAAAGTTGCACTGTACCTGTACCAGGGCAAATCATGGAAAGCATTATCTCCTTATATTGTGGCAAGCCTGGACAAGATTTACCAACCACAGTTGGACTGTAGAGATCAAAATGAGTTCTGTCTTGATTTTAATAATCCTTCTCAAGTGGGGTGCATCCTTAACACAAAGCAAAAGAAATCAAGGTAAAGAACAATGCCGGCAGACTTTGTAAGATGTGTTGTTGACTGGCTCCATCCTGGAATGTCCTGTAACTGGATGTGGCATCTGAGTTCTGAGTAAATGGATACCATGGTAATAGCTGCCTTGTATGGCTGTAGGGATCCCCATCCATTCTGGCCACCCCTATGCAGAATTTGATAAGAATGCTGGACATGTTCATACTTTGGAGGTTCTCCTTGCCCTGAGCAGGAGGAATAAAAGTCCAGGGAGTTTGTCATTTGTCCTTCTTTTGCCACTTGCAAGGATGTGAAATGTGAACCAAACTGATCTGCAAGTGTCTCCTGCGTCGGGCCTTATTCACTCTTGCTTTAATTCACTGCAGTGAAAAATGGTCTGGTGTCCTACTGTGAATTTAAATACTCCCAACCCAGGAATAAATGGATCCCCTGGCTCATTTATCTTTCAGCCATTAATTAATAGTGGTTAATTGTAGTTATGAACTGCAGTATTCCAGTCTCCAGCATTCATACATTTTATTTAATATATTCTGATTAAGGTGGAATCAGCGAGTTGGAGAATAATTAAAACAGCCCCTCACTATCAGTTCCCTACAAAACCCCAGTTCCCTCGTGAATCCCTTCCTATGGGGAATGGAAAGGATGCTATGTCTATCTTTTTAGTGGGAGGGTTGTTTTGTGACTAAAGCATAGGACCTTCCATTTCCCAGGGCTGCATTGGGAGAGGCACTGTATCTACATCTGTAGTTCCTGGGATCACGTGATGACAATATCAGATTTCATTTGAAAAAAAAAAGGGTTTCTGTCCTTCATGTATGCAAAGAAATGCTTGACGATGGGAACAGTGTAACCCATATCAGCCTGACACTGCAAACAGCCTGAAACAATAGCTCCAAGAGCTGTGAACTAATCCCCTTCATCTTAACTCTGAAACCTGCAGCCACCCTAAGGATGGGTGGGCCCATGGTGGGCTTCATAGGGGGCATACTGCCTTAAAATGCCTGGCCAATTTCCCTTCTGTAAAATGTGAATAATAATTAATTCTCCTCTATACTGTTCTGAGGCTTAGTTTGATCAGTGTTTGCATTTGCCCTATGGGATTTCAGTGTCTTACAAAGTGCTATTTTATTTTAATGAGTTTAAGGGCTTTGATTTTAGAACATATACCAGGGAGTGTTATTTTGGGTGCAGAACTTCATTTGGCTCCAGACACAATGGGGGCCCATGTAGGGAGACAGGTGTTACCTTGCACTGAATGTGCAGTTTATGGGGTTTTTCCTATGAGACTTCCTGTCGGGTCATCCTCCTAGAGCCAGCCATTGTTTCTTTAAAAGAGAGCTGTATCCACTTTGCGTGCTGTAGCAGCCTGAAGCACATGTAATATGCAGCAGAGAAGTTCAGCTCTGAAATGGATGTGAAGATAAAACCTTTATTAAAAATGAAGCATTCATGGCTGAGCCAATCACTCTGGCAGAGGGACATCTTGGTGGAAAATCCACTTCAGTAATGAGTGCTATGCTGGGAGCCCTGTCGTCAATACAAACAAACTGGTTTCCTCTCTGAAATTGCTAGCTCATCAAAAGCAGAGCCACTTTATTTGTATTATGGCAGCTGTTGCAGTGAAGTGGAAATTGGTTTACAGTGTAAAATTGTGGCCCCGTTCAAGTCAGTTGCAGAACTCCCATTGACTTCATTTCAGCCAGGTTTTCATCCACAGTCTCTACCATAAAGTTCTGCACTTGCCATATTACCAAGGAGAGCTGCTTTTCTTGCTTTCATATTTGAATGAACGAAAATTACATTAAGACTGAGATTTTAAAAGCCTATTGGGGGATTTGGCAGCACAATTTGCATGAATTTAAATAGGAATTGTCTCTCTAAATCTCCTAGGCAGTTCTAGAAAGCTTAGGCACCATGTACACTTTCTATAGCACAATGGTGGTCTATATCTGATTGGAATCTTTGAATGCTACAGCAAAATAAATAAAAAATATCCCTCAAGAACAAATCACATCCATTCCTCTCCCCCTTCAATGGAAGGGGTGGGAATACACTGAAATGATGCCAGGGATTAGCATTCAGCTTTACATGGTGTCCTACCACTTCCCTCCAGAAGGGCATATCCCCGTCTGCATGATCTCTATTCTAGCGGAAAGCAAAAGTGTAGTCGGGCAGAAAATATGCACTGTGTATAGGGAATGGCCTTTCTTGGCTCTATCCTTCTTTAATTCTACAGGGAAATACCCACAATTTTTAATGACCCTGAAAACGAAAGGAAGACGTTAACCAAACTTTAATGAATCTCCAAAGGTCCAATTTGAGCGTTGCTCAAAGGTTTGGGTATATTCTGCTATTCAAACCACTTTGGGTACATCTACTCTGAAATAAAAGACATGCAGCACAACTATGGTTGCCCTGGGTCAGCTGACTTGGGCTCGGGCTGTGGGGCTTAAAATTGTTGTATGTACAAACTTGAGCTCCAGCTCAAGCCCAAAAAATCATTTTACAGCCCTGTAGCCTGTGCTTACGAGCTGGAGTCACCTGACCCAGGCTAGCCACAGGTGTTTAATTGCTGTATAGACATACCCTTTGACTCATTCTTATTCACAGCCTTCAGAGAGCCTTCTATTGTGAATTAAAACATCTGTACTTTAGGGATATCATCTGTGGGTTGAGGATGAGAATTTAATACTACCAACTTGTTAGATGGCAAACTCTAGGCCAGACTTTTCCCCACCAGCAATAGATCCTTTCTTAATTTTCCTAATGTTTTAAAAATAGATTATTCTAATTAACCACTAGTTACAAGGTGTTTGAAATAGGCTTTACACAAAATAATTACACAATTTCATAAGAACTGTGACCCAAGATGGACCTGGCTTAAGTTATGGCAACATTGCCTCACACAGACTACTTCATTTTAACAGTTTATAAACTGAATTGTACTGCATCTTTTTTATGTGTGGGTAAAAGCACATTCTAAGCAATCCTAGCTGACTTGAAGGGAATTTGTGAAGACTTAATAAATATGAAGAGAGCCATTAAAGAAGTCTGTCTTATTTCTCTTATTGTTTTCCATTTGTTTCTAGTACAAAGGGAAAAATTCTCCTCTTGGATTAAATAATATAAATCATCCTCATCTAAACTGATGGCAAGAGATGCATCTGAAAAAGTAGTGAAAGAATTATCAGTGGCTCTGATTTGGATAATAACAGATTCTCAGATGGCACTAGAGAAATCCCAAATGCTTTATGTTAAAGATTTAAGACTAACACCCCCACCCCTCCCCAGGTAATAGAGATATAATATTCATTTTAGAGATGGGAGAATCAAGGTATGGAGAATCAAGGCATAGAGTAGTCAAGGTCAGAATTTTCAGGGTGTTTTGAATGCATCCAGGTTTGTGGTTGTCCACTCTGAGGCTGCCTAATCTGGGCACCTAAAAATTGAGCTGCCCCAAATCAGTAGCTACTCTTGAAAATTTGGCTACGTAGGATTTGGCCAAGATCACCCAGGAAGGCCATGGTAAAACTGAGCATGGACTCTCAGGGCTGGATTCTGATCTTTCTTACACTGACATAATTATTAATGTCAGTGGAGTTACTCCTGAGTTACCCTGGTGTAACAGACTAGAATCCAGACTCTAGATCTCCAGATTCTGTCCTGTGTCTTACCCCACTAGGCAATTATTCTTCCTCCATGCTTTCTATAAGCATAACAATGTTGAGATGTTAATCTGAAACTTTAATTTTCAAAACTCAGCTGGAAATCTCAGCTTTTTCCTTGAGTTTTCCAGGGCTTTCTGATTGGATCAGAAATGTCATGTGAACAATATTGTACTATTTCAGGACTTCCAATTCTGGTCTCACTCAGGATATCAGGAAGTGCAACGCAACACCAAAGCTAAACTTTTCTGGAGGTTTTTTCCCTAAAGTTTCAACCAACCAGTTTGGCCATCCCTTAAAAAACATTCTCACTTTAACATTGTGACTTTTCCCCCCCTTTTTGTCACACTGCTGCACAATTATGTCATCAGGAGGTGATCTGTCTTGTCACCTTAAACCAGGGGTGCTGGAACAATTTTTATAGTGGGGGTGCTGAAAGTCATTGAACCAAACTATAAACCCTATATATAATGGAAATCACCTCAAGCCAGGAAGTGTGGCAGCACCCCCAGAACCCCTAGTTCCAGCACCTATGCCTTAAACCAGGACTAATGATAAAATAATTGGAAAACTTACCTCTTTGCTGAACCACCTCCTTGACCATAATCAATGTGTGATGCTATAGAGGAAAGGTCACAAACGTTCCATAATAGAGTCATACTTTTTTAAGGCCAGAAGTGACTATTATGTTCACCTTATATGATCACTTGCAATAACACAGATTGCAGCATTTCATCCAATAATTTCTGCTTCAAGCCCATCGCTTCATGCTGAGCTGGAGTATACGTTACTGTATCTGGCCAGTTATGAAAGCATTCCTTCCTGACCACTTGGCAATCACTTTAAGACCCAGTACATGGAAACTTTACCTCTGCCATTCTCTTTGTTGCTTCCATAGCTACATTATTAGAGATGAGACCAGGAGTCAAAGTTTAGAAGTGTTCAGATGTGGGGTTCTAGCTGAGGTCCATCATTCTTGATTGCTAAGGGTCATGACATTTTAAAATCCAACTACAGTATTTGACTTGCTGACTGTTCAGCAGTGAATTTTTCGGGCTGTCTCTGAGTATATGCTAGATGCATTCCTTTTAATTGTTCTAAATTTATTACCCTTTAATTTAATTAAGTGTCTCATGCAGGAGGGACCAGCGCTTACTCTGTCCTTCATAATTTTAAATAGCTCTGTCTCTTCCTTTTTAGCCTAAACAGAGCTAGATCTTGAAGTGTCTTGTCAGTAGGAATTCTGACCCCTTATCATCTTTTGTCTTTTTTTGTTCTTTTGAGTTTCTACTATCTCTAAGATCAGGCAGAAAAGTTTCTATGGGCATGTGATCCAAGGTATGCATGTGTGCACATAACATAAAGTTGTAGTGATCTGATAGCAGAAGTTATGGTTTCATGCCGACTCTCCGCTTCAGAGAGTTTGGATAATTTCTGGAGTATGTATGGAAGGACTCTTTTTTGATCACTAGTTCTTTAGTAACAGTTCAGAAGAAATGCACCTATTCTATTTTTAGAATGCTTGTCACCTTAATATCTACAGTCTAGATTTTGACCGTAGACTGGGTGGTGATTGAGTTGCTGTACTCCAGGAGTATTTCCAGAGGGCATTATGCCTCAAGGCTTGCTTACATGGTCCCGTAGCTATGCAGCTGTAATCCCATTGCATATATGCAGGCTACAGTGATGGAAGGAATTTTTCTGTTGCTGTGGTAGCTAGGTTGACAGAAGTATTCTTCCGTTGACCTTGCCACCTTAATACTGGTCGGCATAGCTGTGGTGCTGCGGGTGTGAATTTTTTCACACCCCTGAACGAAGTAGCTACTGTTAGGCCTTGTCGGATTGAGAAATTTGCAGAAATGTAATGGTGGTTTTAAACCAATTGAAACTGGTACAACCCCCTGTGTGGGACAATCCTATTTCAATTTAAAAGTGGTTTATTTTGATTTAGTCCAAATTAGATAGGAATCTGTTTAAAGTAAGCGAAGTAAGCCCTAGGACTATGGCTGTGCTTAAAACAATACAGCAGCACGGCTGGTGTGTGCAGCTGTACTGCTGTAGTGCTTCAGTGTAGACACTTACTACAGCTATAGGGCAGGAGGGTTCTCCCTGCCCCGAAGGGGAGGGAGCTTGTTGGAAGGAAAAGTCTTCCATTGACCTAGTGCTGTTTCAGGGGGGGTCAGATGAGTTTAACTTTGTTGCTCAGCAGCAAACTCCCCCACCCTGACCCCAAGCAACATAGCTGGGTCAATCTAATTTTCTAGTGTAGACCAGCCCTCAAACTAAAGAGTATGACTGCACTATAGAGCCTATGTTAGCATTGCTATGCCAGGATAACCCCTAGTGTAGCCACTACACTGGCAGAGGGAATTTTTCTGCCGGTATAGGAACACCACATCCCTGAACATTGTTACCTAAGTCCTTTTCTGTCAGAATTGCAGCATCTGCACTGGGGATTTTGTCAGAATGGCTCTGTTGCTTGGGCTTGGGGAGTGTTTTCACATTCTTACGTAGCTATGTGGATATAAATTGAAGCATAAATCAGACCTGTCAGTTTCCACACTGTTCTAGTTTAAAGTAATATCATTAGTTAAACGTTCTGAAATGGACAAGAGCTTACACCAGGCCAGGTACCGAGTCTGAGTCTCAAGGTATGTCTACATTTGAGCTGGGAGATGTGATTTCCCAGCTCACATAGATATATCCACTTTAATTCTGTTTGAGCTAGTACCTAAAAATAGCAGAGTGTACACGGCAGCATGGGCAGCTGCTAGAGATAACAGCCCCTGACTTGGGGGTAAGGCAGGATTGTACTCAGGGTGGCTTGCCTGAGCAACCGCCCAGGCTGCTGCAGATTTTTAGGAGCTAGCTCAAGCAGAGAAAGCATGTTTATGCCTATGGGAGCTGGGAATCACACCTCCCAGCTCAAGTGTAGACCTACCCAGTCTAGCTCTGAGTATCTGCATTCACGTAGCATTGTCCAAGGGAACATTCTGCTTTATTCCACTCTCCCTGGTCCAGGAAGTCTTTGCTTGTTTGCTGATGGTAATCTAGTGTGTGTTGGTTTGTGTTAGTAACGCCTCATCTTTGGTTGAGTCAGGAAAGTGACATGCACATAACCCGAGGGGCATGGTGATGGAATTAGAACCCATGGAAATGAGTTTAACGAAGAGACACTAAATGCATGTTTCCCATATGTTCTCCAATGTCCACACTGGTTTTGGACAGTGTCTCCTGAGGTGTGTGCCATATGTAAGTACTCATTAAAGTGAGTTATTCCCAGATGTCACAACCTTGAAGAAAATACAGTGCTGCTTGTGCGGCTGAGAAACATCCGGTGCTTTCTCACTGTGCCCTGAATTTCTATATTTCTGCACTCATGTAATTTCATATTTCAGTCTATTGTTGTTGTTATTATTTATTATTTATTTATATGTGACTTTAAAGAGACCTCTTCACTCTGAAAATCAGGTGTGAGTTATCCATGAGTCCCTAAAAGCAGAGCGACCTTCCCAGGTATTTACCATGTCCTTGAATTGGGCATTTGGGTATGAGAGAGAAGGGAGCCTAGTAGGGTCCTCCTGCCAGGACCAGTTCATGGTAATTCAGGGGCCTACACACACAATGACAGAACCCTGTGCCTTTCACCTTCCTGTGTGGTGTGAGGGACACAGAGGCTGCTTCATTCTCAGAGAGGACGGGCCAGCAGTATTACTCTGGTCTTAAATGAAACCTGAGATTTTGACAATCAGTTTGACCCCTGAGCATGTGAGCAAAACACACCAGCTGGTATCTACAAAGAGCATTGAAACACCCTGTGCTGGGTCCCATCTCCAGCTGTGACCAGTCTCCAGTGCTTCAGAGGAAGGTGAAGAAATGCCCAAGATTACATCTATCCAATTGTGCATTTGGGCGGAGGTGGGGAGGAAATACTTCCTGACTTCTTTAGGTGACCAGCTGAAGCCATGAAACATGAGATTTGATTACAGCTATCATAGGCGACTAGTAACTGCTGATAGTAAGGGGCACAATTTAAAGGTTATGGTGGTGCAAATTGGACAATAGAATAGGGACTTAGAAGCAAATTAGCAAGGTCTTGCTCAGACAGTGCACAAAAATGTGTCATTGATTTGCTGTCTAGCTGGCTTTGAACCCTGCTAAAGTGAATAAGAATTTTATGCCCTTGAGCTGCTATATCGCCATCAAACCAATGAGACTGCTGACCCATCTTTACTTCTGTATTACTTATTTAAAAAGACAGACCATGGGCTAAAATGTAAGAGACTGTTTTCCTGTAACAACAGGTATATAAATGGGGATACCAGGCCAAGATGCTTATTTCAGTGATCCATTACTCTAATCTATTTCAGAGATTTGGGCTTAATTCTCCACTGGTGCCCAAGTGGAAAGATCCCCCAAGGACCTTAAGCCACCTGAGAACTGAGTATATCAGAGCCTAGCTCTGCCTCCTCCCCTTCCCTCACATGCTCTGTCTCCTCCTTGCTGCCGAGAAGCCTTTGCTTTCCCGTATGCCATGCAGTGGGTTCCAGCACAGTAGATGGCAGATACAGAAGGCAGGAGAACCATCACTGCCACTGGGGCTATTCCTTTGACTGTTTCAAGTTCACTCTGTGCTGCATAAGCAGAGAGTTGTCCCTTAGGTCTGTAATACCAAGGATGGATAATAGTGTGATCATCTTAGACCAGGTTTACCTCCTCTTTTACCACTGATCTGCTACTTTCCATTTGGCTTTGGGAGCAGAGCAGATCTATTGCATTTCTCCACCAGACAACAAGTTCTCCCTAGCAGCCCAGCTTTTGGACACCTATTGCATTGCTCAGTCACTTCAATTATACATTTGGTCTGCTTGCTTTATGGCTTAAGCCTTAAATTTCTCTTTTCATTTTAACAGAGGGAGTCTGGTGTCACCTTAAAATCTCAGCACTTGGGTAACTACAGTACTTACCTTGGGGTAGGTGCAGCTTCAGAGACTATTCCACCCGTGCTTTCCTCCTTGCTTCTCTGAGCTGACATCTCTGCTTAAAGCTTCTACTCATGACGCCAACCAAGTGAGCATCCAAATTCCTAGAGGAACCATTTTCTAGCAATGTGAGCCTAATTGTTTCTAGATTGAATATTTTCATGGGATATCAGTTTCAGAGTTCCTGGAATTAGCATACTCACTGAAGGATTGAAGATGCTTATCAGGCCCGACAGTTTTAGTGTCAGCGGGATCGTCGACAGCTCTGCAAAACTGTTCAGGCTGGTGACAATATTTATTTATGCGGAATGGAGACATATGGGCAGAATCATCCGCTCCCTTTCCTCAGTAATTAAAACATCTGGGAGCACAAAAGAGTTGTATGAAGAAAATCTTCTCTGTGCTAAATAATACAGAAGCATGGTGCCTTTACATAATTGCCAGGGCCCTCTCTTGCAATAGTGGCAGTGTCCCCAGAGGACCACCCCTGTCTAATGTTTGCTGAATGTGTAACAGCCAATCTGAGTGCAACAGGACTGAGGACAGGGCTCTGAATTTTTGTTAATGCAATATATTTTTCCTAAGGAATGGATTTTAATCTTCCTGAGAAGAATCACAGGATTATTTAAAGAACAATGGAAAAAGAGTAGTCGTCAAAAAACTCTCTTACAGACCACATTATGTTGATGGTTTCCTCTGTCTTTTTGGGTGAAGAAGTCTATTGTACATGTCTGTGAGTATAAAGCTTTTCACCTATAGTTCTGAAGATCAAATTCAGACCAGGTCAGTAATGATGAAAGCTGTTACTAGGTGCTAGTTGTTCAGTGGCTTGTGCAAAATAGTTCAGTAGTTCTGCACAGCTTCCTTGAGGTTAGGTGTTCACTTCATCAAAATTTGCTATCTCCTTTATAGCTGTATTTATTTAGCCATAAAATCATTGCATCCTCAGCTCCCATTTTATCAATGGGAGTTGAGCTTATTCCTTAAATGAGGATCCTTATTTTTGGTATATTGTACCTTTAAATCTCTGAACTCTGTCTGAAGAGACAGGATGCCTTTTTAGAGGTAGAGATATACCAGAGTCTGTTATACAAGAGATGCATTCACTGCAGAACTGGGCAAACTGATTTTTTTATTTGGTTGGCCCAGCAAGCCAAAAAATCAGGAAAAATATTCAGTTTTTGTTCGGAAAATGTTAGCAAATTGGGAAAGTTTGGTTTGGGACAGCAAATCATGTCCATCTGTCTCCTTTTCTAGCCTGGTGCTTAGGTCACTTGTCTAAGTTGCAAGAGAGAGACAGGCAGTGGCGGATCCAGGCACCAGCGCTCCAAGCGCGCACCTGGGGCGGCAAGTTGCAGGGGGCATCCTGCCGGTCACTGCGAGGGCGGCAGTCAGGTGGCCTTCGACAGTTTGCCTGTGGGAGGTCTGCCGGTTCCGCGGATTCAGCGGCAATTTGGCGGCGGGTCTGCTGAATCCATGGGACTGGGGACCTCCCGCAGGCGCACTGCTGAAGGCTGCCTGACTGCTGTGCTTGGGGCAGCAAAAAAGATAGAGCCGGCCCTGGACACAGGTCTGGATCTGGAGCAGGGACTTGAAAACAGATCACTGCCCTCCCTGATGCTCATGCTAACCACCATGCGATAGGTTACTGTGAGATGGATTGTTCTCATTGTCTCCTGTGGAAGCTCTTTCACTTTGTATAATTACTTAAATGTTAATTGGGCCAAGGAGAGAAAGTGAGTGTAACTCTCTAGCCTGGTGATCAAGGCACTTTTTAGGGAGCTATGAGATTTCAAGTTTTCTCTCTGCCTATTTATAGGAGGGAATTCAATTCCCATCTCCATCTCAGCACAGAATCTGACTTCTCCTTTTTGGCCTTAAAATCTGGGCAAGTGAAACACACTACCATCCTACAGATTAGGAGAGAGGCAAATAAATGAAGTTCAGGGGGAATCTTGCATTCAGGCTACCTGTGCTTTTGCACCTATTTTACTCTTTTTGTGGGTTTCAAGTAGCCACAACTGGCTAATCTAGCATTTTTAACAAACACGAAAATAATAGCAGGAAAAGAATTTTGGCCTAAAGAGAACTCACCACAACAGAGTTCCAGTCAAATAAGTTTATATTACAAACAATGGATGTCTTGGCTTTGTCTAGCTCAAGGAGTCAAAAAGACCAATCCAGTTGTAGGTGTAGTTCCTAATTAAAGTATCTGACAACTACACTGACTTAAATATTTATTCTTGATAGAACGTATCCTTAACAGCAAAACCATTGTCCCCGACAACTTGGAAAACATTAATATTTTCTATATGATGACTCTATTAACTGCACTAATAGCTTAAGTTTCAGCAGGTGTTATTTGCAAATGGGGGAAGAATCTGTCAAATGTATTTGGAAGAGGTTTAACATAGTGGGAGTATTGCCAATTCTAGTGTGAGAGTAGCAGATTTCTGTAAGAAGTCCCCTGGATCCAGTTCTGCAACTGTCATTAGGGCCTGATCCTCAGTTACACTAAGCCCCTTGAGACCACTTAGACAGTGTAAAGGACCTCAAAGTAGGTGCAAATGTAATGACTCTGAAGTAGAGCCCTGCACAGGACTATTCTTGAATTCCCACTATTATGATAGCAGGTCCTGTGGGACTCCAGGACTTTACACTAGTCCCACACTGTACTCTCAAGCCCATTTTGCCTAATGGGAGTTGCAGTCATATGCAAGCTGCTGAGAGCCTTTCAACGCTCATTGTCCTAGCAGGAGCTTAGTATAATCAGCAACCTAAATGACACCAGAGCTGCATCTTTGTCTTATCATTAGCTCATACTTCAAGAGGCCATTGGGTCCGGATTGCCTCCCATCTCATCCCAGCCAACACTTCATCCCCATCTGCCTCCAATTTTTTTTCTGGCCTTCCACCCAGCCCAGAAACTGCCCAGTCTCCAATCAGTTTCAATGTCATTATGCACTGTTATCTCTGCCCCACAGTCTGGTGCACACCAGCACTTCCCAAAATCTCTAAGGGCCACATTCACTACTTTGCATAAGTCAGTGTAACTTCTGGCTTTGGAGTTTTTCCTGCTTTCCACCAGCAGTGAGTTTGGCCCCGTGGCCTAAGGAATCTAAACTATCCTAATTCCAGGGTTCGGCCACAACGAGGTTTAGCGTATTGTAGTCCTGTTTATCCGTGAATGAAGGGAAGAGCTCAGATTCAGAGACCCGCTGCTGACAAACAAAAGCCAAACCAGAGTAAGTGAGTCTTAGCCAAGATGTTATACATTGCTAAGCATTTCCGCTGCACTTCTTTAGCAGCTTTCATTTAACTCCCATTCCCTACCCTTGTTCTTTGACTGTCAGTAGAAATAAAAGAACCCAAAGCAGGTGACAGCTCAGCAAACAAAATACACTTGCATTTAGCTAGAAATAGGCATTTATTTTTAAAGGAGTAAATAATCACTCAAATCCCTGATTCCAAGCAGGAAGAGCACGAGTCATAAATAGTGCAACAGACTTGGTGCTAGGTGAGTATTTACATATTTTTTCCATTTACCACCCTTTCCTCCAGTGGCATTACAAGGACTTAAAAATCAAACTCTTTCTCTCCATGTTTCCAACCCAGCAAAATAGCTTGCACACTGACTGCCCCCTCATCCTCCACCTATCCACCTCAATTGTTTTTTGTGACACCTTATGCCAGAACATGTTCCATGTGCGGGTACACTAATAGAATATGGCAGCGGCTTTGCAACATGCTTTGTTCGTTTAGAGCAAGGCTAGAGAAAGGTGTAAAACATGGTTTCTCTCCAGGGGAAGCTCTGGTTCTGTGCCTCTTCTTCCCAGACAGATCTCGGTTTGAAAGAGCACTATTAATAGATCCCCATGGAGATGTTTATCAGAAAGCAAATGGTAGAATGGGGAAACCAACAGAGCCTTATCACAGAAAGCATTTATAGGACTTGTTACTTGAGAAAGAAGCCTGTATTTACACTCCATGGCTGTGTAGCTGGTTAGTGTTAACATTGCTTCTGCGAGCATAGGGGGAATTGTAGTAAATCTTCCAAGAATGGAGAGCTAGTTTCATCCTGTTTGACACATTGGTTCCTGATAAGAACTGCTGGGAAAATACTTCAGCCCTGCAAGCTTGTCAGGCCAAGTTTGTTGAGCTGCCAGGAGAGACCCTGAACCCACAGGGTCCCACAGGAAGTGGGGATGGGAGAGGAAAGAGCCCGGATCAGAAGGGAGGAGGGGACAGATTGTGGAATGGATGGACATTGGTGGCAGCTTTCTGAAATATGGGAAAATGTGGATGTGACTGGAAATCAAATGTCCATTTGGCAGCAGTAGAACAAAGGAAGGGGGAAGCTTGGGTTTTAATTTTCTCCATGGTTCCCTGCCTCTTGCGCGCTGCTGCTTGCTCTTATCAGTGCCTCTGCCTGGACTCTCCTCTATTGAGTGAGAATATAGGTCTGAATATCAGTGCTGGATTCCAGCTGACATACATAGAGGCTGAAACTTGTTACTATCAGATGGTGACATGGTGGTCTGCAAGGAATGTGCTCTCAGTCTAGTACCCAGTGGACACAGGTGTCCGTGTTACAACTGGCACTAATTTTATACTCCAATTGGCAATCTCTGCAAAGGGGACACAAGTGAAATAGGCCCTACAGACTGAATTTCCTTTTTGTTCATTCAGGCCAGGGTTGAGGGGAAGAGGACTCACCTCATTTAGGCTGCTCATGTGCTTACGGTTGGGCACATTCTTGAATGCCTTGCTGAATTTGGGGCCAGAAAGTACACTCATCCAGTTGCAGACAGAAGATGCAACCTCAAGAAGTGATGTGGGCATCAAGTAACTCCGATGTAATAGGAAAAGGCTAAATCACATATCCTTAGGTCAGAAAGCTGCAAAAATAAATAGAAAATACAGGCCAAAGGTTAGGTAAACAGTGAAAGGTGTCTATCCCCTTTTTAATATCAAAGAATTCCCAAAAGTCCATGCCCCTTCACTGTCCCAGAACCATAGATTCAGAACTTTTGTTAAATACCTCCTCATCTCTTGCTGCCATTTGGAAAGAGTCACATTTCTAATGCCCTTTGGCTAATTATTAGCTCTACCACTGGGCCCTGTTGAAGACTTAAAACAGACTGCCATGCCCCAGAGGACCTATTAAAATATTTTTGATGTTGCATTTAGAGTTCCCGTATGTCCAAAATTATCTCTGATGATCTCACTGATGCTCACTGAAATAAGTCTGTGTTGCAGATCAGAATGTATCAGAACAGTATGCGTGTATGTGCATGTTTTGAAACCTCAAAGCGTGTTCTCTTGTAGTTTTTTTTTTTAAAGGAAAAACAAGGTCAAACCCCAGTCCATGTTTACTGAAAAACTTACAAAACTTTGTCATCCTGTATTGCAAACCATGGACCAATTTTTCATGGATTCTATGTGATTTGATTACAACTAGAGTTTGTTCAGACTCTGAAAGTCAAGAGCTGCAAGCTTAGATGAAATAAAACAGAAGACAGAATTCCCATGAACCCCTGTGAAGTTCAGATTAAGTTTCACAAAAACTCAACGGAATCATATTCAATCCTGAACTACACTGACTTCAGTAGAATTAGAGTGGTGGTTATAAAAGGCAATGGGAGATGTGTGTCTTCAGCACCTCTGAAAATCAAGCCACTTATTCAGATGCCTAATTAGGATTTCTGCACCTTTGAAAATTTTGGCTGACATGTTTCTTCTGATTTGAAAACTTTAACTGGGTTGAAAGGTATTTCCTATACATATAATGGGCAATACCAGTACAAGAAAAAAAGTTGAAAGCAATGTACACAAGGGATATATTTGGCCCAGTGTGTCAGAATATAGCTAGGGCTAGAAGTCTGCTTTGCATGAACATAAAAAAATCGCTCTGAAATGTTTGTGTGTAATTCTAGCAAAGCACCTTTTTTATACAGATTATATACAAACAAGTGACACACCCAATGACAAAGGTTTTAAAATTAAATGGACATAATTTTTCAAGCAGCTGTTAAAAACTTAGATACATGTCAGAAACCACCCCAGTCATATCTGCTTAGCCTTCTGCATTTTTCACTACCTAGCCCTCGCTGAATTCTGAAACACAACCAGCAGAAGCAGAGATGCATTCCCTTTACAAATTAAGTTGTTTAAGCAAAATGGGAACTGGAATGAAAAGCTTATAAATTACCTATGAAGTTCTGTAAACAACAGATTGCTGCTTTTTTAATTTAATTGCTGCTTTAAATGTTTAACTCGGAGACTTTCACAGCAGACACTGTAGAGGATACTGATGGAAATGCTGCGACACAGTGTCCTGTCTGTCAAATGGACAGCACTCCCGGAAATAATAACCCAGATTCCCCAAAAGAAATCTGTGTCAGATTGATGCTGAGCTGGTCTGGCATCTGAGAAGCATCTCAGTATGACAGTATTAACCTCCAAAATGCCCTGGGGTACACAGTGCATGTCATTTGACGGGAGGGGCACACATGCAGCCATGTGAATGTTAATGCTGCCCACTGCAGGTTGGGTATGGAGCCGTATGGCACAAAAAGACTTTATAAGACAGGCTAAGGCTAAAGTTAATTCTTTACCCTTCCCCCGCCCCTCAGGTATTTGCCATAAGAAGAGATACTAGAGTATTTCATAGCGGGTATAGACTGTGTAGCATCCTTTAGGGTCCAGTCTTATGAGATACTGAGCATCTCTTACAAGTGGCTGAGTACTTTCATCTCCTACTGGAATCACGGGGAGTTGAGTGCTTCGCACTTCACAGGTGGGTGTCAGTACCATGCAGGGTTGGACCCTTTGGTGGTTGAATGGTCCCGTAGGGAAATATTCAATACTAAAGGAAATCGTAATAGTGAAGTGACATTAGTCATTCATGTTAGAATCCCTGTGCTCTCTATTGCTACCTTGATACCATTAACATGATTCTTGAGCTAAAGAGCCAGATCTTCAGCTAATGTAAATTGGCATATCTGCATTGAAGTCAATGGAGCTAGGCTAATCTATGCCTGATACACTTGGCCTTTGTTACATATTGCTAAGCTGAGAGTGCTTTGCTGTTATAGATATACTGGTATAATATACCAGCACAGTGCTCCTAGCGTGGACAAAGCTGGTACCGGAAAAACTGTGCTATTCCAGCAGCCCCAACTTCCACCTGCCGTTTCTGAGCAAAAGGAGCTATATCAACAAAAACACAGTCTTGGTGGTATAACTACACCTATGCTAGGCATAGTATCCACCCCACTATCCCCCGTAAAACAGCTCATAATGCAGGGAATGGGATTGTGATATTGTTTGACATGGTTATGATGCAGTCACTATTTATAGGGGAATCTCATAACCCTGAACTTGGATCTCAGTGTGGAGGTGAAACTGATTTTCAGATATTTTACTTTTTAAATATATTGTTCAATTGTAAGTCTACACACAAAGAATTAATGGTTTGGGATCCTTAGTCAAGTTTAGTGAGCCAGAGGTTGTGGAAGTTCCTTCACTAGAGGTTTTCAAAAGGAGGCTAGATAGCCATCTGTCTTGGATGGTTTAGACACAACAAATCCTGCATCTTGGTGGGGAGTTAGACTAGATAGCTCTTGCAGTCCCCTCTAGCCCTATGATTCTTCTTTTTTCTATTCTAAGACCCTTTAACAATGCCCTGGCAGTGTTAAGCAATGTTAATGTAAATGAGACTGAGTCTCTAATATGCTCTTTGGGAGGTAAACTGGAACCTTCTCTGTGACCATTGAGAGAGTTGTTTTGACAATTTTATGCATACATTATCTTAAATGTAAAGCATTAGTGTCTGGCTGCAACCTTAATACATGATTGATACCATGAAAGTCAAAGTGACATTTTTAAAAAGTGACTTAGGTGGTTAGGAGTCCAAACTTCAATTGAAAGTTAATGGGACATGAGTTCGTAAGTCACTTGGTACCAGATGTTTAAAGGTATTTAGGTGCCTAAATATGCAGCTCGGAGCCTAGTGAGATTTTCAAAAGTACCCAAGCAACTAACTTCCTTTTAATTGCTAATTTTTCTAAAGTGTCCACCAATTTTGAATACCTTTGATTTTGGGCGCCTAAGCTAAAAGTTCTAAGCTCTAATTCTCAGGGGTGCGGGGCACTTGCATCTCTCATATACCCACACTGACAGCAGAAGTTGTAGATGCCTAGCCATACTGAAAACCAGCACCTACGTGTGTCAAGTTAAGTTACCCTACACTACTGGGCACTTCTGAAAATGCTGCCTCTTGTGAAAAACACATTTATATGTGGATGCCAAAATGAAGCCATATACAAGCGAAATACCAACCCCGATTTGGGAGCTTCCAAAAATATAAGTCACTGAGACTTCTCATGAAAATAAGGGCTGAAGAATCAGATTTCAGTGTAGGTTAAACAAAATACTGTGCTTGGTTTACCAGAGAGTGGAAGCTGTATTCCCTTGGACAGCAAGCAAGTTTGAGGTCTTTAGATGTCTCTCACTTAGAGTGCAGAAACCCTTTCTTAAAGCTAATTAGAATAGTGGCAGTGGTACAGTTGGATGTTGGGAGAAGAACAGCTTCATTTGGCATGAAAGCTTCATGTTGACCTATTCACTGTGATCATGTATAAAGATGATTAGCCCATTAGCTATAGACCTAACTCTACATGAATTCACCTATACCTCCATTTCTGTCTGTCATCAATATTTTGAACTTCTAAACTGGCATAGAACAGAATGGTTTACATCAAGCAAATTAGATCAATTAATTTCTAAAGCAAATCTAATGGGCATATTAGAAGAGGATTTAATGTCTCATTTACTCGCTATAGCTATCTTGTTAAATGCCAATTAAGTATCTAAATATTTCTTACAAGCTTAATGAATTACAGTATAATAAGTAATAAGTGATTACCAGCTTTTGCTAATGTATTGGAGTCTCCTCTTCTCTTTGGGACACTACCATTAAATTTCTCACACACACTTGTTTGTATCATTACGGAAATTATTTTTAACACTCAGATGATGCTTTATTAATGTGGAATAACTGATTTAATGTAGAGCTCTAATAGGACACTGTCAAATAGCAGATGCAAAGCCAACCTCAAGGGTCAAATGTGAGACAGTTTTAGAAACTCACTTGTGCTCCTAAATTGTTCAAACAAATATTACAGTTTTACCTGATTGGCAATCTGCACATGTAATTAACCTCTTTTTTCATGCATAATTGCTCAGATAAACGGTCTGAAAATCTGGCCCAATATTTATTAAAATCTGAAGATGATTGCCCTGTGGAATGTAAGAGCCAAACTTTCAATGTTCCAAATTCCTTTGCAGGTGTACTGACTACCAGCAAAAATTGTCTAAGATTTTTTCATTTTTTTTTTATTATCATGTTTTACTATGTGACTGTGGGTAGAAATAAAGTACTTAAGGGTAAATTTTAACTTGGGCTGAGGCCCTGCTTTCCTTTGTTTGTGGGTACAATTTACACAATAAATATCTAACTTTTGAACATTGTTCCATTTTGTTTTAAAAGAGAAAAAAATCACAATAATCAATATGGGCCAAACACTTCAGTTGGCTTCTGTGGCAGTAGGAGGTGCATAAAGCCACAAAAGGTCATGCCCACTGGGTATTTTGGTAAAGCAGACAAATGCATAAGAAGAAGAGAGATATAACACATGGCTGTAAATGGTTGATGTAACAAATGCATTAGCAGTTCAGGCTTTCCCAATAATTAATTGTCATTGTGCATCAAACTGGAACATCTCTGGAGTGGAGAGATACTTCATTCTCCATGATCCACTCAGTTCTTAGCCCTCTTTCCTGAAGTTACCATTAACAATGCCACTTTTCATGGAGATTTTTCGACATGATGTGCAACTGTTCCGTAAAAAACAGAAAGGAGAGCCATCAAACCGCTTGTAGGCAGGACACCAAGCAGCCATCAGACAATAAAAACCCTTCGGCCAGGTTTCCAAAACTGCTTAGTGTTCACAATTGGAGACACCCACTCTCATGGAGGTATTTAAATGCAGTAGGTATATTTTCAAAAGTAGAGCTCAGCAGCTCCCGTTGAGAATGATGGAACACGCTGGGTGCTGAGCATTCTTGAAAATCTCCCCAGTTCATTTAGGTGCCTGCATGGTAGCTATTGGGTGCTGAGCCCTTTTGAACATTTGACCCATTTGGGCTGGGATTTTCAAAGATGTCTTAACGAGTTAGGTGCCCAATTACCACCCAGAACAGCCCTTGATGATCAATTGTACTAAGATATTTTTCTCCCCAAGCCAGTTTACCCCCCCCAACATTAAAGAAAATGCAGATATCTTTCAGGTTGATGATTGTTTTTTTTTTAAAATATCCCTTCTATTTATATCAGTGGTTGGTTTATTGTAAAAAGAAGGAAAGAGAGGGAGCACTGCAGCCATCTGGCTGTACAGCTCCCTAAGTGCTTTTTTCCAATTTAGGAAATAAACAAACCAAAAAAAAATAATCTCCAAAGTTAAACTAATATGAAATGGCCCCAGCATTTGAACTTGTCGCACGAAGCTGGTTTAAATTTTAATGTGAGCTCTGGAGTAGATTTGTGTAAGGAAAGGTAAAGCAAGGTCCATGAAATATTGATTCTGTACATTTTCTTATGAATTTTTATACTCCAATTTAGTAAATTTTTCATCTCGCCTGCACTTAGAGGTTGCCTATAAAGTCGTTACTACCAATTGTATCAACTATTGTAAATAAATCATCTTAGTTTGGGCTATTTGTATGAACATGGGCCGACAGGACCCAGTTTTGTTCAAGCTCTGACATTTCATGGCCCCAGCCTGAAAGGGCTAAAAAGGGATAATCAAAATTTAAAACCTGTCATGGCAGCAGAGAGGCAGTCCATAAGTGACTAACAGAAGCAGACTGCTTTCCCTAGCACTGCCCATTTAGAACAAACAATAAAACATGCAGAAACTCTATTTTATTATAAGCCTCCTGGAGTTCCAAGCTTTGTTCCACTTTGTGAAAGAAAGAACTGAGAGTTTTTAGCTGCTTCCTCATCCTGCAATCCTTACTCACTCAAAAATGCCCACAGAAAATGCAAATAAAGACTACAGGATTTAGTTTTATTTGAATATAGCCCAGAAGTTCCAAAATGCATCATTCCTCTAAGGTTTCAGCCTAAAAGGGGCCACAGGAACAATTTATCTTTCAAGATTTCCATCATTCAGGATTATGCTGATTTGTGCTGAAACTTCAAGAGAGTAGCTCATAACTTTCTGAACCCTATGTCTTTATTCTGGACTGAACCCAAATCAGGCCCCTACATCAAGCCTAGTTCTGATCTTAACGCTGCTTCCTCATCTCTAATTATTGCATATTAGATATGTATGCAGACAGGATTTGGTTCATAGGTTTGAAAATGTAACTCTTCATCTTCTTGTACTAGAGGTAGAACTAAGGTTTTCTGGCACCTTTCATATTAAAGGTATTTCAAAGCAACTTCAACAATATGAGGTAACATTTTGGTAGTGAAAACTTAAAATTTACTTTCCATCAGCAGTCCCATGGTTAAAACTTGATTGCTTAAATGTTATTGGAAAGAAAGCACAACAGGGACATGAGAATATTAAAACAGATTCTTGTTTTAATTTTGAACTAATACTCGTGGAAATTTGAGGGTATTTTTTATCCCCAGATCTATGGATTAAGGCCCCAATTCAGCATGTCTTTAAACTTAAAGTTAGATACATCCAGAACTATCTCATAGACAAGGCCCCAACTCAACATGATAGATGCAACACTGAGAGATCATGATTGTCAGAAGTTGTGTTATATGAGGGCTTAATTCAGGGAAGCTTGTAAACACGTACTTATATCCCATAAATTTTAAAAGGGCTTAACTACATGCTTAAAGTTAAGCATGTGCTTCGGTATTGTCCTGAAGAGGGATGCACTCCTGAATTAGGGCTGACCGTAGGTTAGCTGTAAGTGTAGACAAGGACAAACAGTACTTACTACACTTCAGCTAACTGTGATTACATTTCTAGGTTTGCGAATAACCATGATGTATTGGTTTATTCAGAATTACTTGGCATTGGATTCCTGTGATTAATGTGTGGTGCAGTTTATTCCACAATAAGTTTTTGAAAATTAAGTCTTCAAAATTCAGGTTATTTTGATTTAGAAAAACAAAGGTCGCGTAGTAGATTTTTGTTCCTTGCTCAATTAAATGTTACTCTTCCAATCAGCTTTCTGGTGCAATGACTTGTAACTACAGACTTGAAGTTCACGTTTGCAAATATCCGAAAGTATTCATTATTCTGGAGAACTCTCCTTTCAGTAAAATCAAGTACTGGACTGGTGGGAGAAAACAAAGACAAAAGAAGTAAGAACGTGGCTAAAGCTAGTTCATTTAAAAAAAAAAAAAGAAAGAAAGACCACACAGATTTTCTTGTTTTTATTTTTCTATCATCAGCCCAGTTCTGCTCGCAAAATAGATACACCCAGATGTCTGCTGTGCTGCTAATAAAATTGCTATTTTAGATATTAAAATACTTAGATTTTTAAAACTTAATTTTGGAATAAAATTATAAAGATTAATAAATAGTCATTAATTACCCCCATATCCTGTTTTTATTTTTTTTTAATTCACTTTATTGTTGTGCTTTTAAAGAGAATCAGGCCTACATTAGTTAAGTGATATTCCATGACAAACCCGTTCGTGTTTAATTACATTTATACAAGAATGAAACTGACCTTTTGGCTGTCTGTGTATTTTTAAGTGTTTGTGTAAACAGCAAAGGATTCAGTTAATTACAGAGCTTTCCTTCCATTCAGCAGAGTGATGTCCGGCCTCCTCTGATTGCCAGAGAGATAGGAGAAGGCCCCTTGGAGACAGGAAAGAGCCTGCAGAAAGGGAAAATGGCAGTCAGGAGACGCAGAAGAGTGCAAACTAAACTAAAGGAAAGTGAAATGCAGAAGGGCAGAGAAGTAGCATCTAACAGTGGGATTTCAGGAAGCTGTGAAAGGGAAATGTATAATTGTAGGGATAAATTCTCCATTGGCATTTGGTCTGCAGAGTTCACATCACTCAAGCTGTTGAAGTTTAATTCTGCATTTGAAGTACAACTTTGGGGATTGACAAACTGATTTCTGTTTAACAAGAACTGATCTAGGTTTCTCCTTGAAATTCAAAGCCAGCCTGAAACCCCCAAGATTTATTGAGATTCAAAAAATAATTCACACTTTCATGCACTTCCCTGCACGGTCTTTGGCCGACCGATCAGAAAGCTCATGAGTCTCGCACTCTTGAGGTTGGCAGTTCCATTCTTCCAGCTGTTGTGGGAGATCATGAATCATAACTGCACAGGGAGAGCTGTCTTCATGTGAGGGGTTTATTCTTGGGAGCCATGGACTTTGCACTGAACAGTGGAAGGAATTTTTCAGTGGAGAGTGGGGGACAATAAACTCATCCTGGGGCTGGGAGCTTACCAAGAGTCTTGTATCTTGCCTTAGAAAGATGGAGTCCTGTAGAATGATGGAGGTGATTATTTAAGAAAAACAAATTATGCCCAGTTTACAGTTATGGCTGTGTCCAATACACTGTTATAGCTCTTCATGGAGGGCCCAGTCCTGCAAGGTGCTGAGTGCTCTCAGCTTGCATGCAAGTCAGTAATGCTCAGTACCTGTCGGTAGCTTTCGAGTCTGGTTCCCAGGACTAGTGCAATGATGATATTTTGCTAGAATGGAGGTGGGAGGCAAAGCCCCTTAAATTAGTAATATTTGGGAGAACATAGGACCTCACTCTCCCACTATACAGTGGGGTTTTTCCTTTAGTTAGTTTTCAAGATGAAAGCAAAATTCTACCTTTCTACTAGAATTGGAAAACTGTAGCTTGATCAATAATAAATGTAGGTCTTTGGAGAGCAATTAGAAAGCAGTGCTACCTTAAGGCTACATATTTGTGCTTTATTTCTGCTAAATGTAACAACAACCTTTATTAACCATATTTAAACTAAAAAAGCCTATTTGATTATGATGGTTTTGTGAAACTAATATAATTTATAATGTACATTGAATGTATCATTTTCAAATACAACCAGTGCAAATAACTGTGCTGCAGTCGCAGCCAGTTAATCTGTGGATAGTATGTCAGAAATGAAGAGGTAGTAGAATATATTTAGAGAGCACCTCAGAGATACTCAACTTAAATGTGAGAGCTGGGTATCAGGAGCTTTTGTTTTTGCTATGATCTACGGTCCTTGGAACTGGCTGCTTCTGAAAATGATGCTGGTCCAATATGATACAAAATCACCCTCATTATAATAAGGCTCCCAGCTATAATGCTTTATACTTACATAACAGCTTTCCACTGAGGGACTTAAACACTGTATAGACATTAATTCCCTAAGTCTCCCTATACCTCTGTGTGACAGGTCCTGCAAGTAGTATTGTACCAATTTCACAGATGGAAGAAACTGAGGCTCAGAGGGCTTAATATTATGACACAAAGATAGTAAATGGCATATGTTTTCAAACCTGGGTTCTTTCATTCTGCATTTGGGTGAATAATAGGTACTTGGATGCCCAAATACTGGTTTTAGGTACTTACACGCTGGCTTGAGTGTCCAAATTTGGGCACCTAACCTAGCATCAGATTTGGAAACTTATCCTCTGATGTGAGCTCCCTTAACTACCATTGACTCAGTGCTGAGAGCACTCAGTCTTCAGAGTTTTAAGGTACTCTGCACCTCATAGCATCAGGCTTGAAGGCCCACTATTTCCAAAGAGCTCTCTAAATTTGGGTCTCTCTACTTGAGGCCCCCAGGGCTCAACTTTCAGGGGTTCTGAGTGTCCGCAGCTCCATGTAACCTGCTTCTGTGATAATCGCTAGAATTCTATGAAAGAGAAAATGAGATCATTTCATTAAAGTACACTAATCCTACACCTATGTAGGATCACAAGGCCAGAATCTTGTTGAGTGGTCACATTAGCCTTGAGTTTTTCAAACATCAAAGGAACTTATTTTGCCTTCCAATAACTGATTGGAGGACCTACAAGGCCTGGGCTCAAGTTTTACACATAGACCCATCAAAACAGAATTGCATCCACCCACTCTGAAGCTCAACTGGTAAAAGAGAAAAGAACATACCACAAGCACATGTGATCCTTCTGACTCCCGAGTTCATTATACAGCAAGTGTGTTTCAAAGGACCTTGAGAGCATGTTTCCAAGGGAGGGGGCAAGGTCGATGCTTGGATGGGAGAAGCCAATTGAAATCAATGGGAATTGATTTAGAGTCTGGGGGCACTGTGTTAAAATCTCTAGTCTTGCGATATAGCTTCATGAATATTAACAGGAGCAGAATCAATAACCAGCTGATTTTCAGATGCAAAACTGGCTCCTTTTTGTCTGTAGATTAAAGAAATGGCACTCTTTCTTTCTTTCTTTAGATAAGATTCAGAACTTAAGAAAATGGTGGCGTGGCATTCAAAGCTAATGCTGAGGATTATTTAATGTTGTTTTTAAATATGTATCTTCCTAATAATATTTATCTCCAGGGGCTGTTTGTCCTGTCATCTGGCAAAACACAGGTCAGTGGTGTTACTTTCTGGGCAGGGTGGTATTAGGATGTCTTGTTTCCAAAGGTGGCCATTTCCACATAAAGGCTATAATTTTATTTTACTGCACTTCCAGAGTTCTGGAGGAGCCCCAAAGGATAATTCTCCTAATCTCCTATCTGCCAGCAGATGGCTGCCATTCTCTTATTGATGGGTGGGTTTGCAGTATGCACCTTCTCTTGTGCTTTGTGGAAAGGTGAACAAGGGCAAGTAAGTTTTGGATTTGGCCTCATGTTCTAATGGCTTGCTCCCAAGTTGCACTCCACCCACATGAATGTCCATCCCATCTGCATCACATGTGTGGAAGTAATGGGGAACTTTTCAGGGTTCAAAGGAGGAAAATTGTCTTGCTACTGATGAGAATGCATGTGCTTAAAACCCACAGAATTATTCCAGTCTTGGAGGCTGCAGCAGCTGTGAACATAGGCTTCACAAAGTTATGACTGGAGAAGAAATGCACCTGAATCAAAACACCCCGGACTATTTTTGGAAAGTTCAGATATAGGTCAGGAAGGGTCAGCTGGTACTGATTTCTCTAATGGGCTGGACAATCACCCCAGAGCCAAATAGCTTACTGAAAGTTTGGGAATGTTCAATCCAGCATTTTTGGCTCTTCTCTACAGCGGACAAAGATTTCTATATTCAGGCTGGTTAATAACAAAGGATCACGTCTGAGTTTAAAATAATAAAAAACAAACAAACCCTACCTTAAGCAGAGAGAGATTTAGGTTTAGCTCTGGAAAATTTGTTTTCACTGTTTTCTTTGTTACCAGGAGTATCACTTTAAAACCTCCATGAGACTCTACCTCAAGAGAACCTGCTTAGCAGCTGAGTTTTAAGCAAGCGTGTGCATGCTTCCTCCCATACTGGAACCTTCAGGATTTCATAAGTTTACAAGTTATTTCAAACTTATTTCTGTTGGAATTAATAGGAGCAGTTCAGACTCTGGGTATCAGGACATTGGGAAAGGGGAAAGAGAGAAGGAAAGCAATCCTCTCATTTGTAGGAAGGCAAAACTTGAAGAAACATAGTGACTGTGCCTCAAAACAAGCCTTTAATTTGAGATCAGCCCAATCCAAATCCTGAGGTCTGAGAGGGGAACAATAGACCCAGCCCTGCAGCCCTATGTTTCAGCTTTTCATTTATTTAAATAGCTAACACTACTTCTCCATTTTCCCACATTTAGACAGTCATAGTACATGGTCATTGTTACATACCCTGTTTCTTGCGCTTTGCATCCTCTAATCAAAATGTAGGCTATATTAACACTACAAGTTTAACCCTGGCTCTTTACCTGGCTGTTGGTCTTAGGCCCCCACACCCGGCTACCCTCCACACAGAAAAACCTTTAACCTGGTTTGGAGGTACTTTAAGTCTGAGTTGGCTGACAATGTGGACTCTGCTTTAACACTGGTTAGAACCTGCCCTCTTTGCAGTGAGGATACAAGCAAAATCATTTGAGCGCTGATAGTCTTCCAATGTCTTCTCACTGTCTGAAGGACAGTGAAGTTCTCCTGCAATTGAGTGAAAAAGAATCCTAGAGCATCTCAGCACAAAGAACCAGGGGATAGTCCCCCAGACACATAGATGAGTGTAGCACCATGAACAGGGCCGGTGCAACCATTTAGGTGACCTAGGCGGTCGCCTAGGGCACTAGGATTTGGGGGGTGCCATTTTCTTTGGCAGTGACCACGGTGGCTGGATCTTCGGCTTCCTCGGTCACTGCTGGCATTTAGGCGGAGGTTGCTGGGGCAGGGGAGCGCAGGGAGGGGCGGCACACAGGGGAACTCCTTGCCCCAGCTCACCCCTGCCCCGCCTCCTCCCCGAGCATGCCAGGCCTGCTTCACTTCTCCCGCCTCCCAGGCTTGTGGTGCCTAAGCTGATTGGTGCCGCAAGCCTGGTAGGAGGGAGAAGTGAAGCAGTAACAGTGTGCTCAGGGTGGAGGCGGAGCAGGGGTGAGCTGGGGTGGGGGGAGTGCCTCAAGGCAGAGGGTAGCGGGTGGGGAGCTGCCGCAAGGGGGGGCACCTCAGGGTAGCGGCAGGGGCAGGGGGTGGAAGGGCACAAGGTGGAAGTTTCACCTACGGCACGCAATATCCTTGCACCGGCCTTGACCATGAGGACCCAGTAACCCAGGTAGGGCTTTGCTGTGGGGAGGCTCACACAAAGGCCAGGCTAATTCTGGTGCTCAGCTATGCAGTGTAGCCTTAGAGTTAACTGTATCCAGTCCCTTGAGTGAGTATCAGTTGTACATCTTGAAGTACCCAATATATGAACAATATGGTAGTGCCCAAATCCCCTGTCAGGATTGTAATTGGTGCTGCTGTACACAATTTAAATAAAGGGCAAACCCTGCTTTGCAAGGGTTACAGCATAAAACTTTCAAAAGCACCAAAGTCCTGTGAGCCTCAGAACTAACTGACTTGGACTCATGCTATGGGACTAAAAACAGCTGTTAGGCATCCCAGGTTCTGAAACACAGCCAGGGTCTCTGAGCCCAGGTGGGAACATCTACAGTGCTGTTTTTAGCCCTGTAGCACAAGCCAGAATCAGTTGACCTGGGCTCTGAGACTTGCAGTCACAGGTCTTTGTTTTGCAGTGTAGATGTACCCTTATGGACAGATCCCCAAAGGAGCCTTATGTGTTGCAGTGCTTAACTTATAGGTGCCCTGATGCCTGGTTGCATTAAGTTACGGCCTAGGCTCCTCATACAATGCACGGGGAGCATGAGTAGGCATTGAAAATAGGATCTAGAGAAGCCAGCAAGCTGAGTGGGAAGCTGCCTACACTAGCCACTAGGAAATGCTGAGGAGAGGGGTGTGGCCTAAGCCCCACCCCTCAAATATAGTTAGGCACTTATCACCACTCAAGATCCCTCTACTGGAGTAAGATGCTGAAGCCAGGTTAGTCCTCTCTCAATAGCAAGAGACTCAGACATGTGCTGCCATCCTATCCCCTCCACCCATTATAGCCAATAATCTGGAGACCTATTTTCAAGTTCCCACACTGCCTGAGTTGGAGCAGGGACAGAGGTCTCCTGTATCCCAGTTGGGTGTCCTAGCCACTAGGCTATAGAGTCAATCTCTTTGTCTGGCCCATTTAATATTTATTTGTACAAAGTGAAACAGCTTCAAGAGGAGAGACAGAGACCCAGTACCCTGGGGGTTAGGCCACTTAGTTAGCATGTGGGAGATTCAAGTTCAAATCCCTGCTCCAAATGAGGATGTGAAAATAAGTTTTCTGCATCTCAAGTGAATGCCTCAACTATTGGGCATTCTAGGACACACATATACCCAAGCCCAGAAAATTCCTGATCTAGTTATTCCCAGCTGCTCTTTTCATGAGGTCTGATGTGGAAGGCTTTCTCTGAGCAAGATTAATGAATTAGGCCCTGCCTATAAGATAGGAGGGGGAACACCTCGCTTGAGAATCCTGCCAAGGCATAGGTGTCAGATAGAGAGCCATGCAGCTCAAAGGTGTAAGGAGGAAGACAGTTTTGTGTATGCCCACTGGCATCTCCAGGTCAGTGGCAGCTAAAAATGGGGTTTTAAGGATCTCTATGTGATGCCTAAATGTTGGATTTAGGCACCTATTGTGGCAGTTAGATGTCTAAGGACTTTTGTGGATCTATCCCTCAGTGCCTGTTTTCGAAAATGGGGCTGAAGCTCTTAAGTTACTCAGGTACTCTTGGAAATTTTACCCAGAGTCTTAAAAATCAAGAAGGTTGGGCATTAAGGAGACTTCAAGCTGGCTTTTAAGTGATATAATTTAAACATCTAAGGGCCCTACCCAAAGCCCAATGAAGTCAATTGAAGATTTCCCATAATTCCAATAGGCTTTGGATCTGGCCTTAACTACAGTGGAGGAATTACAGAAGCTAATTCCTGTTCTAAAGATGTTACCAGTATTCCTCATTTTAAGTATACAGAACATCACTGGAAATATCTGTAGATCATTTAAAATGTGCCCATTGCAGCTTATTAGTCACTTGCTTTTAGGGCCCAACATCAGACTAGATGATCACAGGAGTCCCATCTAGCCTTAGAGTCTATGAATCCATTTGTGTTTGCAATGTGCCTTGCATTGATTCTGGCCTCAGTTACATGGTTTTGGAAAACTTTCCCCAAATGCCATCCCATTATAGGAGGACCTACATCTAACACAACAAAAGGTTGCAGGAAAGACTAAGAAGCAAAGTTGGTTGGTTTCTAGATTGGGCTGAAAATGTAATATATATATTTCTGGACAGAAAATAGCTTTCTGGAAAACCAGATGTTTTCATGGAAAGTTGTCCATTTCCATCACAATTTTTCAGGTTTCTGCCAAACCCTCTCATTTTTGCTAAAAGAGATTTGGGATTTTGGTTTTTAATTTTTACCAAAAATTATGATAATGCCTGGACAACTACCAAGCCTAGCATGTGGTATTTATTGTGATGTGAACAAATATTCGCTAAGGACTAGGCAGAGATCGTGGACTACTACTTCACTTATGACCTATCCAGAATGTTAACCCAGGTCTTGGAGATAAAACGTTAATGCACTAGTGTTAACATTCCTTGCCATGGCACCCCAGCAATATCTCTTTTAACCTACAAGGTAATAAAGTCTAATCCAAACATCTTAAAAATTATGCTTGTTTTAGCAACTAACTGGGAACCTCACATCCTGTGTAAATCTTGAAACGAATGAATATTTTAACAAGGCAATCAAACCTTGGCTTACCATAGTGCACATGAACACAGCAATAGCTAACCAGGGTTTGGTAAATATTGACCAGGTTCTGGTGAAATTGTGTTTTGCTGCAGTTTTTTAAAAACTTGGCTTAAATTTTCCATAGTGACTAGTGATTTGGGGAGCCTTGATTATGATTATTTTGTTTTGGATGCTCAACTTAACACTTGGAGCTTAATGGAGTCTGATTTGCAGAAAGATCTGAGCACACTTTCTCTGAAAATGAGAATTCTTGAAGGTTGAAGAATCTAATAGTTTTGAAGGTTAAAAAAAAATTGAGGGTCCCCAAAAGCTAGTCAATTACGCCTTTTTTTCTTCTAACACTATTTTTAAATGCTTCTTGTAGGTTTTTAAAGGGCCAAACAAAGACCTAATCATGGTAATTTTTGAAAAGAAAAAATCTTAGGGAGGAAAAGGTAATAAGCAATGCAACACTATATAGGATGAGTTCTGAAACTTTGCTTGTCCATACATTATCCATTGCAGCTAGCAAAAGGCAACTTGGCTTCTGTTATGTTGTTGACAGCCAAGTGGAAATGCTGAAATTGTTTGTAACTTCCATTGTGTTTTCCTCTAATTAGACGAGGCAAATAGTTTATGAAGAGCAAGGACAGAATTAATCATGGGCTTTTGCTCATCACAGCTGTGTTCTGAATGCCTGAACAGATCCACTTTATGGCATTTTTTTGATGTATAGAATTAGACGTACAACCAAGCATGTAGTTTTGTCGAGCACTATTGGGGGCCCTGTGCTGATTTTTATTTTAACCTCAGCTGCTGAGCACAAGCAATTGTAGGTGGCTTCTGAAAGCCTCAGGCCCTAACTGGCCTTTTAAAAAAGGAAGCCTGAGGTCGGAATATAGTTTTGTGTGTGCATTTTTGTGCATACATTTTCATATCCAATTCTGTGACTGTGCAAACAAATCTTGTATATTATGCATACAGATGGTTAGCTTGGTGTCTAGATAGCTCTCTAGTTACACATACATAAAAAGCAATGTGGCCTTTAGGCTACTGATTGGACTGAAGTGCTACTGGTCTCTGAATCTATCTATCTATCTATCTATCAAATTATAAGTATGTGCATGTTATTTAGAGGGTGCTGGTATGAATAAAAAAGACACCTACAATAAATTACTGCTCATAGATTTTAAAACTGACATCACTTACTGGTGTTTCTTCATTTTTTTATTTATCTTCTCTTCGGTATTTTTTTCTCTCAGCTGTTCGGCAAGAATAGTTAATTTGGTTAATCAGAATGTTGTTGCATTCTAATTGAATGCTGATGTCATCTCTCATTCTTGTTTCAGCAAATTAATCTAAACTTTTAAAATAAAAGTGGCCTCTCAATTAGGGGACACTGATCTACACACACGGCACAGTCCCAAATGACCTCTTTGGGATTTTTGCCCCTGAACTAGATATCAAGAATGGGTCCACAATCATTCACACTTGCAAACAGATGTGTCTCTGCTTTGTGCCCACAAATTCTAAGGGTATGTCTAGTCAGAGATGTGACTGCAGCATATGTAAACCATACCCAAGCTAGCTTGGATCTAGCTAGCTAGAATAATGACAGCAGAGAAGCCTTAGGAGCAAGGCAGCTGCATGGCCTAGTCATTCGGGTACATTCCCAGATGGCTTGTACAGCTTATGCTACCACCCACACTGCCCAGCTTCACTGGTGGACTAAATCTCAAAACTAGCCCAGGTACACCAACACATGCTGCAGTCACACCTCTGATTGCCATGTAGACATACCCAGAATAGAGAGACAATGGTAATATCATTTATTGGACCAATTTCTGTTGATGAAAGACAAGCCTTTGAGCCTACACCAATCTCTTCAGGTCTGGGAAAGGTAATCAGTGCCACAGCTAAATACAAAGTGGAATAGATTATTTAGCATATTTATTTATTTAGTAGTTACATATTTAAAGAGATCATTCAGGGTGAAGAGGCCAGTTGACACTTCTGCAGTCTCAGGACAATAAAACGGGCAGGGCTTAGTGGGTTACAGCTTGTGATAAGTCATAAATCCAGTGTCTATTAAGTCCATGATTTTGAGAGTCAGGCAAAATTATGAATTTCATGTCCCAGGCTTGTCTTTTGAAGGTGTTTTCTTTGTGGATGAGGACTGAGAGGTCAGATATGGAGTGATCGCTTTGTGAAAATTGTTCACCCACATGTGATATGGAATTTTTTGCCTTAATCTTTTTTCTGGGTGAGTTCATTTGAGACTGTAGTGATTGTCTCCTTTCACCCACACAGTGGATTTATATGCACAAATCCTTTTAGTAGGTGGAAATCTTAATATTTTCATGTGTAAATAATTGTACACGCACATTTTAGAAGCTGATTTAAAACAACTTTGAAACATTGAAACACGGTATAATTGCAAAACATGATTTGTCAACATAAACACTATTTTATTTTGATGTGATGACCATGACATCAATGAACTATGTAGCCACTAGGTATTTATAGACTCTAGAACTGGAAGGGACCTTGAGAGGTCATTGAGTCCAGTCCCCTGCCCTCATGGCAGGACCAAATACTGTCTAGACCATCCCTGATAGACATTTATCTAACCTACTCTTAAATATCTCCAGAGATGGAGATTCCACAACCTCCCTAGG